>NC_057803.1:5737209-6039630 GCF_018294505.1 Triticum aestivum | reverse complement strand
GCACTAAAGTTTCTGTTTTTTCTACAGCAAGATCAAAAAGATTTTCCCCAAGTCTTCCCCACGGTTCCACTTGGCACGAACACTAATTAAACACAAAAAACACAACCAAAACAGAGGCTAGATAAATTATTTATTACTAAACAAGAGCAAAAATCAAGGAATAAAAATAAAATTGGGTTGCCTCCCAACAAGCGCTATCGTTTAACGCCCCTAGCTAGGCATAAAAGCGAAGATAGATCTAGGTATTGCCATCTTTGGCAGGTAATCCATAAGTGGCTCTCATAATAGATTCATAAGGTAATTTAATTTTATTTCTAGGGAAGTGTTCCATGCCTTTCCTTAACGGAAATTGGAATCTAATATTCCCTTCCTTCATATCAATAATTGCACCAATCGTTCTAAGGAAAGTTCTACCAAGAATAATAGGACATGAAGGATTGCAATCTATATCAAGAACAATGAAATCTACGGGAACATAGTTCCTATTTGAAACAATAAGTACATCATTAATTCTTCCCATAGGTTTCTTAATAGTGGAATCAGCAAGGTGCAAGTTTAAAGAACAATCATCAAAATCACAGAAACCTAGCAAATCGCACAAAGTTTTTGGAATCGTGGAAACACTTGCACCCAAATCACACAAAGCATAGCACTCATGATCTTTAATTTTAATTTTTATTGTAGGTTCCCACTCATCATAAAGTTTTCTAGGGATAGAAACTTCCAACTCAAGTTTTTCTTCATAAGATTGCATCAAAGCATCAACGATATGTTTAGTAAAAGCTTTATTTTGACTATAAGCATGAGGAGAATTTAGCATGGATTGCAACAAAGAAATAAAATCTATCAAAGAGCAATTATCATAATTAAATTCCTTGAAATCCAAAATAGTGGGTTCATTGATATTTAAAGTTTTAACCTCTTCAATCCCACTTTTAACAATTTTAGCATCAAAATCTAAAGACTCCGAATTTTTGGAATGCCTTCTAGGTAAAGGTGACTCATCATCAGCCCCATAATTATCAAGATTCATATTTCAAAACAAATATTTAATAGGAGACACATCAATAACATTTAGATCTTCATCCTTATTATCATGAAAACTAGAAGAACACGCTTTTATAAAGCAATCTTTCTTAGTACGCATCCTAGCGGTTCTTTCTTTGCACTCATTAATGGAAATTCTCATGGCTTTGAGAGACTCGTTGATATCATGCTTAGGTGGAATAGATCTAAGTTTCAAAGAATCAACATCAAGAGAAATTCTATCAACGTTCCTAGCCAACTCATTAATCTTAAGCAATTTTTCTTCAATCAAAGCATTGAAACTCTTTTGTGAAGTGATAAATTCTTTAATATTAGATTCAAAATCAGAGGGCATCTTATTATAATTTCCATAGGAATTGTTGTAGGAATTACCATAATTATTAGAGGAATTACTAGGAAACGGCCTAGAATTAAAATTACCTCTATACGCGTTATTACCAAAATTGTTCCTACCAACAAAATTCACATCCATAGATTCATTATTATTCTCAATCAAGGTAGACAAAGGCATATCATTAGGATCAATAGGAGCACTCTTATTAGCAAAAAAATTCATAAGTTCATCCATCTTTCCACTCAAAACATTAATCTCTTCACTTGCATGCACTTTTTTATTAGTAGATCTTTCGGTGTGCCATTGAGAATAATTAACCATAATATTATCTAGGAGTTTGGTAGCTTCTACTAAAGTGATTTCCATAAAAGTGCCTCCCGCGGTCGAATCTAAAAGATTTCTAGAAGCAAAATTCAATCCGGAATAAAAGTTTTGTATAATCATCCAAAGATTCAAACCATGTGATTGGAATTACGTATCATTGATTTCATCCTCTCCCAAGATTGTGCAACATGTTCATGATCAAGTTGCTTAAAATTCATAATATCGTTTCTAAGAGAGATGATCTTAGCGGGAGGAAAATACTTAGAGATAAAAGCATCTTTGCACTTATTCCATGAATCAATACTATTTTTAGGCAAAGACGAAAACCAAGCTTTAGCACGATCTCTAAGCGAAAACGGAAATAGATTCAATTTAACAATATCATTATCCACATCTTTCTTATTTTGCATATCACATAAATAAACAAAGTTGTTTAGATGGGTAGCGGCATATTCACTAGGAAGGCCAAAAAACAGATCTTTCATGACAAGATTCAGCAAAGCAGTATTGATTTCACAAGATTCAGCATTGATAAGAGGAGCAATCAGAGTGATAATAAAATAATTATTATTGGTATTGGCAAAGTCACACAATTTATTATTATATTGAGCCATCGTGACAAGCAAGCAATCCAATACACAAGCAAACAAGAAACAGGCAAAACGGGCAAATAGAAAAAGAGAAGCGGATGGAGAGAGAGAGGGCGAATAAAATGACAAGGGTGAAGTGGGGGAGAGGAAAACGAGAGGCAAATGGCAAATAATGTAATGCAGGGGATAAGAGTTTGTGATGGGTACTTGGTATATTTTGACTTGGTAATGGCGCCAGAAATGACTCGTTGTGGGAGTTAAATCTTGACTTGACTTGGCGCGAATCTCCCCGGTAACAGAGCTAGAAATCCTTCTTGCTATCTCTTGAGCACTTCGTTGGTTTTCCCTTGAAGAGGAAAGGGTGATGCAGTAAAGCAGCGTAAGTATTTCCCTCAGTTTTTGAGAACCAAGGTATCAATCCAGTAGGAGATCACGCTCAAGTCCCACGCACCTACACAAACAAATAAGAACCTCGCAACCAACACGGTAAAGGGGATGTCAATCCCTTCTCGGTCACTTACGAGAGTGAGATCTGATAGATATGATAAGATAATATTTTTGGTATTTTTATGATAAAGAGAAATAAAGATGCAAGGTAAAATAAATGGCAAAGGAA
Organism: Triticum aestivum; assembly: GCF_018294505.1. Lineage (NCBI taxonomy): Eukaryota > Viridiplantae > Streptophyta > Magnoliopsida > Poales > Poaceae > Triticum > Triticum aestivum. Next base: position 6,036,719 of record NC_057803.1, on the reverse strand, counting down.
ATAACAAAGTATTGTAAGATTAATATGATGGAAGATAGACCCGGGGGCCATAGGTTTCAATAATGGCTTCTCTCAAGAGCATAAGTATTACGGTGGGTAAACGAATTACTGTCGAGCAATTGATAGAATTGAGCATAGTTATGAGAATATCTAGGCATGATCATGTATATAGGCATCATGTCCGAGAAAAGTAGACCGAAACGATTCTGCATCTACTACTATTACTCCACACATCGACTGCTATCCAGCATGCATCTAGAGTATTAAGTTCAAGAGAATAGAGTAATGCTTTAAGGAAGATGACATGATGTAGAGGGATAAACTCATGCAATATGATATAAACCCCATCCTTTTATCCTCGATGGCAACAATACAATATGTATCGGTTCCATTTCTGTCACTGGGATCGAACACCGCAAGATTGAACCCAAAGCTAAGCACTTCTCCCATTGCAAGAAAGATCAATCTAGTAGGCCAAACCAAACTGATAATTCTAAGAGACTTGCAAAGATAAACCAATCATACATAAAAGAATTCAGAGGAGAATCAAATATTGTTCATAGATAATCTGGATCATAAACCCACAATTCATCGGATCTCGACAAACACGCCGCAAAAGAAGATTACATCGAATAGATCTCCAAGAAAATCAAGGAGAACTTTGTATTGAGATCCAAAGAGAGAGAAGAAGCCATCTAGATAATAACTATGGACCCATAGGTCTGAAGTAAACTACTCACACATCACCGGAGAGGCCATGGAGTTGATGTAGAGGCCCTCCGTGATCAATGCCCCCTCCGGTGGAGCTCCAGAAAAGGCCCCGAGATGGGATCTCTCGAGTACAGAAGGTTGCGGCGATGGAATTAGTTTTTCGTGGTGCTCCTGGATGTTTGGGGGTACGTGGATATATATAGGAGGAAGAAGTACATCGGTGGAGCAGTGGAGGGCCCACGAGGGTGGAGGGTGCGCCTAGGGGGGTAGGCGCGCCCCCTACCTCGTGCCTTCCTCCATTGTTTATTGACGGCCACTCCAAGTCTCCTGGATCACGTTTGTTGAGAAAATCACGTTCCCAAAGGTTTCATTCCGTTTGGACTCCGTTGGATATTCCTTTTCTTCGAAACCCTAAAATAGGCAAAAAAACAACAATTTGGGTTGGGCCCCCAGTTAGTAGGTTAGTCCCAAAAATGATATAAAAGTGTAAAATAAAGCCCATTAACATCCAAAATAGATAATATAATAGAATACAACAATCAAAAATTATAGATACATTGGAGATGTATCATACATCAACACCATAGCCTCTCCGATGATGTGTGAGTAGTTTACCATAGACCTTCGGGTCCATAGTTATTAGCTAGATAGCTTCTTCTCTCTATTTGGATCTCAATACAAAGTTCTCCTTGATCTTCTTGGAGCTCTATTCCATGTAACTCTTTGCGGTGTGTTTGTCGAGATTCAATGAATTGTGGGTTTATGATCAAGTTTATCTATGAACAATATTTGATTCTTCTCTGAAATCTTTTATGTATGATTGGTTATCTATGCAAGCCTCTTTGAATTATCAGTTTGGTTTGGCCTACTAGATTGATCTTTCTTGCAATGGGAGAAGTGCTTAGCTTTGGGTTCAATCTTGCGGTATCCTTTCCCAGTGACAGCAGGGGCAGCAAGGCACATATTGTATTGTTGCCATCGAGAATAAAAATATGGGGTTTATATCATATTGCTTGAGTTTATCCCTCTACATCATGTCATCTTGCCTAATGCGTTACTCTGTTCTTATGAACTTAATACTCTAGATGCATGCTGCATAGCGGTCGATGTGTGGAGTAATAGTAGTAGATGCAAAATCGTTTCGGTCTACTTGTCATGGACGTGATGCCTATATACATGATCATGCCTAGATATTCTCATAATTATGCACTTTTCTATCAATTGCTCGACAGTAATTCGTTCACCCACCGTAATACTTATGTTATCTTGAGAGAAGCCACTAGTGAAACCTATGGCCCCCGGGTCTATCTTTTATCATATAAGTTTCTAGTCTATTTTATTTTGCAATCTTTACTTTCAATCTATATCATAAAAATACCAAAAATATTTATTTATCTTATTATCTCTATCAGATCTCACTCTCGTAAGTGAACATCAAGGGATTGACAACCCCTTTATCGCGTTGGTTGCGAGGTTCTTATTTGTTTGTGCAGGTACGAGGGACTTGCGTGTAGTCTCCTACTGGATTGATACCTCGGTTCTCAAAAACTGAGGGAAATACTGACGCTACTTTGCTGCATCACCCTTTCCTCTACAAGGGAAAACCAACGCAGTGCTCAAGAGGTAGCAAGAAGGATTTCTGGCGCTGTTGCCGGGGAGATCTATGCACAAGTCAAGACATACCAAGTACCCATCACAAACTCTTATCCCTCGCATTACATTATTTGACATTTGCCTCTCGTTTTCATCTCCCCCACTTCACCCTTGCCGTTTTATTCGCCCTCTTCCGTTCGCCTCTTTTTTTGCTTGCTTCTTGTGTGCTTGTGTGTTGGATTGTTTGTCGCGATGGCTCAAGATAATACTAAATTGTGTGACTTTTCCAATACCAAAAATAATGATTTTATTAGCACTCCAATTTCTCCCCTTACCGATGTTGAATCTTGTGAAATTAATACTGCTTTGCTGAATCTTGTCATGAAAGATCCGTTTTCCAGCCTTCCTAGTGAAGATGTCGCTACCCATCTAAACACCTTTGTTGATTTGTGTGATATGCAAAAGAAGAAAGATGTGGATAATGATATTGTTAAATTGAAGCTATTCCCATTTTCGCTTAGATATCATGCTAAAACTTGGTTTTCTTCTTTGCCTAAAAATAGTATTGATTCATGGAATAAGTGCAAAGATGCTTTTATCTCTAAGTACTTTCCTCCCGCTAAGATCATCTCTCTTAGAAACGATATTATGAACTTTAAGCAACAAGATCATGAGCATGTTGCACAATCTTGGGAGAGGATGAAATTAATGATTCGCAATTGCCCTACTCATGGTTTGAATTTATGGATGATCATACAAAAAAATTATGCCGGATTGAATTTTGCTTCGAGAAATCTTTTAGATTCGGCCGCGGGAGGCACTTTTATGGAAATCACTTTAGGAGAAGCTACCAAACTCCTAGATAATATTATGGTTAATTATTCTCAATGGCACACCGAAAGATCCACTAGTAAAAAGGTTCATGCTATAGAAGAAATTAATGTTTTGAGTGGAAAGATGGATGAAATTATGAAATTTTTTGCTAATAAGAGAGTTTCTTCTGATCGTAATGATATGCCTTTGTCTACTTTGATTGAGAATAATAATGAATCTATGGATGTGAATTTTGTTGGTAGGAACAATTTTGGTAACAACGCTTATAGAGGTAATTTTAATCCTAGGCCTTTTACTAGTAATTCCTCTAATAATTATGGTAATTCCTACTAAAATTCTTATGGAAATTATAATAATATGCCCTCTGATTTTGAATCTAGTATTAAAGAATTTATTAGTTCGCAAAAGAGTTTCAATGCTTTGATTGAAGAAAAATTGTCTAAGATTGATGAGTTGGTTAGGAACGTGGATAGAATTTCTCTTCATGTTGATTCTTTGAAACTTAGATCCATTCCACCTAAGCATGATATCAATGCGTCTCTCAAAGCCATGAGAATTTCCATTGATGAGTGCAAACAAAGAACCACTAGGATGCGTGCAAAAAAAGATTGCTTTATAAAAGCATGTTCTTCTAGTTTTGAGGACAATAAGGATGAAGATCTAAAAGTGATTGATGTGTCTCCTATTAAATCTTTGTTTTGCAATATGAATCTTGATAATGATGGGACTAGAGATGAGTCAACTTTAGTTAAAAGGCGCCCCAATGACTCAGAGTTTTTAGATCATGATGCAAAAATTAATAAAAGTGGGATTGGAAAGGTCAAAACTTTACATAGCATTGAACCCACTATTTTGGATTTCAAGGAATTTAATTATGATAATTGCTCTTTGATAGATTGTATTTCCTTGTTGCAATCCGTGCTAAATTCTCCGCATGCTTATAATCAAAATAAAGCTTTTACCAAACATATATTTGATGCTTTAATGCAATCTAATGAAGAAAAGCTTGAATTGGAAGTTTCTATCCCTAGAAAACTTCATGATGAATGGGAGCCTACTATTAAAATTAAAATTAAAGATCATGAATGCTATGCTTTATGTGATTCGGGTGCTAGCGTTTCCACGATTCCAAAAACTTTGTGTGGCGTGTTAGGTTTCCATGAATTTGATGATTGTTCTTTAAATTTACACCTTGCGCATTCCACTATTAAGAAACCTATGAGGAGAATTAATAATGTTCTTGATATTGATTGCAATCCTACATGTCCCTTCTTGGTAGACCTTTCCTTAGAACGATTGGTGCAATTATTGATATGAAAGAAGGGAATATTATATTCCAATTTCCGTTAAGGAAAGGCATGGAACACTTCCCTAGAAATAAAATTAAATTACCTTATGAATCTATTATGAGAGCCACTTATGGATTGCATACCAAACATGATAATACCTAGATCTATCCTTGCTTTTATGCCTAGCTAGGGGCGTTAAACGATAGCGCTTGTTGGGAGACAAGCCAATTTTATTTTTGTTTCTTGATTTTTGGTTATTTTTAGTAATAAATAATTCATCTAGCCACTGTTTATGTAGCGACCCGGCCTCAAACGGTCAAGTCTCTGCGCGTCAGTGTCATCCCTGGATCGGTAATGCTGACACACACAGTACTCGAAGGATTTATAATAGAGTAGCAATCACACACTTATTACATCGAATGTCTCAAAAGAGAACTTATTACAATAAATATGGCTTAAGGCCATCTAATACGATAACAGTGGAAGGCTTGGAAGATAAAGTGAGTCCATCAACTCCAACGGCATAGCTGCGCTGCACGACAACGACCTAATGAACCTTACTCCTTGTCTGAAAAGTCTGCAACATAATACGTTGCAGCCCGAAAACGGGTCAACACATGGAATATGCTGGCAATATAACACGGTAGAGCAAGAACAGAATAATGCTATCACTATATGCATATTTGGCTAGTGGAAAGTTCTAGGGTTAAAGTTTTGCGAAAAGCCAATTTTTCCCTACAACAAAGGAATAGATTTTATTTAACTATCATGGTAGTTGAAACATCATTGAGAAGGTTCCTCCAACTCAATCCCAATTAAAAGTAATTATCAACCCAACAATATTAATTTAGAGTGATGAGATACATATGATAATCCAAATACTAGATACTCAAGATGTCCATAACTAGGGACACGGCTAACCATGATTAGTTTGTACACTCTGCAGAGGTTTGTGCACTTTTCCCCATAAGACTCGATCTCCTCCATTGGATTTCTCGCACTACATGGTGTTTGAGAAACGGATGATCGAGACACAGTCTTTCAGAAGCATTAACTCTCTACTCCGGATAGACTATACCACCTACAACCCACTACATCTGCTAGTCTACCTCTTCAAGAGCTTCACGCAACTTACTCAACTATGCTAGAGCCCATAATAGCTTGTGGCTACACACGGAAGTTTCTAGCATGAAATATCTCAGTTCCCTTTGAGCCTGGGTGGCGGACCTTAGGATTATCACACGGGTACTCTGGGATATCCTAGGACAACACTGGATTCTCCAGGTGCCCGACAAGCAATCCACCTAGATGTGTATTAAAGTTGCCACCTTAACTTGAACCATTAATTAACAGTTTCACATCTGTCATGGTTTCACTCACCCAAACCATGTCTACGAGCATAGCATGGCAATATAAGCAATACGTAGAAGTAACTCCCAAGGGTTTGATAATAACAGGGCAATAGGTTCTACCTCATCAACTACTTCCCAATCCCACATGTTATCAAGTCCTAACCATGCAATGTTTGAGGGTTGAAACTAATGCATAAAAATTGGGTGATAAAGGGAGTGTGATCAAAGTGTTACTTGCCTTGCTGATGATCCGCAAAACCTAGAGACTCGTAGTAGCACGCTTCGCACTCCGGGTGTTCTATCGCAAACAAACAATAGCATACATAAGCAATCAAGCAAAGATGCACGGATAAAGCACGAGTAAGAAGATCTAACAAGAAATTTCAACTTAAGAACTCCGGTTTGCAAAAGGAATCAAATCAAATGAAGCAACAAAACTCAAACGGCGAAAGAAATAAGCTTCGTTTACTATTCTAGACTTAAGTCAAATTTTACAGTAGCAAAAACTTGTTTAAGTTGGTTAAACGGGAAGAGGGTTTTGAGACGAAACTCTAAGCGCTTGAATCACCTGATTCTGATAAACGAGCGAAAAGTTATACTAAAACGAAAATCGGATAAAAAATTGCGATCAAAAATAATCGAGGAAAATCCGAGAAAAAGAAAAACTGACGATCAGGCTAACGAACGAATATTCGCTGTCTGCGACACGATGAAAACCGTTCGTTAAAACGAATGTAAAATGGGTGTTCGCTAAATAACTAAACTGGAAAAAAATAAACCGAACCGGATCTAAAAAACGGATCTAGGGTTTCGAAAAAACCAAACGGTTTTCTCACGAAAACCGAGGTGGCTACCTCGGGTCCAGCGAGGTCTGGCGACGGCGGGGTGGCTACGGGGCGGCGGCGTGGGGCGGCGGGCGGCGGCGGCGGCGGCAGCGCGCGAGGCGGCGGCGGCGCGACTTAAAAAGGCCCCCCGGGCGGAGTCCCACTCGGGTACGGCCCGGAGTCGGTTCACTTTTTTAAAAAAAAATCCGACGTGCAGAAAAAGAAGAAAAGAAATTATAAACGGACTCCAAAAATCCCGAAATAAATTTTCCCCGTCCTCTAAAAATAAGGCGGACAAGGTGAACATATATTTGGACCTAAAATGCAATTTTGAAAAACGCATATTTTTCCTAATTCAAATAAAATAGTAATAAAACTCTGAATAAAAATCTTATTTGATTCTAATATTAAATCTTCGATATTTCTCTATTTTGAGGAAGTCATTTTATCCTCTCTCTTTTATTTTTATACAAGAAATATTCAAAGAGAAAATAATTAGAATCAAACGATCCTCTTTTCAAAATTCGAGAAAACTCAAATATGAAAATAATGAAATCCCCAACTCTCTCCGTAGGTCCTTGAGTTGCGTAAAATTTCTAGGATCAAGCCAAAATGCAATAAAATATGATATGCAATGAATATCTAATGTATAACATTCCAAATTGAAAATTTGGGATGTTACAGTTTAGATGTGGTTTTATGCTTTTAATAGTGTTTGTGCCAAGTAGAACCTTTGGGAAGACTTGGGAAAAGTCTTTGTGATCTTGCTGTAAAAAACAGAAACTTTAGCGCTCACGAGATTTTCTGTCATTTTTTACTGGAGAGTGCGATTAGGTTGATTCTTTTTGAAGATGGTTAATAGATAAATTCCTCACGTCCAGAAATTTATTTCAGAATTTTTGGGGTTACAGAAGTATTCGAAACCTACATATTACTACAGACTGTTCTGTTTTTGACACATTCTGTTTTTCGTGTGTTGTTTGCTTATTTTGATGAATCTATGCCTAGTATCGGATGGTATGAACCATAGAGAAGTTAGAATACAGTAGGTTTAACACCAATATAAATAAAGAATGATTTCATTACAGTACCTTAAGCGGTGGTTTGTTTTCTTATACTAACGGAGCTCATGAGATTTTCTGTTGAGTTTTGTGTTGTGAAGTTTTCAAGTTTTTGGGTAAAGATTTGATGGATTATGGAATAAGGGGTGTCAAGAGCCTAAGCCTAGGGATGCCCAAGGCACCCCAAGGTAAAATTCAAGGACAACCAAAAGCCTAAGCTTGGGGATGCCCCGGAAGGCATCCCCTCTTTCGTCTTCGTCCATCGGTAACTTTACTTGAGGCTATATTTTTATTCACCACATGATATGTGTTTTGCTTGGAGAGCCTTGTATGACTTGAGTCTTTGCTTTTTAGTTTGCCACAATCATCCTTGTTGTACACACCTTTTGGGAGAGACACACATGAATCAAAATTTATTAGAATACTCTATGTGCTTCACTTATATCTTTTGAGCTAGATAATTTTGCTCTAGTGCTTCACTTATATCTTCTTAGAGCATGGTGGTGGTTTTATTTTATAGAAACTATTGATCTCTCATGCTTCCCTTATATTATTTTGAGAGTCTTTTAGAACAGCATGGTAATTTGCTTTGGTTATGAAATTAGTAATATGATAGGCATCCAAGATCGGTATAATAAAAACTTTCATAAAAAGTGCATTGAATACTAGGAGAAGTTTGATACTTGATAATTGTTTTGAGATATAAAGATGGCGATACTAGAGTTGTGCTAGTTGAGTGGTTGTGAATTTGAGAAATGCTTGTGTTTAAGTTTGCAAGTCATGTAGCATGCACGTATGGTAACCGTTGTGTAACAAATTTGAAACATGAGGTGTTATTTGATTGTCTTCCTTATGAGTGGCGGTCGGAGACGAGCGATGGTCTTTTCCTACCAATCTATCACCATAGGAGCATGCGTTTAATGCTTGGTTTTTGATGACTTGTAGATTTTGCAATAAGTATGTGAGTTCTTTATGACTAATGTTGAGTCCATGGATTATACCCACTCTCACCTTTCCATCATTGCTAGCATCTTCGGTACCGTGCATTGCCCTTTCTCACCTTGAGAGTTGGTGCAAACTTTGCCGGTGCATCCAAACCCCATTATATGATACGCTCTGTCACACATAAACCTCCTTATATCTTTCTCAAAACAACCACCATACCTACCTATTATGGCATTTCCATAGCCATTCCTAGATATATTTCCATGCAACTTTCCACCGTTTCATTTATGACATGTTTCGTCATTGTCTTATTGCCTTGCATGATCATGTAGTTGACATCGTATTTGTGGCAAAGCCACCATGCATAATTTATCATACATGTCACTCTTGATTCATTGCTCTTCCCGGTACACCACTGGAGGCATTCATATAGAGTCATATTTTGTTCTAGTATCGAGTTGTAATCATTGAGTTGTAAATAAATAGAAGTGCGATGATCATCATTAATAGAGCATTGTCCCAAATAAAAAATAAAAAAGGGAGAAAGGCCAAATAAAAAAGGCCCAAAAAAGGAAAATGAGAAATAAAAAGGGGCAATGCTACTATCTTTTTTTCCACACTTGTGCTTCAAAGTAGCACCATGATCTTTATGATAGAGAGTCTCTTGTTTTGTCACTTTCATATACTAGAGGGAATTTTTCATTATAAAACTTGGCTTGTATATTCCAACAATGGGCTTCCTCAAATGCCCTAGGTCTTCGTGAGCAAGCAAGTTGGATGCACACCAACTTAGTTTCTTTTGTTGAGCTTTCATACATTTATAGCTCTAGTGCATCTGTTGCATGGCAGTCCTTACTCCTTGCATTGACATCAATTGATGGGCATCTCCCTAGCCCGTTGATTAGCTGTGTCGATGTGAAACTTTCTCCTTTTTTGTCTTCTCCACATAACCCCCATCATTATATTCTATTCCACCCGTAGTGCTATATCCATGGCTCACGCTCATGTATTGCATGAAAGTTGAAAAAAGTTTGTGATTACTAAAGTATGAAACAATTGCTTGGCTTGTCATTGGGGTTGTGCATGATGAGAGCATTCTTGTGTGACGAAAATGGAGCATAACTAAACTATATGATTTTGTAGGGATGAACTTTCTTTGGCCATGTTATTTTGAGAAGACATGATTGCTTAGTTAGTATGCTTGAAGTATTATTATTTTTATGTCAATATTAAACTTTTGTCTTGAATCTTTCGGATATGAACATTCATGCCAGAATAAAGAAAATTACATTGAGAATTATGCTAGGTAGCATTCCACATCAAAAATATATTTTTATCATTTACCTACACGAGGACGAGCAGTAATTAAGCTTGGGGATGCTAGATACATCTCCAATGTATCTATAATTTTTTATTGTTCCATACTATTATATTATCTGTTTTGGATGTTTAATGGGCTTTATTATAAACTTTTATATTATTTTTGGGACTAACCTACTAACCCAAGGCCCAGTGCAAATTGCTGTTTTTTGCCTATTTCAGTGTTTCGCGGAAAAGGAATATCAAACGGAATCCAAAAAGAATGAAACCTTCGGGAGAGTTATTTTTGGAACAAACGTGATCCAGGGGACTTGGAGTGGACGTCAAGAAAGAAGCGGGCAGGCCACGAGGCAGGGAGGCGCGCCTGCCCCCCCCCCCCCCCCGGGGCACGCCCCCCACCCTCGTGGGCCCCTCGCAGCTGCACTAACCTACTTCTTCCTCCTATATATGTCCATATACCCCGAAAACATCCAGGAGCATCACGAAACCCTATTTCCACCGCCACAACCTTTTGTACCCAAGAGATCCCATCTTGGGGCCTTTTCTGGAGCTCCGCCGGAGGGGGAATCAATCACGGAGGGCTTCTACATCAACACCATAGCCTCTCCGATGATGTGTGAGTAGTTTACCACAGACCTTCGGGTCCATAGTTATTAGCTAGATGGCTTCTTCTCTCTCTTTGGATCTCAATACAAATTTCTCCTCGTTCTTCTTGGAGATCTATTCGATGTAACTCTTTTTGCGGTGTGTTTGTCGAGATCCAATGAATTGTGGGTTTATGATCAAGTTTATCTATGAACAATATTTGATTCTTCTCTGAAATCTTTTATGTATGATTGGTTATCTATGCAAGTTTCTTCGAATTATCAGTTTGGGTTGGCCTACTAGATTGATCTTCTTGCAATGGGAGAAGTGCTTGGCTTTGGGTTCAATCTTGCGGTGTCCTTTCCCAATGATAGCAGGGGCAGCAAGGCACGTATTGTATTGTTGCCATCGAGGATAAAAAGATGGGGTTTATATCATATTGCTTGAGTTTATCCCTCTACATCATGTCATCTTGCCTAATGCGTTACTCTGTTCTTATGAACTTAATACTCTAGATGCATGTTGCATAGCGGTCGATGTGTGGAGTAATAGTAGTAGATGCAGAATCGTTTCGGTCTACTTGTCGCGTACGTGATGCCTATATACATGATCATGCCTAGATATTCTCATAATTATGCACTTTTCTATCAATTGCTCGACAGTAATTCGTTCACCCACCGTAATACTTATGCTATCTTGAGAGAAGCCACTAGTGAAACCTATGGCCCCTGGGTCTATCTTTTATCATATAAGTTTCCAATCTATTTTATTTTGCAATCTTTACTTTCAATCTATATATATATATATATCATAAAAATACCAAAAATATTTATTTATCTTATTATCTCTATCAGATCTTACTCTCATAAGTGGCCGTGAAGGGATTGACAACCCCTTTATCGCGTTGGTTGCGAGGTTCTTATTTGTTTGTGCAGATACGAGGGACTTGCGTGTAGTCTCCTACTAGATTGATACCTCGGTTCTCAAAAACTGGGGGAAATACTTACGCTACTTTGCTGCATCACCCTTTCCTCTTCAAGGGAAAACCAACGCACTGCTCAAGACGTAGCACATACCTAAAATTTGGCAACTCCATGGATGGCCTCTACCACCAAGACACCGATGTTGGTTGCAAGCTTGCCACCATAAGACTCGCCGAAAAGGAACAATTGACTTTTGTGCAATGTAGGCATCTCCTTGGTGAGTGCCTTGAGGAGCTCGATGGCGTCAGCAACCACTTGCACGGTCGTCGTAACTAACACGCTTGGGTCCTCCGCCTAGCTATACCTGACACCCACCGGTAAGTCCTGCATTTCGACATACTCATTACTTACAACACAAATGTCCTTAAATAGTACTCCCTTCATGGAGAAGTATCAGAGCATTTAGTTCACTACTTTTGTGATCTAAATGCTCTTATATTTCTTTATAGAGGAAGCACGTGCATGAAGAAACAACTCTCTTACCACAAAGATGAGACCCGCCTTCTGCAACCATGTCGAGTTGCGTGGCTTTAGGTTACATGCAGCGGCCTGATCCCCTGGAAGTTGCCACCCCCGACGCCCGACCTTCCCTAGAAGAACACCACAATGCTCAACTAATACTCAACCAAAGTAAAAAAATGGCAGTGATAGGAGACCAATTTACATACTGGACCGCCCTACAACCAGAGGATGGTTGGCCATGGCTTTATTGGCGAAGACACCCGATGTGGGCTCTTGTAATACCACGAAAATACGTGAGACTCTACAACAAAAACATATGGTTAAACTCATCACAAAAATAGAAAAATGAAATAAAAATTAGTCGTAGTGGTAAATGAAAAAACAAAAGGATGAGAGGACCCAACTCGGTATAAAGATTACCATTAAAGTGGATACTTAATTACTGTGATGAATTTGAACATAGCCCCATATATCGCTTTTATCAGCAGCAATGACATAGGAGAGAACAAAGGTTCGCCACATTTGAACCAATGTCAGGGTTGGTACACGAGGAGGCTAGGCCTGGCAGTGCGACATGAGGAGAAAGGTGGCGGCAAGAGTGTGGGTTATGAGCAGTGGCAAAGCTTCATGAGGGGCAAAGGGGGCCAATGCCCCCTACTCTAGGAAAACTCTTGAGTGTATCCCTAATATTATTAGGCTTGAATATCAACGATTTCTCAAAGCTCACCAGCCATTAGTTTAAAATAGTTCTATGAGATTATGTTGTGACTCTAAAACAATAGGTTTTGCTTTTTACTTTATACTACTCCCTCTGTGTATATTATTTGAGATCAAGCCTATGTCTCAACATGGAGTTGTGCATACCTAATTCTCTATGAGTGTTCAGTCATCTTATAGTCTTATGATGTACCCAGGGGAGGATCCGGCTATATGGCAAGGTTTGGTAGCTGCCATACCTAAAATTTGGCAACAATATTGCATATACTATATGTTGGGGAACGTAGTAATTTCAAAAAATCCTACACACAAGCAAGATCATGGTGATGCATAGCAACGACAGGGGAGAGTGTCGTCCACGTACCCTCGTACACCATTAAGCGGAAGCGCTATAACAACGAGGTTGATGTAGTCGTACGTCTTCACGATCGACCGATCCTCAGCACCGAACGTACGGCACCTCCGGTTCAACACACGTTCAGCTTTGTGACGTCCCGCGAACTCACGATCCAGTAGAGCTCGGGGAAGATTTTCGTCAGCACGACGGTGTGGTGACGATGTTGATGAAGCTACCGATGCAGGGCTTCACCTAAGAACCGCTACGATATAACCGAGGTGGATTATGGTGGAGGTGGGCACCGCACACGGCTAAGAGATCAACAGATCAATTGTTGTGTCTATGGGATGCCCCCTGCCCCCGTATATAAAGGAGCTAGGGGGGAGGCGGCCGGCCAAGGAGGAGGGCGTGCCAAGGGGGGAGTCCTACTCCCATCGGGAGTAGGACTCCCTCTTTTCCTAGTTGGAGTAGGAGAGGAGAAGGAAGGGAGAGAGGAAGAGAAGGAAGGGAGATAGGAAGAGAAGGAAAGGGGGCGCCCCCCCCCCCCCGTCCTTGTCCAATTCGGACTAGAGGGGGAGGGGCATGCGACTGCCCTTGGCCGCCCCTCCTCTTCTCCCACTAAGGCCCATTAGGCCCAATAAACTCCCCGGGGGGTTCCGGTAACACCCCCCCCCCCCTGGTACTCCGGTAAATGTCTGAAACCTCCTGGAACCCTTTCGGTGTCCGAATATAGTCATCCAATATATCGATCTTTACGTCTCGACCATTTCGAGACTCCTCGTCATGTCCGTGATCACATCCGATACTCTGAACTACCTTCGGTACATCAAAACACAAAAACTCATAATACCGATCGTCACAGAACTTTAAGCGTGCGGACCCTACGGGTTCGAGAACTATGCCGACATGACCGAGACATGTCTCTGGTCAATAATCAATAGCGTAACCTGGATGCTCATATTGGTTCCTACATATTCTACAAAGATCTTTATCGGTCAAACCGCATAACAACATACGTTGTTCCCTTTGTCATCGGTATGTTACTTGCCCGAGATTCGATCGTCGGTATCTCAATACCTAGTTCAATCTCGTTACCGGCAAGTATGTTTACTCGTTCTGTAATGCAAAATCCCACAACTAACTCATTAGTCACATTGCTTGCAAGGCTTATAGTGATGTGCATTACCGAGAGGGCCCAGAGATACCTCTCCGACAATCGGAGTGACAAATCCTATTCTTGATCTATTCCAACACCACGAACACCATCAGAGACACCTGTAGAGCACCTTTATAATCACCTAGTTATGTTGTGACGTTTGGTAGCACAGAAAGTGTTCCTCTGGTATTCGGGAGTTGCACAATCTCATAGTCATAGGAACATGTATAAGTCATGAAGAAAGCAATAGCAGTAAACTTAAACAATCAAGTGCTAAGCTAACGAAATGGGTCAAGTCAATCACATCATTCTCCTAATGATGTGATCCCGTTGATCAAATAACAACTCATGTCTATGGCTAGGAAACTTAACCATCTTTGATCAATGAGCTAGTCAAGTAGAGGCATACTAGTGACACTATGTTTGTCTATGTATTCACACGTGTATTATGTTTCTAGTTAATACAGTTCTAGCATGAATAATAAACATTTATCATGATATGAGGAAATAAATAATAACTTTATTATTGCCTCTAGGGAATATTTCCTTCAAGCTCCCACTTGCACTAGAGTCTATAATCTAGATTACACAGTAATGATTCTAACACCCATGGAGTCTTGGTGCTGATCATGTTTTGCTCGTGGAAGAGGCTTAGTCAGCGGGTCTGCAACATTCAGATCCGTATGTATCTTGCATATCTCTATGTCTCCCACCTGGACTTGATCCTGGATGGAATTGAAGCGTCTCTTGATGTGCTTGGTTCTCTTGCGAAATCTGGATTCCTTTGCCAAGGCAATTGCACCAGTATTGTCACAAAAGATTTTCTTTGGAACCGATGCACTAGGTATGACACCTAGATCGGATATGAACTCCTTCATCCAGACTCCTTCATTTGCTGCTTCCAAAGCAGCTATGTACTCTACTTCACATGTAGATCCCGCCACGACACTTTGTTTAGAACTGCTCCAACTGACAGCTCCACCGTTTAATATAAACACGTATCCAGTTTGCGATTTAGAATTGTCCGGATCAATGTCAAAGCTTGCATCGACGTAACCATTTACGACGAGCTCTTTGTCACCTCCATAAATGAGAAACATATCCTTAGTACTTTTCAGGTATTTCAGGATGTTCTTGACCGATGTCCAGTGATCCACTCCTGGATTACTTTGGTACCTCCCTGCTAAACTAATAGCAAGGCACACATCAGGTTTGGTACATAGCATTGCATACATGATAGAGCCTATGGCTGAAGCATAGGGAACACTTTTCATTTTTCTCTCTATCTTCTGTAGTGGTCGGGCATTAAGTCTTACTCAACTTCACACCTTGTAACACAGGCAAGAACCCTTTCTTAGCTTGATCCATTTTGAACTTCTTCAAAACTTTATCAAGATATGTGCTTTGTTAAAGTCCAATTAAGCGTCTTGATCTATCTCTATAAATCTTGATGCCCAATATATAATCAGCTTCATCGAGGTCTTTCATTGAAAAACTCTTATTCAAGTTTCCTTTTATGCTATCCAGAAATTCTATATCATTTCCAATCAACAATATGTTATCCACATATAATATTAGAAATGCTACAGAGCTCCCACTCACTTTCTTGTAAATACAGGCTTCTCCAAAAGTCTGTATACAACCATATGCTTTGATAACACTATCAAAACGTTTATTCCAACTCCGATAGGCTTGCACTAGTCCATAAATGGATCGCTGGAGTTTGCACACTTTGTTAGTACCCTTTGGATCGATAAAACCTTCAGGTTGCATCATATACAACTCTTCTTCTAGAAATCCATTCAGGAATGCAGTCTTTACATCCATTTGCCAAATTTCATAATCATAAAATGCGGCAATTGCTAACATGATTCGGACGGATTTAAGCATCGCTACGGGTGAGAAGATCTCATCGTATTCAACTCCTTGAACTTGTCGAAAACCTTTTGCAACAAGTCGAGCTTTGTAGACAGTAATGTTACCGTCAGCGTCAGTCTTCTTCTTGAAGATCCATTTATTCTCGATGGCTTGCCGATCATCAGCAAGTCAACAAAAGTCCACACTTTGTTCTCATACATGGATCCCATCTCAGATTTCATGGCTTCAAGCCATTTTGCGGAATCTGGGCTCATCATCGCTTCCTCATAGTTCGTAGGTTCATCATGGTCAAGTAACATGACCTCCAGAACAAGATTACCGTACCACTCTGGTGCGGATCTTACTCTGGTTGACCTACGAGGTTTAGTAGTAACTTGATCTGAAGTTTCATGATCATCATCATTAGCTTCCTCACTAATTGGTATAGGTGTCATAGGAACCGGTTTCTGTGATGAACTACTCTCCAATAAGGGAGTAGGTACAGTTTCCTCATCAAGTTCTACTTTCCTCCCACTCACTTCTTTCGAGAGAAACTCCTTCTCTAGAAAGGATCCATTCTTAGCAACAAATGTCTTGCCTTCGGATCTATGATAGAAGGTGTACCCAACAGTCTCCTTTGGGTATCCTATGAAGACACATTTCTCTGATTTGGGTTCGAGCTTAGCAGCTTGAAGCTTTTTCACATAAGCATTGCAGCCCCAAACTTTAAGCAATGACAACTTTGGTTTCTTGCCAAACCACAGTTCATAAGGTGTCGTCTCAACGGATTTCGATGGTGCCCTATTTAACGTGAATGCAGCCGTCTCTAAAGCATAACCCCAAAACGATAGTGGTAAATCAGTAAGAGACATCATAGTTCGCACCATATCTAGTAAAGTATGATTAAGACATTTGGACACACCATTATGATGTGGTGTTCTGGGTGGTGTGAGTTGCGAAACTATTCCACATTGTTTCAAATGTAGACCAAACTCGTAACTCAAATATTCTCCTCCACGATCAGATCGTAGAAACTTTATTTTCTTGTTACGATGATTTTCCACTTCACTCTGAAATTCTTTGAACTTTTTAAATGTTTCAGACTTATGTTTCATTAAGTAGATATACCCATATCTGCTCAAATCATCTGTGAAGGTAAGAAAATAACGATACCCGCCGCGATCCTCAATATTCATTGGACCACATACATCAGTATGTATGATTTCCAACAAGTCTGTTGCTCGCTCCATTGTTTCGGAGAACGGCATTTTAGTCATCTTGCCCATGAGGCATGGTTCGCAAGTACCAAGTGATTCATAATCAAGTGATTCCAGAAGTCCATCAGTATGGAGTTTCTTCATGCGCTTTACACCAATATGACCCAAACGGCGGTGCCACAAATAAGTTGCACTATCATTATCAACTCTGCATCTTTTGGCTTCAATATTATGAATATGTGTATCACTACTATCGAGATTCAATACAAATAGACCACTCTTCAAGGGTGCAAGACCATAAAAGATATTACTCGTATAAATAGAACAACCATTATTCTCAGATTTAAATGAATAACTGTCTCGCATCAAACAGGATCCAGATATAATGTTCATGCTTAACGCTGGCACCAAATAACAATTATTTAGGTCTAAAACTAACCCCGAAGGTAGATGTAGAGGTAGCATGCCAACGGCGATCACATCGACTTTGGAACCATTTCCCATGTGCATCGTCGCCTCATCCTTAGCCAGTCTTTGCTTAATCCGTAGTCCTTGTTTTGAGTTGCAAATATTAGCAACAGAACCAGTATCAAATACCCCAGGTGCTATTGCGAGCTCTAGTAAGGTACACATCAATAACATGTATATATCACATATACCTTTGTTCACCTTGCCATCCTTCTTATCCGCCAAATACTTGGGGCAGTTCCGCTTCCAGTGACCAGTCCCTTTGCAGTAGAAGCACTCAGTCTCAGGCTTAGGTCCAAACTTGGGTTTCTTCTCTTGAGTAGCAACTTGTTTGCCGTTCTTCTTGAAGTTCCCTTTCTTCTTCCCTTTACCCTTTTCTTGAAACTGGTGGTCTTGTTGACCATCAACACTTGATGCTCCTTCTTGATTTCTACCTCCGCAGCCTTTAGCATTGTGAAGAGCTCGGGAATCGTCTTATCCATCCCTTGCATATTATAATTCATCACGAAGCTCTTGTAGCTTGGTGGCAATGATTGAAGAACTCTGTCAATGACACTATCAACCGGAAGATTAACTCCCAGCTGAGTCAAGTGATTATGTTACCCAGACATTCTGAGTATATGTTCACTGACAGAACTATTCTCCTCCATCTTGCAGCTGTAAAACTTATTGGAGACTTCATATCTCTCAATCCGGGCATTTGCTTGAAATATTAGCTTCAACTCCTGGAACATCTCATATGCTCCATGACGTTCAAAACATCGTTGAAGTCCCGGTTCTAAGCCGTAAAGCATGGCACACTGAACTATTGAGTAGTCATCAGCTTTGCTCTGCCAGACGTTCGTAACATCTGGCGTTGCTCCTGCAGCGGGTTTGGCACCCAACGGTGCTTCTAGGACGTAATTTTTCTGTGCAGCAATGAGGATAATCCTCAAGTTACCGACCCAGTCCGTGTAATTGCTACCATCATCTTTCAACTTTGCTTTCTCAAGGAACGCATTAAAATTCAATGGAACAACAGCACGGGCCATCTATGTACAATAACATAGACAAGCAAAATACTATCAGGTACTAAGTTCATGATAAATTTAAGTTCAATTAATCATATTACTTAAGAACTCCCACTTAGATAGACACCCCTCTATTCATCTAAGTGATCACATGATCCATATCAACTAAACCATAACCGATCATCACGTGAAATGGAGTAGTTTTCAATGGTGAACATCACTATGTTGATCATATCTACTATATGATTCACGCTTGACCTTTCGGTCTCAATGTTCCGAGGCCTATCTGCATATGCTAGACTCGTCAAGTTTAACCCGAGTATTCTGCGTGTGTAAAACTGTCTTAACCCGTTGTAGATGAACGTTGAGCTTATCGCACCCTATCATCACGTGGTGTCTCAGACGACGAACTTTGGCAATGGTGCATACTCAGGGAGAACACTTTTACCTTGAAATTTAGTGAGAGATCATCTTATAATGCTACCATCAAACAAAGCAGAATAAGATGCATAAAGGATAAACATCACATTCAATCAATATAAGTGATATGATATGGCCATCATCATCTTGTGCCTTTGATCTCCATCTCCAAAGCACCGTCATGATCACCATCGTCACCGGCGCGACACCTTGATCTCCATCGTAGCATCGTTTTCGTCTCGCCAACTATTGCTTCTACGACTATCGCTCCCGTTTAGTGATAAAATAAAGCAATTACAAGGCGATTGCATTGCATACAATAAAGCGACAACCATATGGCTCCTGCCAGTTGCCGATAACTCTGTTACAAAACATGATCATCTCATACAATAAATATAGCATCATGTCTTGACCATATCACATCACAACATGCCCCTGCAAAAACAAGTTAGACGTCCTCTACTTTGTTGTTGCAAGTTTTACGTGGTTGATACGGGCTGAGCAAGAATCGTTCTTACCTACGCATCAAAACCACAACAATAGTTCGTCAAGTTAGTGTTGTTTTAACCTTCTCAAGGACCGGGCGTAACCACACTCGGTTCAACTAAAGTTGGAGAAACTGACACCCGCCAGCCACCTGTGAGCAAAGCACGTCGGTACAACTAGTCTCGCGTAAGCGTACGCGTAATGTCGGTCCGGGCCGCTTCATCCAACAATACCGCCGAACCAAAGTATGACATGATGGTAAGCAGTATGACTTGTATCGCCCACAACTCACTTGTGTTCTACTCGTGCATATAACATCTACACATAAACCTGGCTCGGATGCCACTGTTGGGGAACGTAGTAATTTAAAAAAAATCCTACGCACATGTAAGATCATGGTGATGCATAGCAAGGAGAGGGGAGAGTGTCGTCCACGTACCCCCGTAGACCGTTAAGCAAAAGCGTTATAACAACGCGGTTGATGTAGTCATACGTCTTCATGATCGACCGATCCTCAGCCCCGAACGTGCGGCACCTCCGTGTTCAGCACACGTTCAGCTCGGTGGCGTCCTGCAAACTCACGATCCAGTAGAGCTCGGGGAAGAGTTTCATCAGCACGACAGCGTGGTGACGATGTTGATGAAGCTACCGACGCAGGGCTTCGCCTAAGCACCACTATGATATAACCGAGGTGGATTATGATGGAGGGGGGCACTGCACACGGCTAAGAGATCAACAGATCAATTGTTGTGTCTATGGGGTGCCCCCTGCCCCCGTATATAAAGGAGCTATGGGGGAGGCAGCCGGCCAAGGAGGAGGGCGCGCCAAGGGGGCAGTCCTACTCCCACTGGTAGTAAGACTTCCTCTTTTCCTAGTTGGAGTAGGAGAGGAGAAGGAAGGGGGGGCGCCGCCCCCCTCCTTGTCCAATTCGGACTAGAGGGGGAGGGGGCGCGTGGCTGCCCTTGGCCGCCCCTCCTCTTCTCCCACTAAGGCCCATTAGGCCCAATAAACTCCCCGAGGGGTTCCGGTAACCCCCCGGTACTCCGGTAAATGTCTGAAACCTCCCGGAACCCTTCCGGTGTCCGAACATAGTCATCCAATATATCGATCTTTACATCTCGACCATTTCGAGACTCCTTGTCATGTCCGTGATCACATTTGGAACTCCGAACTACCTTCAGTACATTAAAACACAAAAAACTCATAGTACCGATCGTCACAGAACTTTAATCGTGCGGACCCTACGGGTTCGAGAACTATGTAGACATGACCGAGACATGTCTCTGGTCAATAATCAATAGCGGAACCTGGATGCTCATATTGGTTCCTACATATTCTACGAAGATCTTTATCGATCAAACCGCATAACAACATACGTTGTTCCCTTTGTCATCGTTATGTTACTTGCCCGAGATTCGATCGTCGGTATCTCAATACCTAGTTCAATCTCATTACCAGCAAGTCTGTTTACTCGTTCCGTAATGCAACATCCCGCAACTAACTCATTATTCACATTGCTTGCAAGGCTTATAGTGATGTGCATTACCGAGAGAGCCCAGAGATACCTCTCCGACAATCGGAGTGACAAATCCTAATCTTGATCTATGCCAACACCACGAACACCATCAGAGACACCTGTAGAGCATCTTTATAATCACCCAGTTATGTTGTGACATTTGGTAGCACACAAAGTGTTCCTCCGGTATTCGGGAGTTGCACAATCTCATAGTCATAGGAACATGTATAAGTCATGAAGAAAGCAATAGCAATAAACTTAAACGATCAAGTGCTAAGCTAACGAAATGGGTCAAGTCAATCACATCATTCTCCTAATGATGTGATCCCATTGATCAAATAACAACTCATGTCTATGGCTAGGAAACTTAACCATCTTTGATCAATGAGCTAGTCAAGTAGAGGCATACTAGTGACACTATGTTTGTCTATGTATTCACACATGTATTATGTTTCCGGTTAATACAATTCTAGCATGAATAATAAAAATTTACGATGATATGAGGAAATAAATAATAACTTTATTATTACCTCTAGGTCATATTTCTTTCACTATATATGTAGATATGAGCTGAGTCAATGGATTTCTCGCCAGTTTCATCAACTGGGAGGAGGTGACTCAGGGCCTGCAATGTATTTCGCCAGGTAGTTGTGGTGTTACGTATGTATTTCTGGCTCATTAGAGGCCTAACTACAGCTAAGGAGAGAATTAAGCAATAGGTGACTTGCATCACATAAGACCATGACCCACAAGCCCATGTTCTAAGGGAGCGCGCCATCCACATCAATTGCGAGTCTATTCACACGTAGTTGATTGGAGACATTTTGCTAAGAAAAGTTGATACGAGACACACGATCAATATGTTTCCTTTGAGCACAGCTAGAGACCGGCCAGCGAGGCAACGAGTTTTTCTTTCGTGAACTACGCCATACCTAGAAAATATTCCTGGCCCCGCCGCTGGATGTACCATCTTTCTTAATATCTATATTGAAGAAGGCCACCACCTTTGTGTAATCTTCACTTCTCCTGTATAAATGGTAATTTATGCCACATTGATATCTTTTTTAGTAACAACACATTGTGTATGTTGCCATTTGTAGTCATGCAAAATAAACAGGGTCACTATAACAAAGGTAAAATCGTTTTGGATCTACAACAAATAGCAATAGCTATATGTCGGATTGCTAGCTTCTTAGCTCTACGATTTTGCAACCTACTAGCATTTTACTTAATTGCAATAATTTGTATTTCTTCATGCATGCACTGGCACTCAAAGCTCTTGAAGATGAGGTGATGACAAAGCATGTGGTATGCACTTCCCCAAATCATCTGCTTCATATTTAATTGAGATCGATGCTATGTGTCAACATGGTGTTGTCTGACCTAAGTTTTCTATGGATGTTGAGGCTTCATAGTCTTCTGGTAGCTCTTTGTATTTTGTTATCCATCTGGCTAGGTAAGTAATATTGTCCATGCATACACATACTATGAATCAATAGAAGCTAGCCTTGGGAGTGAACATGGACAATAAGCAAAGTGAGCATGTTTACGCATAGCATCGATCTCAATTAAATATGAAGCAGATGATTTGGGGAAGTGCATACTCTGGTGTATCATGTCTCTACGACTTACATGTTCCCAGTTTATCACGGAGCATGCTATTAACACAACTGAATTTTCCATTGCATATATGCTTATATCCAGTTTATAGTCTATTGCTCTCAATTGTTTATCAAATGTTTGTGCCTTCTATATTTTCTCTAATCCTTCTATCATTCTTTTGTTAGAATAGACTAGCTCGACAATATGTGAGTTCCTTCCAAAAAATACATAATTGTCAGATCTCCCATTAGTTTTTTTGTTCTTAATTTTTGCTAATAATTCAATTTGAAGAGCATGGCGATTTGCATGCATTTTTCTCTTTAGTTGTTGCAAGGTATCAGTGAGGTTCCACATCAAATGCATTTTCCCTTGAGTTGTTCCAAGAGAATGACTATTTTACTAATATCTCGATTTGAAGAGCATGGCTATACATCCCGTTTAAGCGTCAATTAATATGGGACAGAGGGAGTATTGGTGAGCTTTCACATCAAAGCTGCAGACGCATCACATAATGTGCTATTGTTGTTTCCCATCCATATTACATAACATGATCTGTTTATTTCTTTATTATATATTTGTGTTGCAATTATGCAAATATACTAAAATGATATGATGTCTCTATATCGGAACCTTGCAAGTCAGAAGAAAGATCCAGTTATAATTCTCACATCTATTTGCCAGCTGTTTATTTCCTTATTTTGCTCGTACTTTGTTACTCAAAGGTTTGGTGAGCATGACGACTGCAAAGAATTTTCTTTTAGATGTCGCAAGGTATTAGTGATGCCCCACTTCCATGGTTTTTCTCCAAAAGGCAGAAGGAGCCCTTAGTGAAAAGCCTTGTGAAGATTTCATTAATGCACCATGTCTCTACTCTCTATCTCTATCTCTACTCTCTATCTCTAATGTGAGGTGATGACAAAGCATGTGGTATGCACTTCCCCAAATCATCTGCTTCATATTTAATTGAGATCGATGCTATGTGTCAACATGGTGTTGTCTGACCTAAGTTTTCTATGGATGTTGAGGCTTCATAGTCTTCTGGTAGCTCTTTGTATTTTGTTATCCATCTGGCTAGGTAAGTAATATTGTCCATGCATACACATACTATGAATCAATAGAAGCTAGCCTTGGGAGTGAACATGGACAATAAGCAAAGTGAGCATGTTTACGCATAGCATCGATCTCAATTAAATATGAAGCAGATGATTTGGGGAAGTGCATACTCTGGTGTATCATGTCTCTACGACTTACATGTTCCCAGTTTATCACGGAGCATGCTATTAACACAACTGAATTTTCCATTGCATATATGCTTATATCCAGTTTATAGTCTATTGCTCTCAATTGTTTATCAAATGTTTGTGCCTTCTATATTTTCTCTAATCCTTCTATCATTCTTTTGTTAGAATAGACTAGCTCGACAATATGTGAGTTCCTTCCAAAAAATACATAATTGTCAGATCTCCCATTAGTTTTTTTGTTCTTAATTTTTGCTAATAATTCAATTTGAAGAGCATGGCGATTTGCATGCATTTTTCTCTTTAGTTGTTGCAAGGTATCAGTGAGGTTCCACATCAAATGCATTTTCCCTTGAGTTGTTCCAAGAGAATGACTATTTTACTAATATCTCGATTTGAAGAGCATGGCTATACATCCCGTTTAAGCGTCAATTAATATGGGACAGAGGGAGTATTGGTGAGCTTTCACATCAAAGCTGCAGACGCATCACATAATGTGCTATTGTTGTTTCCCATCCATATTACATAACATGATCTGTTTATTTCTTTATTATATATTTGTGTTGCAATTATGCAAATATACTAAAATGATATGATGTCTCTATATCGGAACCTTGCAAGTCAGAAGAAAGATCCAGTTATAATTCTCACATCTATTTGCCAGCTGTTTATTTCCTTATTTTGCTCGTACTTTGTTACTCAAAGGTTTGGTGAGCATGACGACTGCAAAGAATTTTCTTTTAGATGTCGCAAGGTATTAGTGATGCCCCACTTCCATGGTTTTTCTCCAAAAGGCAGAAGGAGCCCTTAGTGAAAAGCCTTGTGAAGATTTCATTAATGCACCATGTCTCTACTCTCTATCTCTATCTCTACTCTCTATCTCTACCTAATATTAAAGGGAGAATTGTTTCTCCACTTTTTTTGGTCCAATCGGTTGTTTTGTACGCCATGTGGGACTCGAACCCAGTTCACCAGAAAAGAATCCACATGTACTAACCAGTCCGCCTAGCTAACATGTCATTGGCGAAGCAAGAGAAAGGTGTCCTTTTATATTGGTTAAACGATTTTTCTTAAAAGAAATTACAATGAAGGAAATGAGGTAAATGGAGGAGTTCCGCTGTTTTGAAAGGAAAGCAAAAAAAGGAATAAATGATCATCCTTATGATAATTAAGGCAGGAAGAGAAGGAATTAAAAGAAAGAATAAAAGATGAAATAAATTCCATCCTTTATGATAAGGCAGGATGGGGAGGAATTAAAGGAAAGAATGAAAGAGGGAAAAAATAAATTCCTATTATATACAAGGCACGAAGGAAGGAATTAAAGAAGAAATAAATTTCACAAGGAAAGAATAAAATAAAAGAAAATTTCACTAATTATATGAGGCATGAACGGAAGGAATTAAAGAGGAAATAAAATTCGGTGGGAACTAAAATAAGAAATCAAAATTTCACATTTAAGGAATTAACAGAAGAAAATAAATTCCGTTGTGGACCAATTAAATATACTGAATCATGCATCATCGACTGTGCGTGCATAAAAAAAGTTTCGTCGTGCCTCTATCTAAGACTTGGATCGTGGAGGAGCTTGTCAAAAGTGACCATGTTACTTTTGAATCTCCTGATGATGTTGTTTTTGTTGAATCTCATGTAACACCCCGAGAATCATGCTACAATAATCTCCCTTTAATGGTGACATGTCATCAAATTTATCTAAACCAAATTGCCACTTGATAAAAATCAAAGCCAATTTCAAAATTATAATAAAGTCAAATAAAATATTTCTTCAATCTGAAAAACTAAAATGTTCACAGTGTTCTATAAAATTTCCCTGATCAATGTCATGTTGAAATCAACTTGGTTTGACTTACAAATAAATTCCTAGAAAATTAATAAGTGGTCCAAAAGCGTTTAAATTGGCCTTTTCAAAAGAAGCAAATATTTATACTTTTCCAAATGATGTGAAACCTTGTGTGTGGTCTCAAAATATTGCCTACTAATTATGTACCAAATATCAAGTTGAACTAAAATTTAATTGCTTTGGCATTTAAGTAGAAAACAATAGCGAATTAATAAAGAAGAAAACAGGAAAAAAGAAAATGGGCCAAGTGCACACTGTGCACTAGAAGCCTGGTGCTATAGTAGCGCAGCCCAAGCCCGCCACAGCCTTCTCCATCTTCCTCTGTACAGGAGACAGAGACCTGTGAGTGGCGCACATCCACGCCTCCATGGCCGCCGTGTCGACCACCCGGCGAGCCCCCGAGGTGTATAAGGCCACCTCCAAGCCCGAGGACAAACCCTAGACCCCCAGTTCCCTCTTTTCCCCCTGGCACTCGATCCGGAAGAGGAGCCGAAGCTTCCGTCGTCGCGCCATAGTCACCATCGCGGCCACAGGCCTCCCCGACGCACGGGAAGATGCCCAGGAGCTCCCTCATCGACAACTCCTTCACCTAACTCCGCTGATTCGATCTGGGCCACGCTGTGCGCTCGGGATCTAGCCAGTTTTTCGCCACGGCCGCCACCGTTCGTCGACGAGCGCGACGCATCCAACCACTCCCGCGCTCTCTAATCACGTCCACGAGCTCCGTGGTGAGATCTTCTACCGATTCCCCCTTTTTTTCCTTCGATTCATCGTCGTTTGTCGCCGTCCCCGAGCTCGACCGTCGTCGTCCATGGTCGCGCTCGAGCTCTTGTGTACGCACGCGCCTGCTCCTGGCCAACCAACCGTGCTCGCGCCCCTACGCCCCGCCGCACCCCTGCATCGTCGTGCGTGCGCCGCCGCCCGCGCTACCCCCACGCGCACTTGCCACTGCCGCCGATGTTCTGCTGCTGCTGTCGCCGCTCCTTGCTACTGTTTTTGCTCGCTGGTGCTCCTGTCGTTGCTCTATTGATGCTGCTGCCTGCTATCGCTGGTGCTTGCTAGGCTGCTACTACTCTGCTTAGCTACTCCTGCTACTAAGGGCATCTTCAGCCGTTGGCCCCCCCAGGACGCATAAAAATCGCCCCCTGGGGGCGGTTTTGCGTCCAGTCGTCGCCCCCAGCTCGCCCCCAGGCGCCGAAATTGGCCCACTTTGCAGCCCAATTTCGGCTAATAAAGGGCCCATATGGGCGAGAATAGGCCCATATTCGGCGTGGTTTCGCCGTGTCTCGGCGTTCAATTATCAACACAATTATTTCTTATCACATATTTCATCACAGAAAAATCAAATACTTCAACAAAATAGTACAACAACAAATTGTTCAATACAAATTATATAGTTCAACAAATAAAAACTCGTATTTCATCACACGGCGTCCCCCTTGAGCCTCCATAGGTGCTCAATCAGATCTTTCTGCAGTTGATGATGCACCTGTGGGTCTCGGGTCTCCTGATGCATACTGAGATAGGCAGTCCAAGTTGCCGGTAGCTGGTGATCAACTTCGGCTAGAGGACCCTGCCTGTAGTATGGTTCAGTGTCAAACACTGGGTCTTCTTGCTCGCTCTCGATGATCATGTTGTGCAAGATGACATAGCAAGTCATAATCTCCCACATTTGATCTTTGGACCAGGTCTGAGCGGGGTACCGAACAACAGCAAATCGAGATTGGAGCACACCAAATGCCCGCTCGACATCCTTCCGGCAAGCCTCCTGAAGCTTCGCAAACCAGGCGTTCTTGCCTCCTGCCACAGGGTTTGAGATCGTCTTCACAAATGTCGACCATCTCGGATAGATGACGTCAGCTAGATAGTACCCCTTGTTGTATTGGTGCCCATTGATCTCGAAGTTCCTCGGAGGAGAATGGCCCTCAACGAGCTTGGCAAAAACAAGAGAGCACTGCAGCACGTTGATGTCATTGTGAGTTCCTGGCATACCAAAGAAGGAGTGCCAAATCCAGAGGTCCTGTGTGGCTACCGCCTCAAGCACCACACTGCAACTGCCTTTGGCGCCTTTGTACATCCCCTGCCAACCAAATGGGCAGTTCTTCCATTTCCAATGCATGCAGTCGATGCTTCCAAGCATCCCAGGAAATCCTTTTGCTGCATTCTGGGCTAGGATCCGAGCAGTGTCTTCTGCATTGGGTGTTCTCAAGTATTGTGGCCCAAACACTGCCACCACTGCCCGACAGAACTTGTAGAAACACTCTATGCTGGTGGACTCGGCCATGCGCCCATAGTCGTCGAGTGAATCACTCAGAGCTCCATATGCAAGCATCCTCATCGCTGTCGTGCACTTGTGGATGGAGGTCAATCCAAGAGCGCCAGTGCAATCCATCTTACACTTGAAGTAGTTGTCGAACTCCTAGATGGAATTCATAATCCTGAGGAAGAG
This sequence comes from Triticum aestivum, assembly GCF_018294505.1. NCBI lineage: Eukaryota > Viridiplantae > Streptophyta > Magnoliopsida > Poales > Poaceae > Triticum > Triticum aestivum. Next base: position 6,008,429 of record NC_057803.1, on the reverse strand, counting down.
CTTTCGGCTCATCCGATAACAGCGCCGAAATGTTCTCTCGCCATGAAGTGGAGCATCGACGAAGTAGTCAGAGTAGAGCATGCAGTAGCCTTGGAGACGATGCCGGTTCTTTGCTTTCACCCGCCCCGGCGCCGAGCCACCTCGCCGCGGCTTTTCATTGCTCACCAGCAGCTGGGCGAGGGCGGCGAGCATCATGAGATGCTCTTCTTCCTGGACGTCGGCCGCGGCTTCCTCCTCCAGCAGCGCGGCGATCTCTTCCTCCTCATCCGAGTCCATCACCGAGACAAGCAAAACGCCGAACACCTTGCGCTCGGTGGGCGTGTACCCGCCGTTAAACCGCGCCTCCGCGGCCGAAAACGGCGGCCGGAAACGCCCAGCTGCTGTGGGAGGGGCTGCCGCGGTGAAGCGCTGCTATTTTCCGGCGGGGAATGGCTATCTACCGGAGTAGGGCGGCGGCCGTCGCCGGGATATAGCTAGTGGTGGCCGAGGGCGGGGGGGGGGGTGCGAGGCGAGTCGGGGGAAGAAAACCTTAACTTTTCCCCTATCGGTGTGGGCCAGACGTGCTTTTCCCTAGCGCCGGAGCCCCCAACTGCTCCCCAGTGCGCCGGGTTCGGCCTGTGACCGCCGGGCGGAAAAAAGATCTGAACCAGCGATTTTCGGCGTCCTGGGGGTGCGACTGGGCCGTTTTTTCGGCGCCGGCGCCGAAAAAGTGGCCTGGGGGGCTGTTGGGGGCACGGCTGGAGATGCCCTAAGATGCGTTGCTTTTGCCGCTGTGCTGCTAGCACCGATTGCTGCTGGTGGCCATGGCCATGGTGTGTGTGAGTGTGTTGTGTGTGTATGCAGCGTGGTGTGTGTAAGTGTGTTGTGTGAGTGCACGTGTGTGTGAGTATGTGTGCGTCCGACCCAAAACTAGTTAGGTCTAATTTAATTAGCTAGATTAGTCCTAGGATTAATTATGTTGTTTAGTTAATAATCAGTTTGTCTCAAAAAATAAAAGTTAGTATCAGTTTAGTGCTAGATTAGCCTAATAGCCTATGACATGTGGCCCTATTCTAATCTAGACACTAATTTAATTTAGATGCCTATGACATGTGGGCCATACCTCACCTTTTGACCAGTCAAAGTAAAATGATTGACCAGCCCCTCAGGTCCCACTGTCATACACATATGCTAGGGTAACACTAGGAAACAAATGCACATTCTGCCTTCAATTCGATTTAAACAGTTCTAAAAAATCTTTAAAAATTTTGAAAAATCATAGAAAAATAACCGTAACTCGGATGAAAATAATTTATATATGAAAGTTTCTCAGAACGACGAGACGAATCCGGACGCAGCCCGTTAATCCGCCACACGTCCCTAGAATAGCAAACCTGCAACCGTCCCCCTCCGGTCCGTCTGTCCGAAAACGCGAAACACCGGGAATACTTTCCCGAATGTTTCCCCCCTTCGCTGGTAGCACCTAGTACTGCGTTAGGTCATCCCTAGCACAACATATTGCCGCGTCTTGCTTTGTGTTACATTTGATTGCTCTGTTATTTATTGTGTTCCCCCTCCGATACTTCTTTCCGGTAGACTTCGAGACCGCTGTCGATGTCCGTGTGTTCGACTACATCGAAGATGACCCCTCCTTCTTGCCAAAGCAACCAGGCAACCCCCCCTTGATCACCAGATATCACCTATTCTTCTCTCTACTGCTTGCATTAGAGTAGTGTAGCATGTTACTGCTTTCGGTTAATCCTATTCTGTTGCATAGCCTGTCATTGTTGCTACAGTTGTTGATACCTTACCTGCAATCCTAAATGCCTAGTATAGGATGCTAGTTTATCATCAGTGGCCCTACATTCTTGTCCGTCTGCCATGCTATACTATCGGGCCGTGATCACTCGGGAGGTGATCACGGGTATATACTACATACTTTATACATGATACAGGTGGTGACTAAAGTCGGTTCGTCTCGTGGAGCACCCACGAGTGATTCACGGATTGGGGGCTGAAAGGACCTTTGTCCCAACGGTCCTCTGTGTGGATCTTTGTGGCGAAGCGACAGGGCAGGTTGAGACCACCTAGGAGAGAGGTGGGCCTGGCCCTGGTCGGCGTTTGCGGTTATTTCAAGATAACACGTTTAACGAGATCTTGGTATTTGATCTGAGTCTGGCCACTGGCCTATACGCACTAACCGTCTACGCGGAGACAGTTATGGGCACTTGACGTCGTGGTATCAGCCGAAGCCTTCGTGACGTCAGCGACTGAGCGGCGCGCGCTGGGTTGGACCGCGTAACGCAACTTCCTTTGTAATGGAGGTTGCTAGGTCTGCTCTCCGGCCGCCCTCGCAACGTGCAGGTGTGCAATGGGCGATGGGCCCAGACCCCTGCGCCATAGGATTTAGACCGACGTGCTAACCTCTCTCTTGTGCCTAGGTAGGGCTGCGACGTGTTGATCTTCCGAGGCCGGGCATGACCCAGGAAAGTGTGTCCGGCCAAATGGGATGGAGCATGTTGGGTTATGTGGTGCACCCCTGCAGGGAAGTTAATCTATTCGAATAGCTGTGATCTTCGGTAACAGGACGACTTGGAGTTGTACCTTGACCTTATGACAACTAGAACCGGATACTTAATAAAACACACCCTTCCAAGTGCCAGATACAACTGATGATCGCTTTCTCACAGGGCGACGAGGGGAGGATCATCGGTTAGGATTATGCTACACGATGCTACTTGGTGAACTTACCATCTACTCTCTTCTCCTGTTGCAAGATGGAGGTTACCAGAAGCGTAGTCTTCAATAGGACTAGCTATCCCCCTCTTATTCCGGCATTCTGCAGTTCAGTCCACATATGATACCCTTATTCCATTTGATACCAATGCATACATATGTAGTGTAGCTCCTTGCTTGCGAGTATTTTGGATGAGTACTCACGGTTGCCTTGCTCCCTCTTTTCCCCCTTTCTATACCTGATTGCAGCGACCAGACGTTGGAGCCCAGGAGCTAGACGCCATCATCGACGACGACTACTGCTACTCGGGAGGTGCATACTACTACGTGCAGCCCACTGGCGACGACCAGGAGTAGTTTAGGAGGATCCCAGGCAGGAGGCCTACGCCTCTTTCGATCTGTATCCCAGTTTGTGCTAACCTTCTTAAGGCAAACTTGTTTAACTTATGTCTGTACTTAGATATTGTTGCTTTCGCTGACTCGTCTATGATCGAGCTCTTGTATTCGAGCCCTCGAGGCCCATGGTTTGTAATATGATGCCTGTATGACTTATTTTATTTGTAGAGTTGTGTTGTGATATCTTCCCGTGAGTCCCTGATCTTGATCCTACACGTTTGCGTGTATGATTAGTGTACGATTGAATCGGGGGCGTCACAATCTCATGTGAGGTATTATAGTTTGTAATGAGTTGTTATTTATGGCAGAGTGAATGCCAAGTTAGCAATTAATTGATTTGTAGGAATGGGAATGAACTTCGTGAATATTAATTTTTTTTCTTTTTCTCACACTTGATGGTTAGAACAATAAGTTCACTCTCACATTGCTTTGTCATGGAGTTATCATCATGTAATAGTAATGATTCCTATGTACATGAGAGCTGACAATAGGTATATGTCACTCTACCTTCTACTATTACAGGTGATCCAGTCACTTCCATGTTATGAATTTATTTGCAAGTTTTGTGGCAGTGGAGGCAAGAGTGAAGTCACCCCAAAGCACTGCACCGGGGCTCTGTATTTCACAAGATCACGCACGCATTGGCGGGGGATGAGCCAGGTATTCGATTCATTTTGTCAGTTAATGCAGAACAAACCCAAATAGTTGGACTGGACCTGCTGAAATACTAAATCGAGATTTTCAGCTCGCATACAAACATCCAAATGCATGGTTCGATTACCATGGCAGAATGACACAACATGGTTCACTGCCAGAAACATGCCCAAGTTCATGTTAGAGACGATGAAGGTGGACGGCGATAGTGAAGTCTATGGGGTTTAAGTTGAGTCAACAAGTTGATAACCTCGCACCTTAATTTAATTTTGCATTAATAATTATCATTGTGAGCTCTCAATAAAGAAATGCATCGCCTGGTATATTAAGACATGATTGGTGTTGAATCACATGAACATGTATGTGCAGTTGTAGCACACATGGAATTACAAGCTGGTGCACGTAGGGGCTCGAGAAATCGGCATGGTGATTGTGATGACCAAGATCACTGCCTTGAGACTGATCATATTTGATGAAATAGGCGGGCAAGTGGTCAACATGGATGATAATGACGAAGAGGAGAAGTGACAACACAGATGACTCGATGTGGGTGTGTGAGTATTGTTTTCTCCGGTTGCAACGCACGGGCATTTGTGCTAGTATATAATAATCGACCATAATAATTTATGTCTCGTATTTTTTTGCAGGAATTTATGTCTCATATTACGAGGCTATTTAGTTCTAGGCCTAGGAGTGCCACACTTTGCCATACAAATGTTGCCAAACTTGTCTAAGGTTAGTTCTTCAAAATGAGAGCCACAAGTTGGCAATCCTAAGAAAATCTTGCCACAATTTTTGTGTGTATGTAATGTGGGGCCATAGTGTGGCTTGCCTAAGATGTGGCTTGAACCAAACACATACCTAAGTTGGTCAAACTTGCCTAACCTTAGGTGTGGAAAGATTTGGCAAACTTAGGGGCTGTTTGGTTCCTAGCCACACATGGCCACACTTTGCCACACCTAACCTTAGGCAAGTTTGACCAAGTTAGATAGGTGTTTGGTTCTAGCCACACTTGAGGCAAAGAATTTTTTATGAGCAATGAACCCCACATGTCATAGACACAAAAACTGTGGCAAGATTCCCTTAGACAAGTCAAAGTGTGGCTAACTATTTGAGCAACTCAAGTAAGACAAGTGTGGCAAGTGTGGTAAAAATCATGTGACAAAATATAACAAAGATAGTCACAATCCAAACAGCCCCTTAGTCTCAAACCAAACAGCCCCTAGTTCTTCAAAATGAGAGTTACAAGTTGGCAAGCCTAAGGGAATCTTGCCACACTTTTTGTGTGTATGTAATGTGGGACCATAGTGTGGCTTGCCTAAGATGTGGCTGGAACCAAACACACAACTAAGTTGGTCAAACTTGCCTAACCTTAGGTGTGGCAAGCTTTGGCAACTTTAGTCTCAAACCAAACAGCCCCTACATGTTTGTTTCTTCTGCTACTTGTTTCTTTAGGGGTCTTTTGCTACTTGTTATCTGTCCTGGTAATGCCGGTTAGTTGTATTAGCCTTGTTTTTATCAAGTATTGTATGAGATTCCCATGTATTACTAACTGATATATGGTTTTCTTCATGTAAATTTTAATATGTTTGTTAGGGCATATATTTATGAAAAGTCCTACTATCATTCATATTGTACAAAACGAACGGACGCAACATCGTGCGCCATTAATGATCTATATTGCCAGGCCCACGCTGTTTACACAAAAAAAAATCTGAACGGGGCGATGCGATGAAAATTCGTACTTTTATCCTACTCCACAACTTTTTGATTTGGCAAATCCACCCGTGTCGTCTCAAAGAGTTTAGGCTTGTGTTAAAAAGGTACCGGAAAGAAAAAGAAAAAAACGCATTGTAGTTATCTCCGCCCCGGACCGTACCTGACCCCGACTCGTTCCCCCTCGCCGCACGCACAGGACCATAAGCCAAGCCAGCAAGGTCGCCTCGCGCACTGCCGGCGGCCACCATGTCAGCGCGGGACCGGGAGACGATCAAGGCGCTCGCGCGCGTCGTGGCCGCGCTTGACGGGGCGGTGCTCGGCCTCGGCACGGCGGCGCTCGCGGCCGTGTCCCTGGCCAAGTACCTTGTCGCATCCGGGGCGCTCTGCCTCATCGCCGAGGCGCCGGCCCTCGCGATCCCCGACCTCCGCTACTCCCTCCTCGCGGGGCTCGGCAACGGCGAGTCGCGCCTCGCCGTCGTGCGGGGCCTCGTATGCTCCCCACCCGGGGGCACGTTCCTCATCCCCCTGGCCCCCGCGAGCACTGCATCGTCACCAGGCACACCCAGACGGTGAGTTCCCGGATTCCCCTCTCATGTCGGCTCCCTAAGAGCAGCAAGGGTTACGTGTTAGGGCGGGCTTTTTATGCGGCTGCTTGGGCAAGGATGCCAATTTTAATCTTTTGTAAACCCTCGAGACAATGTTTTGAGGCACCGATTGAGCAGAAGATATAGGCAGCTTAGGTTTATGTGGTACTTAAATTCTCATCGCTGACCAAGATATATGTTGACTGTTTTTTAGGTTTCGATTAAGCACAAGATGTAGGCAGGTTTGGACATTGGGATGCCTGTCAATTTTTTGTTTCGTTTTAACCCTAGTTTTAAGTGCTACCATGCTTCTTTTTTTTCCCGGAGAATTTTGATACTTTCAATTATCTATGGATACTTTTCCTTGTAATTTATTTCTAGGAGTAGCATGGCAAATTTATCAACTTCTGTGGTTCCCTTATCAAGAGGATAGTTTGGAGAAGTAGAGAATTAGCACTTGCAATTGAGCTTCTGTTGCATCAGGAGTTAAATGATTAACTCCATACCTCTATCTAATTAGCGTTGCAACACCTAGCGGTGGTAGCAAGGTCTTTGAGCTGCAAAGCGGTTGTAACCCTATTATGCTTCACCTAAGAATTGCAATGATATGACCGAGGTGGATTATGGTGGAGGGGGCACCGCACGCGGCTAAACAATGACAACTTGTGTGTCTATGGGGTGCCCCCTCCCCCGTATATAAAGGAGTGGAGGAGGGGGAGGGGTCGGCCCTCTATGGCGCGCCCAAGGGAGTCCTACTCCCATCGGGAGTAGGATTCCCCCCTTCCCTAGTTGGATTAGGAGAGGAAGGAAGGGGGAGAGAGGGGGAAGGAAAGGGGGGGCCCGGCCCCCAACCCAATTCAGATTGGGCTTGGGGGGTGCCCCCTCCTAGGCTCCCTTCTCCTCTCTCCCACTATGGCCCAATAAGGCCCATATACTTCCCGGGGGGTTCCGGTAACCTCCTGATACTCCGGTATATGCCCGAACTCACCCGGAACCATTCCGATGTCCAAACATAGTCATCCAATATATCGATCTTTATGTCTGACCATTTCGAGACTCCTCGTCATGTCCGTGATCATATCCAGGACCCCGAACAACCTTCGGTACATCAAAACACATAAACTCATAATACCGATCGTCACCGAACGTTAAGCGTGTGGACCCTACGGGTTCGAGAACTATGTAGAAATGACCGAGACTCATCTCCGGTCAATAACCAATAGCATAACATGGATGCTCATATTGGTTCCTACATATTCTATGAAGATCTTTATCGGTCAAACCGCACAATAACATATATTGTTCCCTTTGTCATCGGTATGTTACTTGCTCGAGATTCGATCGTCGGTATCATCATACCTAGTTCAATCTCGTTACCGGAAAGTCTCTTTACTCGTTCCGTAATGCATCATCCCGCAACTAACTCATTAGTCACATTGCTTGCAACGCTTATAGTGATGAGCATTATCGAGAGGGCCGAGAGATACCTCTCCGACAATCGGAGTGACAAATCCTAATCTCGATCTATGCCAACTCAATAAACAAATCGGACACACCTATAGAGCATCTTTATAATCACCCAGTTACGTTGTGAAGTTTGATAGCACCCTAAGTGTTCCTTCGGTATTCAGAAGTTGCGTAAACTCATAGTCATAGGAACATGTATAAGTCATGAAGAAAGCAATAGCAACAAACTAAACAATCATAGTGCTAAGCTAACAGATGGGTCTTGTCCATCACATCATTCTCTAATGATGTGATGCCGTTCACCAAATGTCAACACATGTCCATGGCTAGGAAACTTACCCATTTTTGATTAACGAGCTAGTCAAGTAGAGGCATACTAGGGACACTTTGTTTGTCTATGTATTCACACATGTATCAAGTTTCCGGTTAATACAATTCTAGCATGAATAATAAACATTTATCATGATATAAGGAAATATAAATAACAACTTTATTATTGCCTCTAGGGCATGTTTCCTTCAGTCTCCCACTTGCACTAGAGTCAATAATCTAGTTCACATCGTCATGTGATTTCACACCAATAGTTCACATCTTTATGTGATTAGTTCACATCTTCATGTGACTAATACCCAAAGGGTTTACTAGAGTCAATAATCTAGTTCACATCGCTATGTGATTAACACCCAAAGAGTGACCATGTTTTTCTTATGAGAGAAGTTTAGTCTATGGGTCTGCAACATTCAGATCCGTATGTATTTCACAAATTTCTATGTCTACAATACTCTGCATGGAGCTACTCTAGCTAATTGCTCCCACTTTCAATATGTATCTAGATCGAGACTTAGAGTCATCTAGATCGGTGTAAAAATCTTGCATCGACGTTACTCTTTACGACGAACTCTTTTATCACCTCCATAACCGAGAAATATTTCCTTAGTACTCTAAGAATAATTTTGACCGTTGTCCAGTGATCTACTACTAGATCACTATTGTATTCTCTTGCCAAAATCATGCTAAGGTATATAATAGGACTGGTACACAGCATAGCATACTTTATAGAACCTATGACTGAGGCATAGGGAATGAATTTTCATTCTCTTTCCATTTTCTGTCGTGGTCGGGTTTTTTTTGAGTCTTTACTCAACTTCACACCTTGCAACACAGGCAAGAACTCCTTCTTTGACTGTTCCATTTTGAACTACTTCAAAATCTTGTCAAGGTATGAACTTGTTGAAAAATCTTATCAAGTGTCTTGATATATCTCTATAGATCTTGATGCTCAATGTGTAAGTAGATTCACCGAGGTCTTTCTTTGAAAAACTCCTTTCAAACACTCCTTTATGCGTTCCAGAAAATTCTACATCATTTCCGATCAACAACATGTCACTCACATATAATTATCAGAAAGGCTGTAGTGCTCCCACTCACTTTCTTGCAAATACATGCTTTACCGCAAGTCTGTATAAAACTATATTCTCTGATCACACTATCAAAGCGCATATTCCAACTCCGAGAGGCTTGCACCAGTCCATAAGTGGATCGCTGGAGCTTGCACGCTTTATTAGTACCTTTAGGATTGACAAAACCTTCTAGTTGCATCATATACAACTCTTCTTTAATAAATGCATTAAGGAATGTAGTTTTGATATTCATTTGCCAGATTTCAGAAAATGCGGCAACTGCTAACATGATTCGGACAGACTTTTAAGCATCGATACGAGTGAGAAAATCTCATCGTAGTCAACACCTTCACTTGTCGAAAACCTTTTGCGACAATTCGAGTTTTGTAGATAGTAACACTACCATCAACGTCCGTCTTCCTCTTGAAGATCAATTTATTCTGAATGACTCATCGATCAACGGGCAAGTCAATCAAAGTCCATACTTTGTTCTCATACATGGATCCCATCTCAGATTTCATGGCCTTAAACCATTTCGCGGAACCTAGGCTCATCATCGCTTTCTCATAGTTCGTAGGTTTCTCATGGTCTAGTAACATGACTTCCAGAACAGAATTACCGTACCACTGTGGTGCGGAACGTACTCTGGTTGACCTACGAGGTTCGGTAGTAACTTGATCTGAAGTTTCATGATCATCATCATTAACTTCCTCACTAATTGGTGTAGGCATCACTGTAACTGATTTCTGTGATGAACTACTTTCCAATTCGGGAGAAGGTACAATTACTTCATCAAGTTCTACTTTCCTTTCACTCACTTCTTTCGAGAGAAAACTCCTTCTTTAGAAAGGATCCACTCTTAGCAACAAAGATCTTGCCTTCGGATCTGTGATAGAAGATGTAACCAAGAGTTTCTTTTGGGTATCCTATGAAGACGCACTTCTTGGATTGGGGTTTGAGCTTATCAGGTTGAAACTTTTTCACATAAGCATCACAACCCCAAACTTTAAGAAACGACAGCTTATGTTTCTTGCTAAACCGCAGTTCATATGATGTCGTCTCAACGGATTTAGATGATGCCCTATTTAATGTGAATGCAGTTGTCTTTAATGCATAACCCCAAAATGATAGTGGTAATTCGGTAAGAGACATCATAAATTGCACCATATCTAATAAAGTACGGTTATGACGTTCTGACACACCATTACATTATGGTGTTTCAGGTGGCATGAGTTGAGAAACTATTCCGCATTGCTTCAAATGAAGACCAAACTCGTAACTCAAATATTTATTTCCGTGATCATATCGTAGAAACTTTATTTTCTTGTTACGATGATTTCCACTTCACTCTGAAATTCTTTGAACTTTTTAAATATTTCAGACTTATATTTCATCAAGTAGATATACCTATATCTGCTCAAATCATCTGTGAATGTCAGAAAATAACGATACCCGCCGCGAGCCTCAACACTCATTGGACCGCACACTTCATACTTAATTGAGATCGATGCTATGTGTCAACATGGTGTTGTGCTGACCCGAGTTTTCTATGGATGTTGAGGCTTCATAGTCTTCTGGTAGCTCTTTGTATTTTGTTATCCATTTGGCTAGGTAAGTAATATTGTCCATGCGTATGCAGACTATGAATCAATAGAAGCTAGCCTTGTGAGTGAACATGGACAATAAGCAAAGTGAACATGTTTACGCAGACTCTGGTGTATCATGTCTTTACGACTTACATGTTCCCAATTTATCATGGAGCATGCTATTAACATAACTGAATTTTCCATTGCATATATGCTTATATCCAGTTTACAGTTTATTGCTTTCAATTGTTTATCAAATGTTTGTGCCATCTATATTTTCTCTAATCCTTCTATCATTCATTTGTGAGAATAGACTAGCTCGACAATGTGTGAGTTCCTTCCAAAAACAAAACCAGAGTTGTCAGATCTCCCATTAGTTTTTTTGTTATTAATTTTTGCTAATAATTCAATTTGAAGAGCATGATGATTTGCATGCATTTTTCTCTTTAGTTGTTGCAAGGTATCAATGAGGTTCCACATCAAATGCATTTTCCCCTTGAGTTGTTGCAAGAGAACGACTATTTTGCTAATATTTCAATTTGAAGAGCATGGCTATACATCTGTTTGAGCGTCGACAGAGGGAGTCTTGGTGAGTTTTCACATCAAAGTTGCAGACGCATCACATAATGTGCTATTGTTGTTTCCCATCCATATTTCATAACATGATATGTTTATTTCTTTATTATATACTCCCTCTGTCCCATAATATAAGAACGTTTTTGACATTAATGTAGTTTCAAAAACGTTCTTATATTATGGGACGGAAGGAGTATTTGTGTTGCAATTCTGCAAATATACTAAAATGATACAATGTCTATATATCAGAACCTTGCAAGTCAGAAAAAAGATGCAATTATGGCGCTATAATTCTCACATTTGTTTGTCAGCTGTTTTTTCCTTATTTTGCTCGTACTTTGCTACTCAAAGGTTTGGTGAGCATGCCGACTGCAAGGATTTTTTTTTTTGTGTGTGTGTGTGTGGGGGGGGGGGGGGGGGGGGGTTGCAAGGTATTAGTGATGCTCCACTTCCATGGCTTGTTCTCCAAAAGACAGAAGGAGCCCTCAGCCAAAAGCCATGTGATGATTTTTCATTAATGCACCATATATATAACAATCTACCATAACAATTTATGTCTCATATTGCATGTTTGTTTCTTCTGCTACTTGTTATTTGTCCTGATAATACCGGTTAGTTATATTAGCCTTTAGCGAATATTATATGAGAAGATTCCCATGTATTACTGACTGATATATGGTTTTGTTCATGTAAATTTAATATGTTCTGTGAGGCCATATATTAATAAAAAATTTCGTTATTTATATTGTACAAACGGGTGGACGCAGCATCGCGCGCCAGGCCGACCCTCCGAGAGACTGAGCCGGCATGTCATCTTGAGATTTACGAAGGTTTGATGAGCATGCCGACTGCAAGGATTTTTTTTGGGAGGGGGGGGGGGGGGGGTTTGCAAGGTATTAGTGATGCTCCACTTCCATGGCTTGTTCTCCAAAAGATAGAAGGAGCCCTCAGCCAAAAGCCATGTGATGATTTTTCATTAATGCACCATATATATAACAATCTACCATAACAATTTATGTCTCATACTGCATGTTTGTTTCTTCTGCTACTTGTTATCTGTCCTGATAATACCGGTTAGTTATATTAGCCTTTAGTAAATATTATATGAGAAGATTCCCCTGTATTACTGACTGATATATGGTTTTGTTCATGTAAATTTAATATGTTCCGTGAGGCTATATATTTATTAAAAATTCCGTTATTTATATTGTACAAACGGGTGGACGCAGGATCGCGCGTCAGGCCGACCCTCCGAGAGACTGAGCCGGCATGTCATCTTGAGATTTACGAAGTCATCGTAGGCGTCTCGTCATCGACGGAAACGTCTCCTCCCACTGAAAGCGGATCGCCGAAAATCCTGAAATAAATCCAGGAATAATGCGAACATCAGAATTTGAACCCTGGTGGGTTGGTGATATCACTGTTCACCTAACTAACTCAACCTCAAGTTGATTCGCAGATAGATCATTTTTAATAGGGGTGATGCAAATTCGTACTTTATCCTACTCCACAACCTTTTGATCGGGGGTTCTAAAAAAAAACCTTTTGATTTGGGAGGAGGCAAATCCACCCGAGTCGTCTCGAAGAGTTTATACCAGGCCTTGTGTTAAGAAAAACACCGGAGAGAAAAGAAAAAAAAAGTACTGTAGCTATCTCCGGCCCGGACCGTACCCAACCCCGACTCGTCCCCCCTCGCCGCACGCACAGACGCCGGCGGCCACCATGTCAGCGCGGGACCGGGAGACGATCGAGGCGCTCGCTCGCGTCGCGGCCGCGCTGGACGGGGCAGTGCTCGGCCTCGGCACGGCGGCGCTCGCGGCCGCGTCCCTGGCCAAGTACCTCGCCGCATCCGGGGCGCTCCGCCTCATCGCCGAGGCGCCGGCCCTCGCGATCCCCGACCTCCGCTACTCCCTCCTCGCGGGGCTCGGCGACGGCGAGTCGCGCCTCGCCGTCGTGCGGGGCCTCGTCCGCTCCCCGCCCGGGGGCACGTTCCTCATCCCCCCTGGCTCCCGCGAGCACTGCGTCGTCACCAGGCACACCCAGACGGTGAGTTTCCGGATTCCCCTCTCGTGTCGACTCCCTAAGAGCAAGGGTTACGTGTTAGGGCGGGCTTTTTATGCGGCTGCTTGGGCAAGGATGTCGATTTTAATCTTATGTAAACCCTCGAGTCAATGTTTTGAGGCTCCGATTAAGCAGAAGATAGACAGCTTAGGTTTATGTGGTACTTAAATTCTCATCGGTGACCAAGATATATGTGACTGTTTTAAGGTTTCGATTGAGCACAAGATATAGGCAGTTTGGACATTGGGATGCCTGTGAATTTTTTGTTTCGTTTTAACCCTGTGGATACTTTCCTTGTAATTTCTAGGAGTAGGATGGAAAATTTATCAACTCTTGTGGTTCCCTTCTCAAGAGGATAGTTTGGAGAAGTAGAGAATTAGCACTTGCAGTTTGAGCTTCTGTTTCATCAGGAGTTAAATGATTAACTTCATACCTCTATCTAATTAGCGTTGCAACACCCAGTGGTGCTAACAGGATCTTCAAGCTGCAAAGCGGCTGTAACCTTGTTATGCTTTCGTGGGTTTTTGCCTCTAGGAGGGCACCATTGTAAAAGCTCAGGAAATGTGGCATGGGACGTGGTGTGATGCAACCAATATGGAGGTTTGAAGTTAGCAAGTGACTACAGGGCGTCATGATATCATTCTCGTTGGATGATAGGAAATTGTTCTAAAGTATGAAATGAACTTAGGAAACTGCATCCTGGGTCAGTGAACTTGATAGACTTTTGAGCTTTGCTTAAATGCAGCTCCATCCAATAAGATTGTGCACTGACTGCTGAATTTCTTATGGGTCTTTGTATAAACAGTGTCTTGGAATGAAGTGTTGACTCCTGCCAGTGGCTGATTTAGATGCAAGTTCTAGAATATCCCAATGCCTTTGACTATTGTGTGACGTTTCTCCTCGATACATTTTAGTTGTTATTCACACAAGGGTCTGGATCTTGAAGTTTTCTAGTTTCCATGTATTTTCTTTTATTTGTTATCATGATATATCCCTATGAGTGAAAAGTAAAATAGCACTTGTGTGCCCCAAACTTTTCTTATGGTTTTGCATTGCTCTTTAAACGCACCGTCGTGTATCCACTATGCTCTCCTTGTAGAGATGTCTAACTGGTGTAATGTGATCTTCTATATACTTTTGTAGTGCTTGTTCGGCGAATGGAGAGGCATCTTTGGATGGACTTTTGACCTACATGCTCTCTTTTTTAAATCATTGAAAGAGCAAATTATAACATCATCTCGATGGGTATGCTATCTACACTTGATAGTTGATTCACTTGCTGTTTCCGTAATCATTTTTACCTCCAATTTTACTGTACTTTTCCTTTTGAAAGGTTTCGTTTGGTCTTGTCGATCCTGCTTCCGAGAAATCAGGGGAAATGGTACATGTGAAGTTTGATGGGGCTGTTCATCAGTCATTACCTCTTACAACTGTGTATCACAAGCTTATCCCAGTTGAGCAAAATTCTTACACATTGTTTCAGACTATTGTTGGCAATGGCTATCCGGTAAGCTATTGTGCTTGTGTGCTGAAACAGATGTTTTCCTAGGCAGTAATCACCTTGTGGATTTCTTTTTATAGCTATTTGCTTATTTATATGACAGATTGCGTTATTGGATGAGGAAAAGATTCTTCCTATCGGAAAGGAGATTACAGCAATAGGCTTATGTCGATTAAAGAATCGAAGTGTTGAGATCAGCTCGTGCCCAGAGCTCCCATATTTCTTGTAAGGATGCTATTTAGCCATAGGTTTCATATTCTTATTGGTTCCGTGGTTTTCTGTAACACTTTGCCTTGATTCAGGTCTGATCTGACCAAGGGTGAGATGGAAGCCGAGATGTCCTCACGTGCTAGATTCTTCTTCTGGGTTACTGTTGCTCTTGGAACCGTGTCAGTTGGCTTACTAGGCCATGCCATTTACAGGTACCATTTGTAACTTATGGAACAGGGTGGTGAACAAAATATTTGGGTGAATATTTCTTACTGTGAATTATCAAATGTGGCGTTTTCACCATTGGTAAAGGCTTTATTTACTGAACCTTGATTATTATGGGGATAATTACAACTAGATACTTCACATTAGCCTGATATGGTTCTTTTGGAGCTGTTCCATTTTCTTTTTTGTAGTCATGTTTTTGCAGATAATTTGATTTTTGTAATGATGCAGGTTATGGGAGAGAGTTAAACGGCACAGAGAGGCAAGAGAAGCTCAAGAAAGATTTCACGAGGCTGACAATGAAGATGATGCTGGAGAAAATGGCAGCGACGACGAGCCTGGTGAAATGGGTGACGGGCAGCTATGTGTCATATGCTTAAGGAAAAGAAGGCGGGCAGCTTTTGTTCCTTGTGGTCATCTTGTCTGCTGTTGCAACTGCGCGAAAAGGGTGGAACTCATGGATGAACCATTGTGCCCTGTGTGTAGGCAAGACATCCAATACATGCTCAGGGTTTACGACTCTTAAGGTAATTGAATAACTTTATTCTTCTGGAGCGTTGACTCACGAACTCACTATATTTTTTCTGACCTGTGGCATGTTACTTGGATTATAGCAATTGGAAATATCTAGCTATGTCTTCTGCTTTTCTGTCTGTAAATTTTCTATCAACCCAACAACTGGATTTTGGTCAGACAACTCCTGATTGGTCTTTATCTAGATGGTTGGAGAGCCTGTAGACATGTGCTCTTTCTTTCTGAATTTGTTTCCTTTGACATCCAATACATGCTTTAGGGTTTATGACTCTTGAGGTAATCGAAAGCCTTTATTCTTAGTGCCCACTATACTTTCCTGGTTGTAGCTGTGGCGTGTTATTTCAATTATAACACGACTGGAAATCTTTACTGATGTCTTTTCTGGTTTTCGACATCTAAAGTACTGAATCTTTGTGAGGTGACTGTTGATCTGGTCCTTATCTAGAATTGGTGGAGAGCCTGTAGACATGTGCTGATTTTCAAAATTGAATTTGTTTCCATTGACTGGCAGAAACTGTTTGCAGACCGTCGACATCAGAATAGCTAGTGGCGTAGGCGCTAACATATACTGTCACTCATTTGAAATGTACCTAACTAAATCAAGGTATCACTGAAATTCTGGAAAAGAGATTTGACCTTGTTTAATCTTATCGCAGGCTCCTTGCTGATGTGGCCCAAGCACCGGCAGAGTTGCGACTCCAACGGCCCATCCTCCTGTCCTGGGTGCTCTCCGTTTTTTGTTCCTAGCTTAGGTTACTGCTACCCTGAAAGTATGTGAATATATGACTGCGCTATCTAACCCTCAGAAACTAGGTTACCAGTACTTGCTAGTTCAGCCTGTGAATATGGATTATGTATGATCTTAGATGACCCCGTGAACTTGCCAAGTTTTTTGTTGGTGTTGCATGGATACGCCTAGGGATGTAAGTGGACGCGTGCGCGAAGTTTACTTTCATGGTTTTTGTATTAGCTTGATTTTAAAAGCAACATTGGTCAGTTTATTTTCGCCTTCTTGGGTTGTTTGTATTCACTCTTATTTCCATTCAGTCTCCAGGCCAGGTGCTGTTATTAGGCAAAAACATTTCTTCCTGGGCGGATGGGAGTATCTTTTGGTGATGTTGCGCGGCAATCATGCCATCATGGCCATGGGAAATTGCAAGCACCTGAAAAATTCACGCATTTTTATGTCAAAAAGTTTGAGGTTTCTTACTGCCTTAGAAATTATTTTGGAATTTTACTGTTTATTCAGCTAGCTAGCTAGTAGTAGTAGTAGTAGTATCCTTTTGTGATGTTGCGCGGTAATCATGGTGGCCATGCATGGGCTCCCGCTCCACTCCCGGCGCCAACTTTAAGCCGTTGCTCACTCCGCCCAACTCAACGGTCACCACGCTGTCCCGCGCGCTCGGTATTTAAGCCTCACCGCGCGGCACACACATCACCAAGAACAAACAAACAACGTTGCAACACCAGCAAGTACGTACGCGACAGACAGCTCCAGCTCTGCTCGGTGCAAGTGCAATGGCGTCGAGCCCCAGCTCCAGCTCCAGCCTGCTCCTTCCCCAACCTGCTGCTGTGGCTCCTCAACCTCTCCCTGCTCGCCCTCGCCGCCGCCGCGCTCGGCCCGGCGCTGCTGCTCCGGCCCCGCCCCACGCCCTTCGGCTGGGCGCTCGTCTCCGTGCACGCCGCCACGCTGCTCTCCGCGCTCGCGTCCATGTACACCCACCTCGCCCGCCGTCGCCTCTGCTGCCACGCCCACGCGGCCCTCGCGGTCGCCGCGCTCGCCTCCTACGCGCTGCTCCTCCGCCGCGACCGCAGCCTCGCGCTGCTCGGGTCGGCGCGGGACCGGAGGGAGCAGGTCGCGCTGGTGCTCCTGGAGGGGGCGCTGCTGCTGGCCATGTTCCTGGTGCAGGCCGTGGAGCTGGCGGTTGCCTGCGCCGTGGGCCGGCGGTGGGCGAGGGAGCACGAGGCGGCCGAGGCCGAGAAGGCGAGGAAGCGCGGGAGGAAGATGGCGCGCGTGCAGCAGGCAGAGTCGGCGGAGGCCGGCGTGGGGGCAGTGGAGGAGGAGAAGGGGACGAGCGGCAAGGTGGCGCTCCGGGGAAACGCCAACGAGTGCTGAACGAAGATGTAAACCAGGGGAAGGATCAGCCATGATGTGCCGTGTGTTTAATCTTCAGAGCTCTTGGCCACCTTTACTTAGCTTTTCTCCATATTGTCTGAACAGCTTTCGCAAAGAGGGATTTGGATTTTTTTTTTAAGAGGACAAGTAAACCCACTTAAACATGGCAGTAAAACTAGTGTACAGTTAAAGTGCTCTACTGTTTAATAGAGAGAAACTCAGCTCAGTTTTCATTTGTTCTAAAGAAGAAAGCCAAAGCAAATCAGACAGAAGAAATTTTCCACATGCTCTGGAGGGGTGCGCCGGCCCAGGCAGCAGTGCAACGCCTGGGCGACACGCGAGGACCCCAGCAGCAAGCTGCTGTGATGGGCCCTCCCCCATAAAAAATAAATTTAATATCGTTGTGGGCACATGGCCCACATATCAGATATTAAACTGATAAGAACAGATACTACACTTGATCTTAGCCAAAAGGCCGAGAAAGGTATGCTTCTCCCCGTCGCCCTGGGTCTGCTTATATAGCGCGCCTTCGCCTCCCTTGCGCTCTGGCTGCGCGAGGTGGGACTAAACGAAAGCGCTGCGCTAGCACAGGCACAGCAAAGCTCTCCGCTCGGTTCGTTTTCTCGGAGGCGAGGCGCTCGTCGGTTTGCTTGGGCCGTGGTTGAATATAAGGCCGAGTGTAGATGGGCTGCTGATTCCCGTAATATGGCCTGACAGTGCAACTAGTCAACTACACTTCTCTTGCGTTTTCAGTTCTCAAAAAAAAAAAAAACTTCTCTTGGGTTTTCACGCATACATAATTTTTCTTCGGAAAAAACGCATGAGTTATTATTATTTTAGAGACATTATTTTTTCTTGTTGAATAAAAATAGAAAGAAAAAATGCAGATTTTTTTGGTTCCTTGCGGCGGACGAGAAGGTGGCGAGGCAATGCATGGACGATGATCTTTTGTTACGTGTTGCCAACAGTGTGTTCATATCAGGGACGCATGTGTTGGGCTGTACAACATCCGTTGCAAGAATCGACTCGTATGTGCTGGGTCGGTGGTACAAAACTAGGAGCAGTTCAGTCGAGGCACGCTCTATGATCCTGTACAAACGTGTGTCTCGGCAAATAATCGTGTCTACCCTATAATATCTGAGACTTCGGTCTAGACTTCAGGTCATCCGGTCCGGGTCTTTCCGCCTTCTGAAACGATCCATGCAGCTGCAGGAGCAAAGAATTGCTGACGACAAAGATGGAGCTCAGGGCCATCAGTCCTCCTGCACCACACCCACATCACCAGATGTCACCAGATGTTACATTATGGGACGGAGGGAGTATTATACAAATGTGACTGAGGAGACGTAAAACAACCATGGCAACTGTCTTCACCAGATAAACATTACCTGAAAGAGAGGGTGTCATGGCGAAATCGAATTGAGGCAGTAGCGCTCCAGCCGCGACGGGGATGGCCACTATGTTGTATGCCACCGCCCAGGCCAAGTTCTGGTGCACTTTTGCCATGGTTGCTTTAGACAGGGATAGGGCATCTACAACCTGTGCCAGAGATTGTTCTCATCGATCAATGCACTATGCCACTTGAATTAGTCTCCTACAAATCAGTGTTGGAAGAACTATACCTGCGAAAGCCTGTTCCCTAATAGAACCACTGAAGCTGCATCAGAGGCGGCATTCTCTTTCGAGTGAGTCCGCATAGCTATTCCGACATCAGCAGCTGCCAAAGATGGTGCATCGTTTATTCCATCGCCAACCTGTGTAACGGCAAGTAATGACCCATTGTTGTTAGCAGCTCATGCAGATAAACAACATGCTTTCAGTAAAAAGAATACAAAACAGCCTTGTTAACCACCAAGTTGAAACTTCTGTCATATTATCTGCAAAGGATGAATTCTCTCGCGCTTTAACCTTTTAGCTATGCATAACACTTGGATATCTCATTTGGCAAAGTAGATGAATGGAACATTTTCACTACAACTAATTTGGGGAGCCCATGCAGAATTGACAATCGGATGTGCTGTTGACAGTAGATCAAAGATAAAACACGACAATAAATTACCATGGCAACTCTATGCCCCTCCCCTTGCAAAGTTGATATAATGCCTGCCTTTTCCTGTGGGGTGAGGGATGACCTTCTGTTTTCACTCCTGATTCCAACAGTTTCCCCAATGCCTTCCACTGCCTCTTTCCTGTCTCCTGACAATATATAGGTTGCAATTCCTTCCTGCTGTAGCCTGTAGATTAACCAGAAAAGGAATGACTGTTACACACTGCTTGAATTATGGGGATATGACTGCAAGAGACACATCACTTGCATGACAACAAAAAAGTAGCATCCGCAACATTTGAGGTTCTGGCGAGATGAAACCATTTTATAACATTAGAGATCAAATGGGTTTCCAAGTTTAACACATTTTGACAAGTGGGGCAACATGATAACTTCTGAACATGTTCCTGGCAGTTAGGAGAGTTATATTTGCACTAATATCACATGGAAAATACATTTACAATGCAAAAGATGTCTCCAGTAAATACCTGTCCACAGTTGATTTTGCATCATCACGCAGAACATCTGAGATAGCAATAGCACCTATTATTCCTTCTCCTTCACGACCAATATAAGCAATTGATTTTGACTGATTCGAAGATGATGCTTCACTAGAAGGCACAAACTCTAGACGCTTTCCAAGATCACTCAGTTCAGTCGGTGACGCCTTGGTTTCAAAACGATCGTGGACCCAGTCCAAATTACCCACTGCAACCAAACGCCCATCTACTTCAGCTAAACAGCCAAAGCCAGGCTGTGTAAGCTGCCCACTTGTCGTTGGAATATCCAGTTTGCACAGTTCAGCCTCCTTCGTTATAGCATTCGCAATAGGATGCAATGCTGTTCTCTCCACTGCAGCAGCAAGACGAAGAATCTCCATCTCGTCATATGCTAAAGAAGCAATAGAAGTAACAACTGGTTTTCCTTTCGTAAGCGTCCCTGTCTAAGAATCACAATATAGGCACTATTTATAAAACAGATACAGAAATTCTGGTCCGAGAAAGATTATAAATGAAGTCATATACCTTATCCAGAACAATTGCATCTATCCCAGCCAAACGCTCCAAAACATCACCTCCTCTAATAAGTAGCCCTCTTTTAGCGCCTGGTTTCAGATAAAACGTCACATGGCGTTGTAAACTCATAAAAGACATCAAGTAAGATAAGAGTTGCTACAAACAAGTACTGAATTGAGGAATGTTTAGTCAATGGCATCAGTGCAGATGAACCTTAAATTGCATTCATGCAGTGTAAATTGTATGATTCATTGTTTCATCAAACATTTAGAAAAAAATTACAGACACTTGGACAAAGAAGTTACCCATGGAAGTTCCTATTAAGATAGCTGTAGGCGTAGCTAATCCAAGTGCACACGGACAGGAAACAACCTGCAGGGTGAAAATTATAAAAAGTATCGCAAAGAAGCACTAAAAGAGGCAGTTATTAAGAGTAAGCTACGTGAAACAGCTGCTCAATGGTCAACCACCTCCAAACAGGACAACAACATTGAGATTTCAGGATGTTTTGCATGTGCAATGATCCACAATAGATATGAAGAATGATCAGTGAGTTACTGTAGTCTGGCTATGTAAAATTGTTCCATGATTTTGAAAGGCGGGGCTTTAGGAAAACAATAGCATGGTTACTTACTAGTACATCCACAGCAAGCTTCAAGCTCAAAAGCAATGAGTCCCCATCAGGACCAGAAATATCATTTAGAAGGACCTCCGGAAATAGGTGTGTGCCCAATAAGTACCTTGGGATACATAGAAAGAGTTTAAAGCAATAATTATATAGCTGCGGCAGTTTTTTGTATGCTTTTCTCTGAGAAAGAAAAGAGAAGGAACAGCAGAGCATACCAGAAAGAAAAGGTTGCTGCAGACAATGTCATAACAGTATACACAAATGGCCCTGCAATCGCATCCGCGAGCCTTTGTACAGGAGCTTCATGTGCTTGTGCATCCTCAACCTGTTCAGGGACAGTGTGAATAAATTACAAACATATTCCCCTTTTAGTATAAAATAATAAAATAGTTATGCGGTGTATACCTACCATGCGGATTATCTTAGCAATTGTTGACGACGGTCCAGTGGTTGTGGCTTTGATCCTTAAAGGTCCATCCTGTAGAAAGTCAAATGAATGGACTTGACAAAATTTAAGAGATCAACCAGGACATAATAAGAATGGGTGAAGAGCTTATTGAAATTTTAGTCCCAATTCTCAATTAACTTCTACATTGACTATGAGCGACATATATACAACACACAGATCATCAATGTTGTAATAAAATCACAATTGATTAACACAATGTAGTGGGAGTGAAGATCAGAATGGGAAAAAAATACCATGCTTTCTGGCAGAAATTATTATGTGCATGAACATACCCAATTAACAGTTCCAGAAAATACAGGGCATCCTTTTTCTTTTGCTACCGGCAAGGATTCTCCAGTAAGCATTGATTCATCCACAAAACTTGATCCTCCAGTGACATTTCCCTGTACGAATAGGTGCCAGTGGACCATTAGATCTATCAGAATTCTATGAAAGCACAAGGAAGTACAGAAGGTGAAACAGAATGATGACAATCGTGTCTATATTAATGACTATTAGTTCCCTCGCAAAAAAAAAGGAACTAGAACACCCTTCAAACATTTTGACTCGTCCTAAAATATATACTAATAAATATTTTAATTGAGTAACAATTTTGCTCGAAACAATTCGTTAGAGATAGCATAGAAATTCACAGATAGTAAGGATATCAAAGTATGTGAGTAAGCAATACATGAAACATCATTGAAGTCAGCAAATCAATACCCATCAAAGTATGTGTCTTAGAAGTCTGAAGAATTAATACAGGAAAGAAAAAGGAGCCACCTCCAAATGTCTTTTAGCACATTTATGTTACTTTGTAAGATGCCTTAATGGCCATACAGGGGCTCATCAGATTCAGACTTCATTTATGTTTAATCACATAAATGTTGTATCACTGCACTATAATTGTAAGATACTAGTAGAAAATACAAAAAATAAACCATGGCTCCTTACATCTACAGGGATAGTTTCTCCTGGAAGAACCAATACTGAGTCTCCAACACGGACATCATTGACAGGAACTTCAACTGTTATTGCATCCGAATTCAAAATGCCATCTGAAGGAAGGTCGTCACTTGAGGACGTAACGACTAGCCTCGACTGAGGAGACAAGAGTGACTGCCATATAATATGAGACATAATGAGTTGTAAATATATTGCTTATATTGGTCAAGAAATTGTGTACGTTACTTCACTAACCATCAATATGTTTTCAATAGTTTATACAGATTTACTAATAAAAGTATCAGCCTTCTTATTTTAGCTTCTAGTAATGCAAAAAGGAAATGTTGTATGTGTTCAAACAATGCGTAGATATGTACTTACAATGAGCTCATTCATATCGCTAGATGCCTTAAGCCTAGCACTTTCCTCGAGAGATCGTCCCAGAAGTACAAATCCAAGAAGCATGACCTGCATGCTACAAGATGAATTTCTTCAACAAAA
This sequence comes from Triticum aestivum, assembly GCF_018294505.1. Lineage (NCBI taxonomy): Eukaryota > Viridiplantae > Streptophyta > Magnoliopsida > Poales > Poaceae > Triticum > Triticum aestivum. The sequence goes on along the minus strand of NC_057803.1, from coordinate 5,985,100 downwards.
CTTTCTTAAAACATAGTTCAACTGTTGTTTGATCAACTGCCAAATCAAATGAAGTAATGTGGAAGACAGAAATATGCCCAACAAATAAATGTTGGACATTGACACTGATTTTGTTAATAGACTCAAAAGCAGAGCAACTTTATTAATTGACAATAATACAGTGCCAGGGCACAAGAGCAGTGGCAGCAAGTACATAGGAGTTCCAAGTTTATTAATATATTTTTCTTTGCTATTTTCATGCATGAAAGATTGCTCACCGGTTCATCGAAGAAGGTTGAATTCCATGCCAATTCAGGGTTCAGCAAGGAAACCTTCATACAAGAAAATCTGTTAGACTGTCAGTATTCTTGTGTGTCTAAAAAAACCATCCCCTATAAGTTCACTTACTGCACTAATAGCAAATGCAGCTGCAGACCCGAATCCTACAAGAGAATTCATGTTGGGGGAGCCTTGCTTGAACGCTCTTAGACCATCGAAAAGTATATCTGAGCAAGAGTTACATTTAACACAGAGTGAGAAAGAATTAATAAAATACCTGAAAAACACAGTGCAAGACCATGCTGGAAATCGGTTTAAGTTCCAACTTGCATTTTGTTCTTAAAATGCAATTTTCTTAACTCTAGAATAAAGAATCCACAATCCCTCTGACTCTGTCATTATGTCTCTGTTTCGTAGGAGGAATTTAACAAATGTCTCTTAAGAGACTGCCATATATCAAGCAAAAGCTCATGGACTGAAAACCAATATTGTACTAACGATGACTAAATGTGGAGCCAAAGTTCAAACATCTTGTGTCGATACGTCAGACACTCTACCTGGTGAATACTGAGTTTTCTATCATTCCTATGAACTGATTTTATATGTTGTAATGCATGTACCAATCACTATCCATGTGGAAACATAAAACTAACACCACGACACTTATTTTAGCGTGTAAACAACAAGTAAACTGATGCATTAGATTTTGAAGATGATATTGGAGCCAAGTATACCTCTTCCAGGCCCAAACAGCGCCACCACAGCGATGCCACATTTCACATACGAGTTATGCAACACATCCAAAAATGTTCCTGCGTCGTGCACAACCCGGTCATATAATAAGAACACAATAAAATATGCAGCCAATTGAACTTGGTTTTTTCCCGTTCACAGCTTGAGATCACGCTCTAGTGGTTTATAATAATTTAAACTCACCATGGCCGATGTGGATGCCGATCGAGTGGAGGAGATGGGACGCGTGCGAGCCGCAGCAGAGCGCGACGAGCGTCCACGCAAAGGCGACGCGCCCACGGCTCCGGGTGAGGAGCTCCGACTTCCGGGCGGCCATCTCCCTCCACTTGAGCGCGCTCTCCGCTGCCCCCGCGGTCGCGCCCCCTCGCCGCTCCGCGGACGGGAACCCGCACGCCGTCAGCCTCTCCGCCAGCTCCTCCCCGGCGCCCGGCGCCGGCGACCGCAGCCGCACGGCGGCCGACTCGGCGAGGAGGTTGACCGCCGCGCTCTCCACCCGCGCGTCCGCGGCGAGGATCGACCGCACCCGCGCCGCGCAGCCGCCGCACATCATGCCGCTGACGTCGAGCAGCACGGTCGCGCCGGCCCCCTCCTCCGCCGCGGGGGCCACATCGACGGCGGTCGAGGCGGAGGGGTCGGCCGCGGCACGGGGCGTGCCCGCTGGTAGCTCGCGCGGGATGAGGCGGAGGCGTTGCTGGGAGGAGGGAGCCGAGCGGCGGCTGCGCGGCAGGCGGAGGCGCCGCGCGAAGAGAAGAGGACTGGCGCTGGGAATTTGAGCGCGCACGTGGAGGAGGGAGGAGGCGCGAGCGGTGGCCATGGCGGCCGTCCGGAGGTCTCGCCCGGATGAGAGCCTCGGGTGCCCGGCCGTCTCGCCTAGGGGAGAGGGGAGGAGGAGGCGGTGGTGGCCATGGAACGGGCCGAGTCGACGACGGGTGGGTGGGTGGGTGGGCGGCGGTGGTGGTGGGAAATGGAGTCACGGAAGAGTGGCCGTGGTGAAGTCGAGAGGGACGGTGACGTGGACTGCTCGGAGGAGATCGGTAATCTGCCATCCTGGATGGATTTTGATTTGATTTTCTGGACGGCGATTGGAGGCTTCTTTGGCGTGGAAAACGCGGTGGGTGTTGCTTCTCGGAGTATACTCACCTTTGTTTTTGCGAATTTTTTTAAAAAAACTTTCGATTTATTTATTTCTAATCATGACAATACAACGAACACAAGAAATAATAAAAATTACAGTCAGATCCGTAAGACGACTACAAGCACTTAAACGAGCCAAAAGCTCGCCGCCAACATCGTCATGCCACCTTTTGTAGTACTTTTTTTTAGCATCAGTAGAGACACAAGCGCTCATATACACGCGCATACACTCACCCCTATGAACGCACACATGCACACCCTACCCCTATGAGCACCTCCGAGAGACTGAGCCGGCATATCATCTCGAGATTTACGAAGTCACCGTAGGCGCCTCGTCGTCGACGGAAACGTCTCCTCCCACTGAAAGCGTATCGCCGGAAATCCTGAAATAAATCCAGGAATAATGCGAACACCAGGATTTGAACCCTGATGGGTTGGGGATACCAGGGTCCACCTAACCAACTCAACCACAGGTTGATTCGCCCACCTTTTGTAGTACTACGTAGTATAATTGTATGCTTGAAAAGGGTAAATATCTATGAAGAAATTGTGAGAAGATGTTTTTTCATCGTTGTGCAAATTTCGCAGAAGAAAGTGCATTTACACCTTAGTGCATGCTTGATTTGATGCCAATTTTTTTGCTTGCGAATGTGTGGGCAAATCCAAAATTTGGCTGTCAATTTCTTTCCCACTAAATTGCTTTGCCAAACTCTATGGAAGTTGTCGATTTTTAGCAAGTTTTGTTGCCGGATGTTGGCTTGCCTTTGGCTTTAGAACTTTAAAAAATCATGAAAACAACCGTGCAAATGGATATTATTTAGAAACTTGTGCATTTACAATTTTGTAATGTGATATTAACATTTGTAACATGCATAAAAAATACAAAAACATTTAAGTTTTAAAACTCATGTTGTAACACTCATTTTCTCATTCAACTAGGTCACGTATGGTAGTTTTATTTTACAAACATTTACATGCAGTACCTGTGGTGCGTGATTTTTTCATAGTTTTTTAAAACTTGCAAATATGTTTTCCCCCAGGTGTTAGAAAATTGGTGTTCCAAAACCATGATCATTCTAGTATTTTGCTACAATGACCCACATGACAAAGAGAAAGTTGTCTTCTCAACCATGGAATTTCTTTTTTGCATCGGTTTTATTATTGTTACGGAAACAATTTTTGACTAGGGGTTGTCCTTAATAGCATGGTTGAGGTTATGAGTACGGGAGTGCGTATGACGGTCTTATAACAAAGGTCATCGTACATCCACAAAAGCTAACACAACAACAATATTTTTAATAGGTTTGGTCGCCTTGGCGTAGTGCAGCTTAATCCTATGTTAGGAGAGTGTCGAAGGGTGATATAGTTGCTGACCCGATTCGAACATGTAGACTCTAGAACTCTCAAAACACGTCTTGGAGCTATAATGCCTCCCTTGAGTTTATTTTAGTAATGGTGAATGAGTCACATGTCCATGAGGCCTTACAGGGCTGGTCCTAGGATTTCGGGGGCCCATGAAACTAACACTACGGGCCTCCTTAATATGGACATGAACCAACATAAATGTTACCGATAACACTAAACTGCATCCAAGAGCAATGTTTAGATCAAATTTAAAGTAACAAATAGTAATTAAGAACTAGCGCAATTGTACAAAGGTAATAGATCAACTCAATAAATTATTGGTGATTATCACGCCAAACTCAGAAGAAAAAATCTCAATAACAACCATCTCTAAACAATATCCACTATTGATTATGAATGACCCTTTGCAACAATGAAGACACAATTTGATCATCTTTTTTTTCTTACCAATCATCATGGCCCATACGACATTGCCTTGAAGTATAGATAGAATAATAGCGCACATCAGATATAATCGATGAAAACCCATTGTGATAGAAAATTTGATTGTATGTGTTTTTTGGCCGCAGAAAGTTGAACTATTATTACCTCTTGTAACAAACCGAAAATCCATGTTGATTAGTTGATAGATAGTTAAGTTTTCCGTATCAATCAAAGTGTTTAACATTTTACCTGACCGGTTGGATATAGCAACCAATTACTATCTCGTTGTCAAGTCTCTTCTCCGGTCAGTCAGCCTGGAATTGCGTCGACATCGCAGACTTGTGGTGGTCAGTGGGCGCGCAAGGACAGTGGTGCGATCTGGCCGGCCTCCTCTCAGACCGGTGACTTGAGAGTCGAGACGGCACACACGACTAGGCGAGAAAAAGAGATCAAAAATTATATAGAGCGATCTCAGATGCACCATGCGTCGATCGAGGTTGGGGTTTTCTTGTATTAGTGGCCAGAGCAGTCGAAATCACGTTTTGACCCTTTTTGTTAAACGAAAATATTACACACATTATGTTTTTTGCAAGATAGTAAATCCAACGATCTGGTCTTCCTTTGCCCAAATGTCGTAGGGTCATACCGCAACCATCGTCTACATATAGGGTATGAACTATCGTCCATATAGCACCGCTCTTAGATAAATGGTTTTTTTTTGCGGGTAGATAAAGGCCTCCTTTGATTTGGAGGAATTTTGTAGGAATTTCATAGGGTAGGATTTTTATAGAAAAAATTCCTATAGAGCTCTTTGGTTTGTAGGAATGGAATCATATTTTTATTGAGAAAATCTTTCTATCCTCCACATTTCATAGGAAAATAAACATTAGTCTAGACTCAATGGAAAAAATTCTATGATGTGAAACAAAGGATATCTCCTTTACTATTCCTACTCATAAGATTTGAGATGCATGTCATCTCATTTCCTACAACTCTTCCATTCCTATAATTTTCCTACCTTGTGAACCAAAGGAGGCCAAAATAGGTTGTCTGGCCCAGTTTATCACAGGACTCGAATTTTTCTTCGAGGGCACAGACATAAATTATCAAATCAACAGAATGGACAACCAGAAAGGTTCAGGGCTCCTTTGATCCAAAGGAATTTCATAGGATTTTTACAGGATTTGGATCCTTATGATTTTTTCCTGTAATGGTCATTTTTTTTGCGAGGTTTCTGTAATGGTCATTTTATTTGTAGGATTGGAATCCTTAGGATTTTTTCCATAAGATTCATTTGTACTACACTTTGGAGAAAAGTTTTCATCCACTCAAACTTTTTTTTATAGAATTCCTTTGTTTTTCTGTGCTATCAAACTCTTCTTCAAATCAGGTAGGGGTAATAATATGATTGTATGTGTTTTCTGGCCGCAGAAAGTTGAACTATTATTACCCCTTGTAACAAACCGAAAATCAAAGGGGCTGCAGAAAGTTGAACTATTATGATATTCTACTCCTACATTCTGCTTGTTCCCGTGTTTTGAGAATCCGGCGAAAAGTGCGAATCAAAGAGGCCCTCGGGTCGTGAGAGGGCTGGGAATAAGTAAAATTTTACTGTCCTAATAAAATTACTCCCTAATATCTAAAAAGGGTCCAGGTCGTGAGCACGGACTAAAGTACTGATGTAAAAAGACTTACTACCGAGGGAGTAATAAAGGAACGAAGTATGTATATGTCAACCGTGTGGCAGATTACATAACTGCCACGTCGGAATTATGGCCCCACGCGCCTTACGATTTTTTCCTGTAATGGTCATTTTTTTTTGCGAGGTTTCTGTAATGGTCATTTTATTTGTAGGATTGGAATCCTTAGGATTTTTTCCATAAGATTCATTTGTACTACACTTTGGAGAAAAGTTTTCATCCACTCAAACTTTTTTTATAGAATTCCTTTGTTTTTCTGTGCTATCAAACTCTTCTTCAAATCAGGTAGGGGTAATAATATGATTGTATGTGTTTTCTGGCCGCAGAAAGTTGAACTATTATTACCCCTTGTAACAAACCGAAAATCAAAGGGGCTGCAGAAAGTTGAACTATTATGATATTCTACTCCTACATTCTGCTTGTTCCCGTGTTTTGAGAATCCGGCGAAAAGTGCGAATCAAAGAGGCCCTCGGGTCGTGAGAGGGCTGGGAATAAGTAAAATTTTACTGTCCTAATAAAATTACTCCCTAATATCTAAAAAGGGTCCAGGTCGTGAGCACGGACTAAAGTACTGATGTAAAAAGACTTACTACCGAGGGAGTAATAAAGGAACGAAGTATGTATATGTCAACCGTGTGGCAGATTACATAACTGCCACGTCGGAATTATGGCCCCACGCGCCTTTCCGATTTTCGGCAAAAATAATGCTTGAACTGGGATTTGATCTCTAGTCTGCTGGTAAGCAACAAAGAGAGCTAACCACCTCATCTATGACACTTATTGTTGAACAAGCTAAGGGAAATATTGTTTTTGACATGTTTTTGCCTTTAATATGTTAGCACTGAAAAACTTTTTGTTTCAAGCATCGTGGTAACTTTGATCATTGGGAATAAATTTATTGACCCCCCCCCCCCCGTAATTTCTGTAAATAGCACGATAATATTCACGCCATAGACCTGATAATTTAGATACAAACATTGTGGTAATTTTAACCATTGGGGAAGACAAATGTGAAAATATACCCGATAATTTATGTGTAAATAGATGGTAATATACGCAACGCACATCTGATAGCTAAGGTAGAAACACCATGGTAACTTTGACCATTTTTTTTTGAAAAGATACTCCGGTATCTTCTGTGTAAATAGCACGGTAGTATACCTCCCTCCCCTGGCATTTTTATGTGTAAATAGCATGAAAACATATGCACTGTGATAACTAAACACCATGATAAGTTTTTGACCCGTGTGTGTGGGGGGGGGGGATTTGTTGCTGAAACATACACCTGATAAATTTTGTGTAAATAGCATGATATTTGAAGCACTACGGACTTGATAGGTTACCTAGAATCACCATAATAACTTTTTGTCCCGGGAAAAAGTTATTCAAAACATCCCCTCATGGCCGACCTGGCGAGCCTCCTGCCCTCGAGGAAAAAATCCGCGTGCCATGGAAGGAGCCATACACGTACTGACGTACGTCTATAGTGATTCCGGCGGTGGTCTGAGTTCGTCTGACCATCCAGGTTTCTCTGCATGCACGCCGGCCGAGACCTACTCTTCTTTTCGCCGGACAGACGATGGCGCCTCGGGCGCGAGCGGCTTCGCCGAGTAGCGCGATCGGAACTAATCCTGCATGATGGGAGACAGCTGCGGCGTCGTAGGGGCCAGAGGAGAAGGCATCGCACGCATGACCGAGAAGCTTGAAGACTTCCTCAACAGCGGCGGAAAGGTTCTTGTCCAATTGAATGAAGAGATCATTTTTTTACCGCGTCGGCCGTGGAATACCATGTCGAGAAGGCGTGCCAGTAGCGCAAATGGTCCGGGCTCCTGCCCATGGCAGCGCGGACATCGGTGGCGAACATGTTCGCTGCGCCGGTGAGCGAACGTGAAGAGCCGCTGGGCCACGCCTTTGTTCGTATTAAGGCGTCCTATTTGCAGGACGAATATTCAAGATGGTTTTGCTTGCTTTAATTTTCTTCATTTTCTACCTTGATTAGCGGGAGCCCAATAATTACCTGGTGCATGCGACCCTGTTCTCCCGCGTGGTAAGTTTCCACTGATTGCTCCTCCGAATGCATGGTAGTTATTTTCTTTCTCTTTTTCAAACGCCTTATTTATTCTCGCGGTGTTTGTTTTCTAGTTTATAGGATACACGAACGGGATGCGGGGCGGGGAACTTTCTCGGCAGAGTTTTCGTCCGCCTAGACAAATGGCTAAACGCACTTTTGACGTGGGTTAATATAATTTTAATGGTTAGATTAAATTAAGTGTCGCTGATCGTGCGGCTGTAATTAGTTCGTGTTGTTGTGTGTACGTAAGGCTGTATGCACTTAGCGATGAATATGTTTGCTTGTTTAATAATACTAGTATAGATATAGATAGATTTAATAATAGTAGTATAGATAGATGAATATCCGTATCTTTTTGAGGATCTCTGGCGAATTTCGTAATGCGACAAGGGCCAAACCGCAAAAGTTGTTTAATATCTCGCGCTTCGAACGTTATCTCCAACCTCTCGTCTCGTGCCCCATCCACGTCTCTCCGACGTGCCCGCTCCAACTCTCATCCAATGGCCTCGCCGCACGCCGACCCGCAGCAGCAGCACCACGCGTCGGCGCCGCCGCTCCTGCTCGCCGTACTCCGCGTTCCGTTCCCGGGGGCCCAGCGCCCGCGCGCGCTCCCCGCCCCGGACCTCGCCCCTCTCGCGCGCCGCCTCGACGAGCTCGCCGCCGCGGCGGCCGCCCACCCGCTCCTGAGGCCGCTCTTCGACCTCCGCCACCACCTCTCCACCTTCTCCCAGGTACGCAAACGTCCACGCCCCAGTGGGGCTTCGTGAAAGCGCACGCGGGCGATCTTCCGAACTAACGTCGCGCGCCCGGCCGATGCGAGGAGCAGAGCGGGAGGCAGAGGATGGTGGCGATGCGGCAGGCGGCGTGCCCGCTGGCCGGCGGCGAGGGCTGCTTCGCGGCGGTGCTGGGCGGGTCCGTGGCCGGCATGGTGGTGTCCAACGGCGTCAACAGCTTCCTCAGCCTCTACAACACCGTGCTCGTCATCCGGCTCGTGCTCACCTGGTTCCCCAACACGCCGCCCGCGATCGTCTCGCCCCTCAGGTACGCGCACACATTGCAAACTCTAAGGCGCATTATCATCCCAGCACAGCAGTAGTACAAATGATGCGTCAGAAAACCACCACTAAGATGATTCAGAGAACTTGAAATTGGTCACTGGCACCTACTACCACTAAGACGCAATGATCGCAATCACAATCATAATCTTATCTTAGTTAAAAGTCGTAAGGAGGCGCGACAGTGCGAAAGCAGAAAGGCTTTTGCTTCACGGAACAGACGCACAGTTTGGTCTGGTGACTTTCTGAAGATGTTGTTATCGCGTGCAGCACGGTGTGTGATCCGTACCTGAACATCTTCCGGGGCATCATCCCGCCGCTGGGCGGGCTGGACCTGTCCCCCATCCTCGCCTTCCTGGTGCTCAACGCCCTCACCGGCACCGCCGCCGCGCTCCCGGCCGAGCTCCCTGCCCAAACCGGCTCGGTGCGCCCTGACGAGCTCACCGCCAACCAGAGGAAGTGGATGAGGAGATTCCGCCCGGGGAAATCGCAGGAGGCAGAGGATGGTGCTCCTCGCTAGACTCGTGCAATTTTTTGGAGTGCTCCATCAAAATGTGTGTTGTCATTCGGCATGTCGAATTACCACTGAGGCCTGATTTTTCTTCTTCTGAATGTGTATGTAGTGGAACCAAACTGCTTGACTGTAGTGCCATTTTTTGGGTCTTTCTGATGAGTTCCTCACTTTGTTGATTGCTTGTGGAAATGAAACAAAAAACCCATGTTCCACACATAGCAACTAGCAAGGGGAAATAAATATTAAGCAACACATGGCTTTTGGCTTCTAAGTCTGCGAGGATGGAAGTTAACTACAGCCGTTTATGCACATATTTGTTTTAAGAAGCAAAGGCGTACTGGATATCTGTAGGGCTAGCACATAGTATGATGTATGCTCAATGAAAAATGTTTTCTAAACAGATCCACAAAAATTACACGACAAGGTCACAGTTTAGAGGGTTCTTCTCTGCTACTGTACTTGTTATACTGCATCCTGAATGGATCCAGCAGAGACAGGTATCTGCAAGCATTCTTCCGGCTCAAGGGCTGAATCATATACTAATTTACAACATACTATAGTGTACGATGCATTAGCAACATTACTGAACAACTTGGAGCATTTTCATATGTATTGCAAAATTCCTGCGAACTTTGTATGGGGTCATTCAAGTTCAGGAATGCTCTGTGGTACTCTGGATTCAGGACGGAGCTGACCATTTGAACTACTGATCATGCTGGTTTGGGGACTTTTGAGAGGCAAGTAAGAAGTCCAAGACGACCTCGTTGAACCGATTCGGGTCCTCCATCTGCGGCACATGCCCGGTTTCCTTGAAGATTTCCAACCTCACATTCTCTCCCAAGCACCTGAAACCATCGGAAGCACACTAGCAGTAAGCAGACAGGGGGTTATGCTGCAATTTTCAAATTTGCATTACAGTGTGGCAATTTTACTAGTATTTTACAGTATATATGGACCATGGTAAGCAATGGAGCAAAAGTAGGATCGACCATTTCAAGTCACTGTCAGTTCTTGCACTGGGATGGCTATGGATTACCTCTTGACAGCAAATGCCTTGTCCAAAGGGAATATCTGGTCGTGGTCTCCCCAGACGAGCAAAACATCCTGCCATTCATAAGATCGAACGCAAAGTTAACAGAATATTTTGTTGCACTACTGTATTTCAGAAACAGAATACAGTGTGGCTGCGTCGAATTTGCCCTTCATTCTGTTCAGATTTTTACCTGCTCCAAGGGCGTAAGTTGGAACTCATCAGTCCCTACAGTTATGGCCTTCATCAGCTCGATCTTCTCCTCCCTCTTATCACTGAAAAGTCTCTGCGAATTGACAAGATCACTGCTCAGTACTGTACTGGCATTTATCGATCAATTATTAGGGTGGTGCAGCGGCAACAATGGACGGGCCACCTGCACGGCCTCTCTGATCAGGAAGTCCGGCAGCATGGAGGTGACCTGCCTCCGGTAGAACGACAGCTCCATGAGCCGCCGCGCCGTGCGCGCGTCCAGCGGCATGAGCAAGTCGGCCGCGCTCGCCCACTCGCCGCCGGCGCGCTGGAGGAACGCCCGGTCGTCCTCGGCCGTCTTGAGCAGGTCCGAGTTGGATATCACCACGGGGCCGACCCTCGCGGGCCCCGCCGCGCGCGCCAGGGAGTAGGCCACGAACCCGCCGTAGCTCGTGCCGGCCACGGCGACGCGCGCCGTCGCCGGGAGACCCGGGAGCGCGTCGAGCAGCGCGGCCAGCGCGGCGGCCTGCGCCGACTCGGAGGGCGCCGGGGAGGAGGGGCAGGGGGCGGAGACGCCGAAGCAGAGCAGGTCCGGGACGACGACGTGGAAGCGGCGGGAGAAGGCGCCCACCTGGCGGCGCCACTGCCAGGTCGCCATGGGCCCGAAGCCGTGGATGAGGAGGAGCGGCGGCAGGCGCGGCTCCCCCGCCGGCGCCGGAGCCCAGTAGTGGATCGTTTGGGTCCCGCTGCCTTCGCCGGGGTCGCAGGGGAGGGTGACGGTGTGGGGGCAGAGGCCGGCGGCGTGGAAGGCGCGGCGTGAGAGGTACTCCATCACGGGGAGGAAGCTGAAGCCCATGGCGGCGCGGCGCCGAGCACGTGCACCAGTGTAGCTTGAGCGGCGAAGTGAAACGGACGAGCTGGGTGGGTGGTTATAGCCGCATCGAGCGGCGAGCACAGACACGTCAATGCAAATTCTCTCGGCTCTCGCTCACGTACGTACAGTACAAGTATGGCTTTGGCTATGGACCGACGCGCTGCCCAGAACGACGAATTATGTTACCACTACCTCCCTCCGGGTTCTCCAATGGGCCGACCTAAACAAACGGCGATTTCATCTGCTTTTTGTTTGTTTGGGTCGGCCGCCTGCTCGACATCCGTTTTGTTTTTCATATGGGTCGACAACGCGTTCAACGCGCCGACCCATATGTGCAGGCATGGTCGGCTGGCCGCTGAATTTTACATTGCATTCAGCACATTGTGAAATGAAAATTTAACAAGTAAAATAGTTGAGCCGTCCAAATAAATAGTATAGTTTTACAGGCCAAATAAAAATAAAAATGTTTCACATAGTTTTGCAAACGAATAAAAGAAGATACATCTATTGGTTGTCAACATGAGTCCACGTATACTCAACCAAATCATTTTGTAGTTGCACGTGAGTTTCTCAATCACGCATGTCTTCATGAAACTGAGTGAATTGCTCAAATGTTGCCGCTACTCCATGCTCAGGCACAACATTCCCACCCTGAAATTGGAAGCCTTGATCGTACAGACGTTCCGGGTGCTCGTCTTCTACGATCATATTGTGCATGATCACACAAGTAGTCATCACCTCCCATAGTTTCTGCGTGCTTCATGTATTAGCAGGATACCGAACGATGCCCCATCGAGATTGCAAAACATCAAAGGCACGCTCAACATCCTTTCTAGCACTCTCTTGCTCTTGGGCAAATCTTTTCCTTTTCTCTCCGACAGGGTTGGGTATTGTCTTTACAATAGTGGTCCACTGAGGATAGATATCGTCACCCAAATAATACCCTTTGTCGTAGTTGTGACCGTTGACAGTAAAGTTCACCGGTGGGCTGTTGCCTTCGGCAAGCCTAGCAAACACCGGCGAGCGCTGAAGCACGTTGATATCATTGTGTGATCCAGCCATACCAAAGAAAGAGTGCCAGATCCATTCTTGAGACGCCACGGCCTCTAGTATGACAGTGCAAGCCCGGACATGTCCCTTATACTGCCCTTGCCAAGCATAAGGGCAGTTCTTCCACTCCCAGTGCATGCAGTCTATACTGCCAAGCATCCCCGGGAAGCCCCTGCTAGCATTCATCGTCAACAAACGGGTTGTATCTTCAGCCGTCGGCTCTCTCAAGTACTCAGGGCCAAACACAGCAATCACAGCCTTGCAGAACTTATACAGGGACTCTAGGCATGTAGACACGCTCATACGGACGTACTCGTCAATGAGATCACCGGGCACTTCGAATGCAAGCATTCGGATGGCGGCAGTGCATTTCTGATAAGAGGAGAAACCAATCTTGCCGACGGCATCCTCTTTGCACTCGAAGTAGTCATCATAGCCGACCACTCCCTCTCTAATACGATTGAAAACATGCCTACTCATACGGAACCGGCGGCGGAATTTGTGATGTTTGAACAACGGGTTTGTTGTATCAAAGTAGTCCTTCCAGAGAAGGAAATGCCCGCTCTCCCGGTTCGATTCAACGCCGGGAGGTGGCCCGGAATGGAGCCACGGAACAACGGCTGCTGGTTGTTGAGGTGGTGATGGACCAACACGGCAGCCAATATCTCCTCCTCGTCGTCGGACGACGAATCGTCGGAGTCGCAAATGAAATTGTGGAAAAAGAACTCGTCGGTGGAGTCCATTTTCGTACCTTGGCAAACTGTCGAACAGCTTGCGGACGTCGAAGAAGGAGACGACCGGCGAGGGGAGACGCGGCGCCCCCAGACCAGCTAGCTGCCCTGCCGGAGTCCGACGAGTGTGACAGCGTCGGACGAGCGTGCCGGTCGTATCTGACGGGGGCGGCGAGGCGTCTTCTTGGTCGCGGGTGGCTGGGTGGTGGGGGAAGCGGCGGCGGGAACCAGTTTGCTCCCCGACGGCAAAACAGCGGCGGCGGGCGACTGGGGGCAGGGGCGGCGTTGCTGGCGGATGTGGAGGCGGCGGCAGCTGGAAGAGTCGCCGGCAAAAATGGGCGGCGGCGTCGGTGACGGAGGAGGCGGGGGCGAGGGTTGCTTGTTGGCCGGGGAGAAGGGAGGCCAATGTGCCACAGACCAGCGGGTCCGGGGACAGGAATAGGCGAGCACGCGCGCGTCCGTCGCGTGTCCGCGCCGACGCAAATCAGGCTCAAAAATTGGCCGGGAATGGGTCGCCCGCGGACGAAAAACGGACGCGCGTCCGTTTAGGTCGGCGCATTGGGCCGCCCTTTCTGTCCGCGCCGACCCAAATGGACGACCGCGGACGAAATGGGTCGCCTCATTAGAGTTGCTCTTAGCCCCTTTTATTTTACGCCAAAATTTGATCATTGATTTAAACTTATAAAATGTTAATATCCTACATAATAATGTATCGTTGGAAACCTCTTTCAAATACAAATCTATCAATATACTTTTTATAGCATATGTGCTAGATTTTTTGAGCCAAATAGATGGTCAAAATTGGACCCAAAATATAAAGGTCCTAATAAACCCGGACGAGGGAGTATCTCCGATCCATATTAACTATTACTGATTTATAGTAAACTGTACTGAATCATCGATAATTAATATGGATCTAAGAGAGTATTACAAGATTTTTATTTTACTTATAAAAAAGTGATTTTTATCGACTTCTAATGTCCCGTTGGTACTACATATAAAAAATACATTTGACCTCCGCATGAGTAAGATATACTCCCAACACCAAAGCACACAGTATATAACGCCGGTAAAGAACAAAGCCGTACAATATCAAAGGCAATGCCACCCTCTGTCCTGTGATGCCACTTTCATTAGTTGGTGGTACTCGGCTGAAGCTGGGCTCCACGGCGCAGGAGAAAAACCCTGAATTCGTTGGCCATGTTGATCATATAGACCATATGAAGGGAGAGGAATAGCTGGATGTTTTCTAACAAATCAAATTTTATCCTGAAAATCCTAGATCAAGTCCAAACCGATGCAAAAGCTTCTGGCCTTAGATAGCTCTCTGGTGTTTGGTGCTTCAGGTGTGGTCTGGTAGTTTTTTGCTGGCTCCTAGGTTTTAGTTTTTTGGTTTTGGGTCGTAGCTCGTCTGGTGATCTGCCTTTCCCCCCTGTTTTCAGCACTTGTAAGATTTTGTATCAATCGTTATCCTATCCTTTATCTTAATGCACCATATCCAGCTCTTCGGTATGCTTCGAGAAAGAAAATGTCAAGACCCATGCTGAATAACAACATCATTTACCACATGTTTAGGGTGTACACACCATCATAAATATAGTAGTTGTTTGGTGTTTGCATTGATGAATGGTAGACCATAAATGGGATCAATGCATACACTGATAACTCGTAGATAAACTGCAGTGGGCCGCTCATTTCATTGATCCCTACCCCGAAGATGGGTTCGCAAAAGACGGTGACGACGACTTCTGTAGCATGCACATGTAATGTGCGCCAATGGTTTGCTGGACCGGTGCTCCTGTTTTAAATGGTGTGCGTAGGGGTGAGGTCAGGGCAAGTGGCCCTGATCATGATCATCAAGCTTGTAGGTGCAACGTCTTTTGTCGCCTAGACGGTGAATTTGAAAGGATCGATGTTTTACCTTGTAAGGCATTGTTGAGCTAATAAAAATGGTTGTGTGCACTACTCCCTATGTAAACAAATGTAAGACGTTTTAAATCAGTACTTTATGCCGATAAAATTTGCAGAAACAAATAATATATCAACTGCCAGTGACACGAATGAGCAACAGATTAATCGCATCAACTTCAAAGAATATATTTGGTCGAAGAAGAACCACGCAACAATACAAGTCAACTCTAAGTCTTAACGCGAATGGCATTTGCTGCCATATGAACGAACATAAACACTCCATGAGATAGACCATACAAAGGAGCTTTGCCGCAACCACCCATTTGCATCGAGATTCGTATAGTAGTTTGGTCAATTGCATGTGTTCTAGCCTTTAATCACCACTAATGGGCCCATGCGTGCAACTTTTAGCAGAGTTGCATGCTCCACACATGCCACCTCCCATTCCTTTTCAATTCATCTCCAAATTTGAATCTAGTCTATCTTTTCAACTGAAAGTCCAAATCAAGATTGTTGCATATTCATGTTTGTTGCGACGAATACCTTCGACAAGACCAATTTTGAAAGCATTCTGACAACTTTTAAATTTTTACCAAGTTTCAAATATTTAAACTTGATAGTCGCAATATTAAGTTTTTACTTAGTTTCACTAACTTTCACCAAGTTTCATTTGCTTTTAGGATCAAGTGTTTGGGGCTTAGGGCTTTGGGGTTTGGATTTAGGGGCTTAGAGCTTAGGGTTTAAGTTTTGCTTTTGAAACTTGCTGAATTTATCACCGTTCCTACAACGTTGGCACAGGTGTGTCATCCCTTTTCAAGGTGTTTGCCGCAAGATGCCGACTTAGCTGCATGTGTCTTTTGGTCAAATCTTGTAATGTGTCTACTTTTTTGGCATTTATGCACTTTGTTACAAGGTATTTTTGGTCTCGTTGCCTTACCTTTATTCAATAAAATGATGGTTGTGTGCATCCTGCGATGCAAAGGTCCGGAGGTATCCTTTTAGAAAAAAAATACCATGCTGATTTTTCTTTGACATCCAGTTACGTTAGATTTCATAGAAGCATTTTTATCCTTTATAATTCTTTGGGGAAAAAAATCTTATGCTTTCTTTGTACATAATCAAATATCAAAGATGACGTGACACTCTAATCCTGCATCCAAGAATCATGCAAATCAAATAGACCCTGATTGATGTACGCATTAGTATACACAACAATTCTGAATGCATGGGCCCAAATGGCTAAGAAATCTTATTGCAAATCAGTGGAGTAGCGGGTGGCTATGCATCTCATAGCGAGCTGCCATTGGTGCGAGCAGGATCTGCGGGCTTGTCCGCAGCCACCAAGAAGTCGAGCATGATGTTGTTGAACCGGGCCGGGTCCTCGAGCTGTGGAGTATGGCCCGTTTTCTTGATGATCTCCACTCTAGCTTTCCCATCCAATGACCTGAAACCAAAGTGCAGATCAGTGCGTGACCAACACAAACTGAAACCACCTGATCATGAAGGAAACTTAGTAAGTAAATATACCACACGCGGTAAAAAATGGTCCATGTAGTAAATGATTTACTTCCTCCGTCCGAAAATACTTGTCATCAAAATGAATAAAAAGTGATGTATCTAGAACTAAAATACGCCTAGATACATCTCCTTTTATCCATTTTGATGATAAGTATTTCCGGACGGAGGGAGTACACATTTATACGAGTACCTCTGAATTGCGTAGGCCTTGTCTAGTGGGAACAACTGGTCGTGCTCTCCCCACACAATCAACACTTCCTGCATAGAAATGCATACAATGTGGTAAAAAGGTTAGCTGAGACAAGAGAGTTTCAGTAAATGCGTTGGTCCAGGCATTAGGTGAGCACATTGAAATAGAGAGTATACCTGAGACAATGGTGTGACTTGGAACTTGTCGGTGCCGACTGTGATCCCCTTGAAAAGATGGGTGAGCTGCTCCCTGTTGTCCATGAACAGTTTCTGACAGGAGGCAACAAGATCATCTGGTTCAGTGCTGTTCTTGTTTCTTATCTGATGTCCCCCAAGGGACGACAGTCCTACTATTGCTTACATCTATCTACCGGCTCTACTGCCATTTTAAGACCGGAAACACAGTTACACAGCTGAAATACAGGTGAAGTTGCCGTGCCGGAGCTTGGAGGATCCCATATTTTTCAGGGGGGGGGGGAAGAAAAATAAGAGCACGGGCACGGTTGCATCGGCGCTGCTGATTCAGTGCTG
This sequence comes from Triticum aestivum, assembly GCF_018294505.1. Taxonomy (NCBI): domain Eukaryota; kingdom Viridiplantae; phylum Streptophyta; class Magnoliopsida; order Poales; family Poaceae; genus Triticum; species Triticum aestivum. The sequence goes on along the minus strand of NC_057803.1, from coordinate 5,967,801 downwards.
TAGGAGTAGATCGGAACTATAAATGCTTACGAAATCTGGCATGGAGGATGGAACTGTTATACTACACATTACTACTGATTTGATTGATTGTTGGGCGGGAGCCGGGAGGTGTCAGGTTCAGCGTTGCGCTTGGAAGTTCTGCTGTCAGTCGAAGGCTCCAACTATTTATTCGCAAAAAAAGGGGCTCCAACTATTCTTTTTTGTTTTGGATTGGAAGATTTTTAGATCAACACATGCTCATCTTCGGTAACTAGAGTTATCCTCATATGGAAAACGTTGAAATGTTGAATTATCACTCCTAAAAATCGTCTGCCAAATGCACAATGCAGACCGATGATGACTAAAGAATAATGACTTGCAGGCCGTTGGTCACCTTCTGACAAATAAAAGATGGCGGCTAACCAGAGCTCAAGTGGCATCTGTAGTTCTGTACACGCACGCACCTGGATGAAGTCCCGGAGGACGAAGTCCGGCGTCATCATGGCCGGCGGCGGGCGGTACACAGCCATCTCCATCAGCCTCCTCATGGCGGCGGGCTCGGCCGGCAGGAGCAGCTCGTGCGCGCCGCGCCACCCCTCGCCGGCCCTCTTTAGGAACGCGCGGTCGTCGGCCGCCGTCTTGAGCAGGTCGGAGCTCGCGATCACCACGGGTCCCACCCTCCGGGGCCCCGCCGCGCGCGCCAGCCAGTAGGCCACGAACCCGCCGTAGCTCGTGCCCGCCACGGCCACCCGCTTGCCTTTGAGCCCCTGCACCGAGTCCAGCAGCGCCACGAGCGCCGCGGCCTGCGTGGCCTCCGACGGCGGCGGCGCCGAGGGCGAGTCCCAGGAGCTGCCGCCGAAGCCGAGCAGGTCCGGGACGATGACGTGGAACTGGCGGGACAGCGGCCCCACCTGGCAGCGCCACTGCCAGGTGGCCCGAGGCCCGAAGCCGTGGATGAGCAGCAGTGGCGGCAGCCGCGGCTCCCCCGCCGGCGCCCAGTAGTGCACGGTGCAGGTCGAGGACCCGCCGTCGCCGCCGTCGGGGTAGGGGAGCGTGACGGAGTGGGGGCGGAGGCCGGCGGCGAGGAACTCGCGGCGGGCGAAGTAGTCGATGAGCGGCACGAGGCTGAGGCCGGCCCCCATGGCTCGAAGCTGCTAGACGGCCGTGTCCCCTGATCGATCAAGAGTGAGAACGCCAGTGATGTATAGCGATGTGCTGGTGGAGCTCCCCTTAGCTTAAAGGCGGGCGTTCGTTCTGGTGGGAGAAACGGAGGGCTCGCAGCACCCCGGGATTGCAAGGGAAGAAGGCCGGTGGTTGGGTGGACCTTGAGTATACCACCACCCGAAAATTCGGCTATGGCGGCGCTTTCAATGGGGCCTCGGTGGCATCTCAGCGGAATCTGGACTCGCCACGCTGTGTGATGGAGGAGTATGTCCCTGTTAAACAGATGCAAGTTGAGCTAGATTAGGATTCAGACGAGAAGTGTAGCCGTCAAGGGGAGGATTCCGGCATCGTTTCTTTTGACCGGAAGGGAGCACTGCACCCACTCGGAAAAGAAGAAGAAGAAGAAGAAGAAGAAGAAGAACGGGAGGACCGAATGAGTTGTTCGCGTGCGGTACAAAATGTGAGGTTTTGTATGGATCAAGTGGGCAGGTTGCACCAAAATAACCCCAAAATCGGCATCAAAGTATATATTGGCGTAGGCAAGAACCACCCAACGATTAAGAAGATGCGGCCTGAACTGAAGCCTTGACGCGACGTGCGCTTGCGGCCACGGGAAAGAACAGAAACAGTCTGTGAGACAGGGCGGCAGACAACCACATTGAAACAAACAGCTTTATGTAGTAGTAGTACTCTTGTTCCAGCTAGGGCATTGCTTTCTAGAAGAACTCTTGCTTGGCGTGGCGTAGACGCGCTCCTGAACAACCCTGCAAAGTTGCTGTTGCATGCAAACCCGCCCAAATTCGAGCCGAGCATCAATATTGATTTCAAAAGTGTTTATAAGATTGCATACTAGCAAGATGCCCATGCATTGCACGGAACATGAAGATGCATTTTCTTACAAAACACCTGTTGTGATTGACCCATGCAGGAGTAATCCCATGTGTAAAAACTAATAATATCTCAGGAATTTTATCGGAAAAATGGTATCTCGAGAATCTTATCAGAAAAATGGTATCTCAAGAGTTTTATCGGAAAAATGGTATCTCGAGAATTTCATAAAAAAAATGATATCTAGAGAAAGATGAGAGATAAGGTGAGGAGGAGTGGGGCGTGGTGGCGATTGGTGGTCGGACTGGACGGAGGCACGGGAATGGACGGCGCCGGCAGGCGGCAGCGGCCACCATGCTAGATTGTTTCAGAGACTTTTTTTTTAATTGCTCAACAATGAGGTTGTGGGAGATAACGAAGCGAGGCTTTATCTTTAAAATATGGAGAGATGGCAGGCACATCATCATCATCAACTCGGTTTTTTATAAGAGTAGATATTTATTGTGGATTGACTACGGAGTAAGCATTTACTATGTTTATGACCAGTAAACACCCTCTACAATGTAGTAGAAACACGGTAATGCGGTAAACATACGGCGTAAAACGTGTAAACTCGCACTTGTTAACAAAAACATAACACAACACAAAGTTCAGAGCCACCATTCCATTCCACCCCATTTTGAATGGCCGGAGGCATTCAGATCACACCCTATCTCTCTCCTTTTTTTTTAATCTTCTGAGCGGACATTTAGATCATAGTAGCTCTTTTTTACACATAACATTACATGATTATACATACCTAAAAGATTATAATGTAGTACACCATTCGGGCCTCTGGGATAGTTCGTGTATTTTCTCCAGCGAGTACCGATGCTCTGAGCAGGCTTCAGTTTCAGGTTGTGCCGAATTCTGGCTCATCCCGTTCATCTAGGAAGAACGACTTGATGAAACTGTTGACCTTGTCGGCCCCCTCCAACTGCAGCGCGTGCCCTGCGTCCTTGATTATCTCTAGCCTCGATTTCTTGCCTAGATGCCTGCGTTCACCAACAGAAAAACATAGCCATTGTCATACATCTTCTTGAAATGAAAAGCAATGTCGTCAGTATAGAGAATTCATGGAAGCTAGAGTACTGTCCTGTTTTTTTCAATACCTGTGCAGTTTGTAGCCAAGATCGACGGGGAACACCTGGTCCTTGTCTCCCCACAGAACCAGCGTTTTCTGCATAGCACAATCGAACCACGCATGTTATTTCTCAGAAAAAAACATCCAAAGGAAAGTGATGATGGATCGATGTTGCTTCGAATGTGCGGCTGGCTGACCTGAGTGAGAGCCGGGAGGGGATCGATGCCGGCTCCGCTCCTGAGTAGTTCTCGCAGCAGCTCCGTTCTCTCCTTTCTCTGGTCCACGAACATCAGCTGCAGCAAACACAGGGCATAGACTTCAGAAATGGTGTAAAGTTCACCAAATTAATATGTGTTCCTTTTTTTTACGGGGACATGATGCTCTGTTATTAGTTATCTCTTTCTACATTTCCATGCAAAGTTGGAGCCTGCACTGAAAATTACGAGCATGCTTTAAGAGAACTAAACTAAGAACATTTCTGAAGTCTGCTCGCCGACTTGTTTACGAGCACGTATCTTATACAGGGGCAACCAAATAGGCTAAAAATCTGATGTCGCAGGGTAATTAAGAGGAGAGAGAGGAGTTTGATGACCCTAGAAAGAAACGATGCTAAGGCCAGGCAAAAACATAATTTACAGTCTATTGCTAATTAAATGAAGGTAGCCCCATGCAAAATTATTGGCATATGACTTGATCGGACAGTGGCCAATGGAAAATGATGTTAGCATCCCAAGCTAGCGCTAGATGACCGAATATGAGCGCTTGGGCCAGGCAAACAACCATGCCTAGTGCTTCAGCCAGGCTAATGACCATAAAATGCTGCACCCCAGGCTTATTCAGGGCATCAACCGAACAACCTCCAGGCTAGGGAGGGTCCAGGCCATACAAATCTTTGCAAATGTCACGATTCCTTAAAAGTGTACGACGTCTATATCAAAATCACAATTCCTTAAAAATGTCAATTAATTTTAAAAAATCATGATTCAAAAAGAATAATTCCCAAAAAATGTCCTTGCTCTAAAAAATGTTAATGAATCTTAAAAAATCAAGAAAAAAATTCATGAAGCTCAAAAGGTGTTCATGGATTTAAAACTGTTCATGAATTTTTTAAAAATTAATGGGTAATAAAATATTCAACATATATTTGAAAATTGATCCAAATGTGTTTTAAAAGTTCAACGTATAATAAAAAATATTCAACGTCTATTTAAAAAATCATAAATAAACTATTATACTTAGAAAAAATGATTGTAAAACGCTAAACCGCCTTCCCAAAACCATGCACGATGCCTTTTTTTTAGTGGTAAACCTTCTTTATTAATCAAGTACGAGGTTTACAAACAATTGGGGCATGGGGTACTCGCAACCACAAGTCGCGACCCGCCTCTAAAGAACTAGAAGAGTTAACTTAGATAGTGAAGCTCATCAACTACAATGCTAGCGTCAATCTTTCACCAGCCTGATGTCCCCGGATTGATCCCTCACACGTGCATGATTTTTTTCTTTTTTTTGAAAAATTGCACTGTTGGGCGCTGTTGGGCGGCCCAGTCTGGGAGCCCCCTGTGCGGCCCGAGCTAGGATAAGAATTCTTTTTTTTTTTTGAGAGAGAACTAGGATAAGAATTCTGGAGCTCTTGGAACTTGACGTACAGCACCGGCACACACAGACCGCCACAGTCATATGCGGTGGCGGAGGCAGTGGGTGGCGAGCCAGGGCCCAAGCCCTCCCCAAGCTTGGCTATTCCTTTGTATTTGGAGTACGAACAGTAACAAATCCTCCTATATTGGGCCCTCCTCAACATCATGAATTAAGGATTCCTGGCTCGTTATATGATAACACTTCACTGACGTGTGTACCAACTTGGCTACTCCAGCACAAGGTGCAGCCATGATATCTATCTCCGGGAAATGCCGTGCCTTTAGAGCTCTAGCACATAGCGAGTTCGGGACCGTGATGATCCGCCAGACTTGTTTAACGAGGAGAGCTTGATTAAATAGCTTGAATCTCAGGGGTTGTTTGGCAATCCACCAGCTCCCTGAAATTCAAGAATTTGGAGAGTATCTGCTCACTCGTTGTGCAGTCTAATCAAGTTCGGGATGCATTATTGGTGGGACTGTCAGCCACGCCCGGCGACCGACCCACATAGATGGGGCAGGCATTTTCCTAGCACAGATTTGATCTGCGGCGGTGGACGGTAGCGCTGTCCGCTAGCGTTTTGGATTTGGACGGATCGATCAGCCCCAACGGTGGTGACACTGGCACGTGGGCCACGACCTCACTTACGGACCCAGCCGGGTGAGAGTGAGTGTGAGACCCAACAAGGAAACCGACGAGGTCGACACGTCCGTCCAGATGTACTACAGCTACTGCTCTTCCCAGCGTACTGATTGACTAGTTACTTACTTACTGTTTACAATCCGCAGGCCTAACTTGAGCTCCGTCTACGTCTTGGCAGTTGGCGCACGTCATCAGCGGCAGCAACAGAGGTGGTACCTGCTACTACTCCTGCCTGCTGCGTGCGCCATGCATGGATCGGCCGGACGCCAAGCGCTGTGCTGGCGTGGCCATCCTAGGCAAAACCAAGCAAGCGCGACACGCAACCAAACCACGTGATTTATAACACTACTCCAGTTAGCTACTGGCATCGTTGGAGACAAGTTAGTTAACCGTCGCGGTAAGTTTGTGACACGCCTGACGTCGCCTCTCGAAAGAGAAAAAGGGTTTGTGACACGTCCAGGAAAAGACAACATAGAGATACAGTAACTTCTATATACTCTGGAGTATCAAGGTAAAAAAAATTAGACAAACACGTAGTATGTGCGTACTGACCTGGATGAAATCGTGGAGCACGAAGTCCGGCAGCCAGGGCGGGGGGCGGTGCATGGACCGGTGCACGAGCCGGCGCAGCCCGGCGGCGCTGTCGGGCAGCAGCGCCTCCTCCACGGCCATCTCCTCCCGCGCCGCCAGCTCGCCCATCTCCTGCACCGTGGCCGCCACGCCGCTGGTCATGATGACAACCCTGGCCACGCTCTCCCGGGCCTCCACGGCCGCCATCCGGTACGCCACGAACCCCCCGTAGCTGATCCCGGCCACGTCGTACCGGCCCACGCCGAGGAGCCGCATCGCGTCCGCGGCGCAGCGGGCCTGGAAGGCCACGGACCGGAGCGGCGAGGCGGAGCGGGAGTGCGAGCCGAAGAAGACCAGGTCCGGCACGTAGAGGTGGAAGCTGCGGGAGAGCGCGGCCAGGTTGCGCGCCCACGTCCACTTGGCGTCGCCGCCGAAGCCGTGGAGGAGCAGCGGCGGCGGCTTGCCGGACGGCGAGGCCGGGCACCAGACGCGGAGCGTGGTGGCGTGCGGGCCGGGGAGGCGGAGGGTGACGGGCCGGATGCGGAGGCGCGCGAGGAGGTGGAGCGTGAGCGCGGCGTCGCGGAAGGCGGCGAGCCGGAGGCGGAGCAGCAGCCGGAGGAGGAGCAGCGAGAGGGAGAGCAGCGCGAAGAGGGACGAGGCGGCCGCCGGGTGCTGCTTCGTGGCGGCGAGCGCGGCGGCGCCGGCCGCCGATCCGGCGCGAGCTTGCATGACGACGCGGGAGCGGGCTGGCCGGATGGGCGGGCTGTAGCGCGCAGCTTCTTTCTCGGCGCGGCCCCGATGGATCCGGAGGAGTCGCGACGTGTCTCGCGTGTGCACTGTTTATATGTGCGGCTCTTGCTCTTTCCGGTTGTATTACTAGTAGGAGTACTACTGCTGGTGCTCAGCTCGAGTCGGATACGGGTTCAAAATCAAGCAGCGCGGCGTGACCCGTGGTATAGCAAGAAACTCAAAGCTGCCAGAGCTTTAGCTCTAAGGTGTTGTTTGGATATGGAGCGTTGGCCCCGAGTATATAGAAAATCAGTTTTTAGCTGATTCTTAGCAAAACCCGTTTTAGAATATATTTTATCGATTATGAGTTTATGCAAAATTATGTTTGGGTTAGGAAAGTAATAAATCACGGTTGTATAGTTCTTTGTTTGGATAGTAACTAGTCTATCATAAGCTCACGCGTGACCTCTTCCTAATTTGACTGCTCGGCCACCATTGACGAACCTTCAAACTTCGATCTAGGACTCCTCCGTCGTTACTGACCTAGTACCCTCCGGCCACAACGATTTTGTCTGGTCATCGCCCTCGGCATAGAATCTACCCTGGCCGCTGCTCACGTTCTATCTGGCCAACCGGACTCCGCGTGCGGCTATGCCGCTGTCGCCGTGGCAGGGCGTTTCTCCCGGCGAGGAGGTCGTCGGTCCCGCGCAACCTCTCCCTCGGGCTGCTGCACGTCGGTGTCGCAGTAGTACTCTGCCGTCGTGGTGTCGTGCATACGCAACTATGCATTGCAGTCAAACACACGGCGGAGGCCACGCTGGGGCTAAATAACGAGCGTCGAGACGTGACGCTCCAGTTTTTTGAAGGACATGGGCAGCGTTGCGCCGTCGGCGAGGACCAGGAGGTCGCCGTCAGTGTAGCCGTACACGGCGCAGTCGCCAGCGATCCATCCGGCCGCCGGCCGCCAGCACCGACGGTCGTGGTTGTGGCAGGTCAGGCCTCCATCCATCGAGTCGTACACGTCGTGATAGTCGCCGCCCGTCATGGTTTGTCATGGCGGAAGACATTCTTCATGCAACTCGATGCCACACGCTGAGCTTTGAGCTGGTTTTTCTAAAAAGCGTTTGCGCAAAAACGTCTTAGAGCCGTTTTTCTAAAAACGCAAATTTTGGGTATTACGAGAACCAAATTTTCCTTATCCAAGAATTAGTTAGATAAGCCAAATAAAATTTTAGTTGGTTAGAATCTAAAACACATTTATAGCTAACTGGTTCTCTAAAACACATTTTAGTTGGATAAGGAACGGTCGAATTGACCCTTTTCCAGCGATACTGGCCCGACCCAGCGCAAGGACGGCACACGGATGCAGGCGTCTGTACGCGCAGGGACGAGCCAGAGACCATTTTCGTTCTTTTGTATCTAAACTCTCTCATGTATCTTCGTTCATTTGTTAATTCTTACCGGTGATTCACCCCTTTATTTCGTTCATTTCCAATTCCTACGGTGGTTCGTTCAAGATTTCTCTTCCTTTGTTATTGTATCAATTCATTCGTTTTTTCCAAATCCTACCGGTGGTTCGTTGAAGACCTTCTCAAGTTGGCGCCATATCTCTCTTAATCTTTTCTACGAGAATAAGTAATATGCCAAATCCGTTGATTGTCATCAATTTAATTGGTGAAGGATAAGCATAATGTAATTCTTATTTTTGTTTCATCAAGTAAATTCAATTCCTTATTCCGGAGGTTCATTGAAAAATTCTTGGTTTCTTTTGCTCATCTTTCTTTCCGGAGTTCAAAGTTTCCGCATTAGATCGTCCCGAAGCTCCATTTAATCATTCCAAGGCTTCACCTTATATTATCAACTTCTCTTTCCTCTCATGTGATCATCCTTTTTGTTTACCGGAGTTCTTCATGGAGGCTCTACATGATGCTTCAGCAACGAATTAATTCCTTCTTGAAGTGTTCATCAAGATTCTTTTCAAAGCAGCTCAAGTTTCTTCATCTTGTAATCCGGAGTGCAAATTCTTTCTACCATATTATTGGAGGTGGTATTATGTCATTCTTGATAATTTGGAATTCATGCTTCATGATTCACATGTTGTCATGAATGAGATATTTTAAATCCATCAATCTCGTCATTGGAATTATCTTGGGTTATATTTCACCTAAAGCTTTCCCTAAGGAGTAATGCTATTAATGGTGATAATATATGATCCAAGATTTTCATTTATCCTCCCGGTGAAATAGTTTCTCGTCTCCTTGTTCTTATCAATCCAATTCTTTTTTCCGTGAGTGGCAGGTTGTCACCTCATAATTTGAGATGTACTCCATAAGACCATATCAAGCTTATTCTTTTCGTTGTCGGTGTTCTAACAACTCCGTTCGACCCTTCTCCTAAGGATGCTTTTTCAAGCTCTTTTGTGGCAGAAACTGGTATTTTCTTCTCCATTATTTCTTTCAATTATCTATCTTCTATTTCTTTCTTCCGGAGGCATTGCGATGTTGCTCTCTTCAACCCATCTTCTTGTTTTGTCAGGATCGTGTTCTTTTCTTGGTTTATCCGTTTAACCGGAGTGTCATGCCCCTTTTAAAGTTCTTTCTACTTATCTTTTCTTGGATCTCTTTTCATTCGGAGTGCTGCTCAAAGTTGTTCTTCCTTGTTCCTCTTTGATAACGGAGTGTTTTCAACTTCGTTTATCTCAGTTGTATTTTTTTCTCGAAATTGTTCAACCTCGCAAGGTTCTTTGGTCTCACTCGTTTGTCAAAGGAGCAACTTAGTTTTACCTCTTCTCTTTCTCTTTCGTTTTCCCTCCGGTGCCATTCTAGATCTCGGGACGAGATCCTCTCGTAGTGGTGGAGTGTTGTAACGCCCCGAGACCGATGTGCCAGTTGCCGTACAGTTATTCGCCGTCGTTGCCATGTCATTTGCTTGCGTGTTGCATCTTATCATGTCATCATGTGCATTGCATCATCATGTTTTCAAAACTTGCATTCGTCTCGGTCTCCTCATTTCGTCCGTTGTCCGTTCTGAGCCCAGACACACTTGCACGCGCCCGCGACATGTCCGGTTTATTATTTTATAAGTGGCCGGAAAATGTTCTCGAAATGGGATGAGAGTTGATGTGTGGTCTTATTATAGTGTAGATAGACCGCCTGTCAAGTTTCATCGCATGCAGAGTTCGTTTGATAGCCCAACCGTTAAACTATAGCGACATTATAGTCGGTCTAACGTCGGACGTTTTCGGTCTCTGGAAACAGATGCCGGGCCCTCTCTCTCTTCTCCCCCTCGCAGTCTCGCCACAGCCCACCTAGTCCATCCTCCTTCCCCTCTTCACTTCCGGAGTTGTCCGATGCGATCGCACAGTCCGAAACCCTCTCTGCACAGTGCATCGAACCCCTCACGTGCGCTCCCGAAATTGTCCCGGACCCGACCCGGGTAGTTGTCACCGTTGGATCCGGATCATCCCCAAACGTCTACAAAACGTCACCGTTTTCTTATTTGGGCTTCCTAGCTATTTTATTCGCGATCGTCCGATTACGATCTGAGGGACGAGGTAGCCCCTAACCTAATCTGTGATGTATTTATACTCCACTCCTAGTCTTTTTGTACAAACCCTAAAATCTAGGAGATGTGTCCCGTCGCCCGCCGCCGCTTTCCAAATCCACATCGGGATCTCCTCCCGCAGCAACCGCACCTCCACCTCGTTCTCAGCGCCGGTCCAACCAGCGCTCACCCTACCACCATCGGCTCCATCCAGCCGCCGCTCCAGCAGGACCCCGCGCCCCCGCTCCATCCCTCCTTTCTCCCTGTTCATCTCGTTGCTCCCTCCCTTCTCAAATCTCTCTCTTTTCTCTCTTTCTACAGGAACGTGAGGAGGCCATGGAAGCCGTCCTTCCGTACCTCATCTCCGGCCCCTGCCCGCCAGAGTCGTGCCTCCCTGGAACCGTGGCTGTGGAGTCGGTTAACAGTCTCGCCGCGCCCGCCTTGCCTCGCTCATCATCGTCGCCGGAAACTCCAAGCCGCCTCCCTGTTCGAACCCTTCGTCGTGGATCGATTCCATGGCGCATGTCGAACGCCGGAGCAGCCCACCCTCAGACCGTCCTTGCTCCTTCCCGTCTCCCCCGCAGCTTCCTCTCCTTCCTTCTCTCTCACGATCTCTCTCTCTCATGGCGTTCGCAGGTAGCACCATCTCCTCCCGGCACCAAGCCGCAGCGTCGCCGCCCATGGAGCTCCACCACCCACCGGATCCGGTGCCCCAAGGTACGATCCGTCCGTTCCAGCCGCCGCCGGATCGGCAAGTCCCTGCGCCTCTTCCGCCGGAGCAGCCCGTCCTGCAGTCCCCTGCCTCCGTCGTGCCCTGCTTCTGCTCCTCCCGCTCGTCTCTGTGCGCGAGGAGAACGAGCGAGGCAACCGCTCGCGTTGACCGCATCTCCCTCTTCGCTAGGCCCAGCGCCAAGGCTCCTCTATTTTTTTGAACGGGCCAAGCCCATGGTAAGCCAGATCCAGCGCCCCGCCTTGCACTAATGGGTCAGCCAGTTTTGGCCCAGATCATTTTTTTCCCTTAGCTGTGATTTTATCAATTTCCAGGGAATTGTACTTTTGCAGATCAGCCCCTAAACTTCATGCATTTCATTACTCACTAACCATGCATCACATGGAAAAACTTTATATATGAAACATGCTTAGAATTTTGTCTAGTTTCATAATATGCAACTTTCACCCATGTTTAAAATGCTTAAAATGTTGTTTGACTAAATTTTGCTCCTATGCCATGTTAAAAAATGATTTAATTCATAACTAAATAACCGTAACTCGGAATTTAATAATCTTTATATGTAAATGGGGTAGAAAAATGCCTAGCTTAACATGGTGGCTTTACTTTGCATGTTTAATAACTCTAAAATTGTGTTTAGGGCAGATCAGTACCAAACCAATATATGCATATGGGGATTTACCGGAATTGTTGTTCGTTGCTTCCGGCCTCATTTAAACTTGACTAGATAGGTAGTTTTACTTTGATTCACCCTTGTCATGTTAAGAACATTTAATATTGTTGGGGTACATAAATGAGAGAGAACTAAATAATTGATGTGGTGTTTTCGTTAACATGCAACTCGTTGCATAATGAGCTCCACTTAATTTGTAGGATTGCTTGTGCACTTTGCCATGCCATGCCTCATTAAACCGGACATGCATCATACTTGTTGTGCATCATGCCATGATTTTGTGTTGGTTGTTTACTATGTTGTTTGCTTCTTTCCAGTTGCTTATTCGGGTTGGTTCCGGTAACGTCACGTTTGTGAGGACCCGTTCGTCTACGTCCATTTGTCTTTTTCATGGACTCATTCTTCTTCCTTGCGGGATCTCAGGCAAGATGATCATACCCTCGAAATCACTTCTATCTTTGCTTGCTAGTTGCTCGCTCTTTTGCTATGCCTATGCTGCGATACCTACCGCTTGCTTATCATGCCTCCCATATTGTTGAACCAAGCCTCTAACCCACCTTGTCCTAGCAAACCGTTGTTTGGCTATGTTACCGCTTTGCTCAGCTCCTCTTATAGCGTTGTTAGTTGCAGGTGAAGATTGAAGCTTGTTCCATGTTTGGAACATGGATATTCTTGTTGGGATATCACAATATCTCTTATTTAATTAATGCATCTATATACTTGGTAAAGGGTGGAAGGCTCGGCCTTATGCCTGGTGTTTTGTTCCACTCTTGCCGCCCTAGTTTCCGTCATATCGGTGTTATGTTTCCGGATTTTGCGTTCCTTATGCGGTTGGGTAATAATGGGAACCCCTTGACAGTTCGCCTTGAATAAAACTCTTCCAACAATGCCCAACATTGGTTTTACCATTTGCCACCTAGCCTTTTCTTTCCCCTGGGTTCTGCAGACTCAAGGGTCATCTTTATTTTAACCCCCTGGGCCAGTGCTCCTCTGATTGTTGGTCCAAACTAGAGTCCTGTGCAGCGCCCCCTCGGGGAAACTTGAGGTTTAGTTTTAGTTGTATGGAGCGCTCATCTGAGTGTGCCCTGAGAACGAGATATGTGCAGCTCCTATCGGGATTTGTCGGCACATCCGGGCGGTGTTGCTGGATTTGTTTTAACTTGTCGAAGTTGTCTTGTAGAACCGGGATACCGAGTCTGATCGGAATGTCTCGGGAGAAGGTATATCCTTCGTTGATCGTGAGAGCTTGTCATGGGCTAAGTTGGGACTCCCCTGTAGGGATTTGAACTTTCGAAAGCCGTGCCCGCGGTTATGGGCAGATGGGAATTTGTTAATGTCCGGTTGTAGAAGACCTGAAGTTTATCTTAACTAAAATACATCAACCGCGTGTAACCGTGATGGTCTCTTTCTGGCGGAGTCCGGGAAGTGAACACGGTGTTGGAGTTATGCTTGACGTAGGTTGTTCTAGGATCACTCCTTGATCATAGTTTCTCGATCGTGCTTTGCCTTCTCTTCTCGCTCTCATTTGCGTATGTTAGCCACCATACATGCTAGTCGCTTGCTGCAGCTCCACCTCATACCTTTACCTTACCCATAAGCTTAAATAGTCTTGATCGCGAGGGTGCGAGATTGCTGAGTCCCCGTGGCTCACAGATACTTCCAAACCAGCTTGCAGGTGCCGATGAGTCCGTGCAGATGACGCAACCAAGCTCAGGAGGAGCTCGATGAAGATCTTGTCCTTTGTGTTGTTTCGTTCTAGTTGATCAGTAGTGGAGCCCAGTTGGGGTCGATCGGGGACCTTGTTGCATTTGGGGTAGTATTCTTTTATTTTGGGTTCCGTAGTCGGACCTTGATTGTATTTGGATGTTGTAATGCTTTATTCTTGTAATTGTGTGAAGTGGCAATTGTAAGCCAACTATGTATCTCTTTCCCTTATGTATTACATGGGCTGTGTGAAGATTACCTTACATGCGACATTGCTTTCAATGCGGTTATGCCTCTAAGTCGTGCTTCGTCACGTAGGAGATATAGCCGCATCGAGGGCGTTACACCGCGCCTCGAGTACCCCGCTCCCCCGTCCTTCACACGCCGCCGGGGAAGCTCCTGGACCCGGAGGTGCATGGAGACCGAGGGGGTCCTCCACCTCGTCCGGCGGCTCCCTCTGCCTCCATCTCCGCCCCGTCAAGCCGGAGCCCCAGGGTGCGCCTGTCAGCGCGCGCACCCGCAGCTCCGGCGTCCGCATCGGCGACAACGCCTCCCCCACCGGCCGCTTCGTCCTCGTCGAGCCCAAGCCGGAGCCCAAGCCGGAGCCCGGCCTCCCCGTGGAGTACGAGGATATAGCCCGGCGTGGCTTCTCCGACGAGGACGCCCTGCGGTGGGCACGGGACGACTACCTCCGCGACGAGATGGTCCGGCAGCGCCGGGCCCTGGAGGAGATCGCCGCCCGCAAGCGTGGGCGCGAGGACGAGCACGGCGTCGTGGTCCTTGATAGCGACGACGACGACGCCCCCCGGACCGTCCAACCCGCCGCGCCAACCGGGGGAGGGATGCAGTAGGGACGGCGGAGGCGTCGTCGGGGGCGACGAGGACGACGACGACGACGACGGTGACTACACGCGGTTCTACCGCCTCCTCGACATGTAGAACCGCGTGGGCGGGCGGCGAGGCAGGCGGCGAGGGAGACGGCGGGGTAGCCCGCGGTAGTTTTCCTTTTTTTGTAAAGTATGTTTAAATTTGAACGAACTCGCCGATGTTTACGTTAAACTAGCAAAAGAGCCCGTGCGTTGCAACGGGTTAAACAAATCCTCGCTCGTCCTAGTCTATGATTCCACTTCTCTTGCTTGCCACCATTGTCGATGATGGTCATGTTATCCACCTATTCACGACGAATGTGATCAACCCCGAGGTGATGAGTTTGGTCATATTACACGACTGTATAGCTTCACATCAATGCCCAGAGGGGCCAAACACGGAACATAGTTTTCTGAGGGGGCAAAAGAATTTTCTGATTGTTTATTAACCCCCTCCTTAAAAAAACTTCACATATTGCTAGTGCATTACACTGTAGCACACCGCTTTTACGATCGCCTCCCAAGTCCCTAAGCTGTAATTCCTCGGACCTGTAATGATAGTAGGTGCCATTTTTGTATCAATCTTTTATTTTAAAGAAAAACATAATAAAAACTTTTAAAAGAGTAGACCTTAAAATAAAATTAGAGAGAAAATGGTCGGAGCTAAAAATCACTACAGAACCAACGGGAATATACTAAACTGCATTCGACATACTACCACAGAATATTTCATCATTATGCATAAACTTCGGGATAATAAATTTGTCAAAATGGAAAGGGGACCAGGAAACAAAGTGTGGTAACAAAATGAGTGGCACATATTATTACTGAAATTTCTGTGCAGATCAAAAAGAGCTATCCGCTTTAGTACCAACTTCCACTTTGCACCATTTTTCAGTGTGTAATGTAATGTAATCATGTGTTCTGAGGAATAATTTCAAAATTAGAAATAGTTAGCACGGACCCGAAATCGTCATAATAGGTACATCTGGTCGTGATTTGTGTTCCAGCTAAACAAAACCAGCCCTTAGCTAGAAAATCTAGAAACACGAACCAGCGTTTGACAGTCAGACTCAAACAAAACATTCATTATACCCCATTCTGCTACTGCCTGTGTTGCCGATGTGCATTCATTTCGTTAACTGAAGAGCAATGAGTATGACAGGGCGCCGGAAGGAATCATCAAAAAAGACTTACAATCCAGATGTTGTCCACACCACAGAGTACAACAGCAGCCAACTTGGATCTGAAGGGGTTCCACACCCAGTACTCAACCTTGGATCCGTCCTCGTTCTGTACAATAACAAAACAACAATAAACATCAGTCTACTGCATCTGTAGAACAGTAATGAACATCATTTCAGAACAGCACCAATAAGTGTATCTCTCAGCCAGTAATTGCATCGTTTACATATAGGCATAAAAAAGTGCATCTTTCAAACAACAATGAACATCATTCACAAGCTCTAGAAGCAGAACAGAGCATAAAAATCCATCAGCAGAATCTGAAGCCAGTGAATATATCTAAAAACTACTGACATAAGCGTATCATTTGCTCTTGTAGGAACTAAAAATAGTCGAATCTAAGCTGATAACCCTGCTGAATCAAAGCTGGTTTACCATGTGCTATCGAATTTCAATTCTGTAGCAGTGGAATTCTGGACAGTGTTTCAGGAATCTGTACAATAATGTCAAAGGGAAGGTAATTTAAGATGGCATCCAATTAGTTCAGTAGTGCTTAAAAAATCTAATTAGTTTAGGAAGACAACAAAACTTTAATAATAAGTACATGTATAGTTCAACATTAAAAGATGAGCAAGTGGAAAGAAACTGACACTAAGAATGGAATATTAACAGGAACAAAACTCCGACTGAACTTGTTCAATTTTTTTTACAGTTCCATGAATGCAGAACCAGGGCACATTGTTCAAACAGTTTTGGTTAAAACATTTTTTCAGACAGTCAATAATTTCAGCTTGTAAATCCCCAAAATTTCTCGAAAAAAAACCATAATAAATAAACATGAACATGCTCTTATTTGTTGTTCCAACATCAAGAAATAAAGATTGGGCGCGTATTGGCTGCATCTCTGTCGGGCATCGTGGCCTCGTATTGGATATCTTTGCTTCTATATTTTCAATCTGCTGGGTGTCCAAGCGCATACAGGATGTCATTACTCTGTGTATTTGAGCATCTAAAAAAATAAGTCAATGGTGCATCATGTTAAAGGAGAAGAACAATTATACTATCGAAGAACATCAGCACATAATTCAACCTGATCTCAACTCCACATGTCCTGGACACCAAATCCATTTTAAGTACACATAATTAAAAGCTGCTAATAGTTCTGTAGTTCTGCTAAAAAGCAAGTTGGAAACTATCATTAGCAAAATATTTGAGCACCTACTCAATGTTTATATTCAAAACTGAAGTATCCAGCTTGTTAGACAAAAAATATGCAAGCAACATGATGAACAACTCACCATAACTTAATTTTTGTAGATATATTGGACTGTACAACATGTTCACTTCTGAAAACAAATTACACCAGCCTGAATGCCTGATACACCAAAGAAAAGCCTGAAAAAAAATGAAGTTCAACTCCTCATAAGCATAACATCAAACATGGTGTGGGCGTAATATCAAGAACAGAGGCACACATTAATTTGGGAAGAATGCAATTGTCAATCCATGAGAGGGTGAGAGACAAAGAGAAAGAGATAGATCCTGAAGGAGAGGAGCAGCAACATCAGCCCGTGACCACCAGGACAGGGAGAGAGATGAGAGGTAGAGCGGAGCTCCTTGTCTACTGTAACTGCAAGTGCTACTTATTACACGGCAGCAGTAGAATCTTGCATCCTCTGTATAAACAAAAAGCAAATCTTATACCTTGAGGAGTTGGGGTGGTGGAGGCTTGAGCGTGGTGTGCTGCCGGACTGAAGGAGCCGCCGAGGTGGGGAGCGGACCAGCCAGATTGGATGAAATGACTGCCGGAGGCAGAGCAAGGTGGCGTTGAGCTCAACCAGCGAGGGGATGGGCGCATCGAGCAACAGATGGGGGCGTCGAGCAGGGCGTTGACCTTAACCGCCGTCGTCCTAGTACGATACTCCACAACGGAAGGGCGCCATCGTGTCAGCCCGCATCGCTCGTCGTCGACCAGGGAAGGGCGTCCAGCAGAGGTGGCCGTCCTGCTTCCCCAACGACCGGGAGAGGAAGGAGGCTAGGGGAGGTGCGCCATCCAGCGATTCGGCGTGCCTTGCTCTGCCTCTCTCTCCGTCCAGCGTCAGCCACGCCGCCGCCGCCGGTTGCCCCGTCCTCGACCAGATCTGGACCCCACTCCCCTCACCCGAATCGACGCGCCCAGCCTCCTGCGCCGTACAAATGCGCCACCACACGCCGGAGGACACTGCACCCGGCCTACCTTGCCCTCGACGCCGGTGTTGAACGCTCCTCTGCCTCGCTCGCCTACACCGCTGCCGCAACCGCAGACGACCTGCTGCTACTCGTTGCGGAAGAACAGAGGCCGCAGCAGAACTCGGCGCATGGGCGACGGGGCGACGCCGGAAGCAGAAGAACGCCGCGACGACGAGGGCGACGCTGGCGTGATGCAGACGAAGCAGACGCGAAGGCCGACAGCAGGGGCACGCCTCCGGGCGATGGAGGCCGAGAACAGGCGCCGGCGGCCGGGGGCAGGGGACTTGACGCGGCCGGCGTACCATCCTCCATGAACGCCCACGGCGTCCGCCTTCTCCTCCGCCTCGGCTGTAGCCGTGCAGCAAGCCCACGGCGTCCGCCTTCTCCTCCGCCTCGTCTGTAGCCGCACCCATGGCGTCCGCCTTCTCCTCCGCCGCGGCTAGCCGTCCGACGAAGGCGCCGCCCTCACCTGCTCGTGCTCCGCCATCGCTGCCGTCGCTGGAAAGGGAGGAGTTTTGGATAAGATGAATCAGGGACCGCGGACTGAATATCAAACAAACGTAGGGTCGTTTTTGTAAAACCGAAGCGTTTTTCCAGATTCACTAAAGAAAGGACTGCGGGTTCTATTTTCGAAAAGCAAAGGGACTTTTTTATAAAAATGGCGACGACGTACGACCAGAAGCACTACGTGGTTTATTAGTAGGGGTAAAGAGGTAAAGAGGTAAAGAGGTAAAGATTTGAGTCGTGTTTGTGCCGTATTTGACTTTTTTAAACACCCATGGGGCCGCGACTGGGGGGGGGGGGCATCACGTCCCCAGTGCGTGGTTTAACGCCGGTGCGCCCCAGGGACGATTTTTTGGCCCTCCAGGTTGGAGATGCCCTAAACCCTCCTTCTCCGCCCCCAAGCGCCGCCGCCGCCGCCGCCTGACGCGGTGATATCCCGATGTCTCCCGCTGCCGCCGCCCCCGCGCCATGCGATGATCGCGTCCGCAGCTTCGAGGACTTCGCGCGGGTGCACCAGTTCCTGCTGATTGCGGCCGGCGTGCCGCCGTCGCTGCATCGGCGGCTGTACCGCAAGCTCGCCGACGAGGTGTTCGACGGCGGGGAGAGATTCTCCGTCGAGCCCTGCGAGGAAGGGAGGCAGCGCCGCCTCGTGCTCGCCTCGGACACGGCTCTAGGGAGGGAGGCAGACGTCTTCCTCGTCGACCACGCGTGGTCCTTCCGCCTCTCCGATGCGCTCAAGCAGGTTCGCCTCGTCTGATGCCTGCTAGTACGAATTGCTCGTGTTAGTTTATTTCGAAGCAACTACTAGCTTGGAAGCTGTGTAACTAGTGACACTATTCAGTGGTACTATAACCATTTGCTTCGTTTGGACTTTCTGGTTTAATCTATATGTGCTCTTGGTAACAAGCAGTGGGTTTCAGGTTGTGCTATCATCCAGTTTTTCTACATTGTATATTTGTATTGGCATTGATCTCTGCTGATTTTGTTGATCGTTGATGCTGTTATACTGTAATAAATTAGTGACTCTATTAGTGAAGTGAGTGGCGGCTACAATTTCATCCAGGTTAAAATGCTCTGATTTTTGGCTGTTGATCTCCTCTGTTCACGAGCATTTTGTTGTCAATTTAGGGTTGTTAATGACTTAAGAAGTATGTACTGTTTTGTTCCACCGTCAAGTACTAGCAATAGGTGCTGACCTGACAAACAGGAATAAGTGTATCCATGAGTGATATCATTTTTGTGTGTTGGTGATTTTGTAGCTACGTGAAGTACCAGGATTGGCTGAGAGAATGGCAGCTCTAATGTGTGTGGATCTGGATAGGAAAACTGAGGTCGAAGAGTCAGATGAGCAATGCAGTGAAAATGGTGGGGGTTTGGAGCATGTCTTGCAGGTGGTGGAGAAAGAAAGGATTAGAATTCAGGAGTCGGGAAGTGATTTTGCTGCATGGCTGGAGCTTGAGGAGCTTGGTATCGATGATGATATGTTAGTGGCACTGGATTTATCTGCAAATTTTCCGGTCTGACTCTTCTCCATATATGTTTTTAGTTGCCATTGCCTGTAATCTCTACTACTATAGTACACATTTTTTTGAATATTTTGAATCTACCTTCTTCTCTCTTCTTTTACCCGTAACTTCCAGAGTAGATTCATCTGTAGCCGTCAACTCTATCAAATCGAACGGCCTCTGTCACTTGGATTCGCCACCCAAGTAGTTCCCGCCAAACCTGAAAACGAGTCGCCCTTCTAGAGGACTCCACAACCCACGGTAGGCTCCAGGCTTCACATGTATCTCCTGCGCCAGCGCGTCGGAGCCGTGGAGGTGTGGAGTGTGCCACCTGCCGGCGTGTGCGGTCGTGTCTGCCGGATTTGGGCGCCGCCGTGCTTCCTGATAACGACTGGCTAGGCGAGCGCAACTGCGGGATGGCCGGGTCGTCACAGCGCCGGCGCGCGGCATGGCAGTCCGGCAGCGGGATAGCTGGGTCGTGCACTGTACCTGCAACTGCGGGATGGCCGAGTCGTGCACTGCGCCTGCGCCTGTCGGATGTCCCGGGGGGTGGGGGGCAGAGACACGGGAGAAGGGGCGGCGGCGCCGTGGCGCTCCGCTCGATTGTCCTTTTTTCAGGGAACTCGCTCGACAGCGTGCGAGGGAGCTGATCTGATGTTTGACGTTTCTGACTGGACTGGGGCTCCATACAGTTGGCCCAGTGGCAAGCTTCAAGGCCCGTGTGCGTATAACCAATTGTCAGCCCAAACCATATTTTAGCCTAGCTGGCAAGGCAGGAAAAAAAAATGGTCGACCACATACCTCTCAAATAAAATCAAAAGTTTTTTTAGGAAAAATAAAATCAAAATGTGTTTCTAATAAAAAGTAAGAAAAAAAACAGAAGGTCAAGCGGAACGGCTGTTCTCACGTTTTTGCATGAATTTTAAGATGATACCATTCATTTACGTGTATGTGTATATATGGACTGATACATACCCATTTTTCTGCAAAATAAAGAAAGGTAAAAAAAAAAGGTCAAGCGGAACGGCTGTTCTCACGTTTTTGCATGAATTTTATGATGCTACCATTCATTTACATGTATATGTATATATGGACTGATTACATACCCATTTTTTCGCAAAAATATTGAATATGCATGGTGTAGAATGCATTGTATTCCATCTACGTCCAAGTGATGTAGAATGCATGGAGATGATTATTTTTTTGAAAAAATATATAGTTTTGATCCCATGATGTGATTTAACGGTTTGAGAGTATTAACAACAAGTTTGTCAAGTAAGTGTTTAACCAAAATTACTCTTAACATGTTTTAAAAAAAAGAAAATCAAATTTGTTCATGAACATTGTAACTCCGCAAAAGGTTGTGAAGTTAAAACTCCATATAAAAAGTGCTTCATTTATATTTAAAATTTTCTTCTTGTATGCAAATTTTTAATTAAGAATGCACACGTGCAAAGCACGTGCCTTCGACTAGTGTACAGTATAGTATATATGGTTGATCTCATATAAGTATAATAGTAGTAATATATTGCAGTGTGTATGTTTATATTTGATGATTCCGTGGTTTTATTTGTGATCAAAAGAATATAACAAATGTTCTCTTCTAAGTGCCACAGCTCATTTCAGAAGAGCTTTTCACTGTTCTTCTATGTTATTTGTCGGGAGAACTGTTTCTGACTGATCTACGGTTTGTATTTGATGTTTTCCTGAAACTGATCTTTCGTTTCTTTCTCATTAGAATCTGGTAGCCCTCAATCTATGGGGAAACAAGCTGCAGGATCCAGAAAAAGTAATGCAAGAAATCGGGAAGTGTGGAAGGTTAAAGGCACTTTGGTTGAATGAGAACCCTGTCCTTAACCAATGGTCAGAATTGTGCTTTACATATTTTTTCTTAAGTTATCTATTTTGTAAACTCTCCTATGCACATTTTCCCTGTTCTTAATTGGTTATAGGTCTATCCATGAAAAAAAATAGTGATCCTGATGTATGGAGTTAAGAAAGTAACTACATATTTGCCTTCAAATGATATAATGCTTGCCACTGAGTGTCGGACTGTAGAGCTGCTGCAAATGATAACCGAGAAATTATACTTTCGTAGTTCATCAAATGATCGGGCTGGCATGATGAACTTAAATACGGATGGAACAGTACTAAAAAAGTGGCTTCTCGAAAGGAAGAAGTAAACCTGCCCGGCGCCGGCCAGTTTCTGACTCATTCATTTTCTGTGTTCTTACAGCCAAACCCTGTGTTTGGAATGTATGCATGGATGGGTTAGTAAAATTTGGCTTATGATAATTTAGGGGTGTAGATTATGTTTATCTGAAAAACGCTAGAGCATTGTTCATAGTATTTGGTCATGCTGCATGTATGTGGTAAAAACAACACGATACAGATGTGCAGTTTCTGGGCGTTAACAAATAGCAAGTGAACAACACTCGGCTTTAACAAATAGCAAGTGAACAAAACTCTGACTAGCTGAAATATTTCAGAACTTATATGTGATGTCTATTTCAGGTAATATTGTTGTAAAGTCCTGTTATGTCATTGTAATATTTTCTTGATGTTGACAGCACTGAGAAAGATGTTCTTGATGGTCTTCCTGAATTGGAAATCTACAATTCACATTTTACAAGGAAAGCTAGAGAGTGGGCTTTAGGTTTCTGTGGGGATATGGTTGGAGCAGAAAATCCCTGTTTGTCTGTGGGAAACATATCATTGGATAATATTGTGACTCTTGACCTTTCTGATAGGTCCATCCACAAACTACCTGAGGTAAGATACCTAATGCCCACAATTGGTTCTCTATAATTTTAAAACACGACGTCACAAAAAGGTTACCCGTATCATTTTCCCTAGTTTAAGCTATCATTTTGTCAGAACAGTACACTCAGAAAAGGTGAACCGCTCCACTGACAATTTTCCTCTCTACATTTTTAATTTTGAAGGTGTTCTCCTCTAGTAAACTGTCATCTCTTTCAAATTTGAACATCCGTGGCAATCCTTTGGACCAAATGTCTGGCAATGATCTCTTTAAGTTATTTAGTGGGTTTACACAGTTACAGGAGTTGGAGGTATCATTGTCGAAACTTCATATTTTCTCAGAAATTTGTTGTTATCTTTAGTTCTCGTCTTGTTTCTAGACTAGGATGAGTGTTATCAACTTCTACATGGAAAATGATTATCTTTTGACAGGTAGACATTCCTGGCCCTCTTGGAGACAGTGCAATTACCATTATTGAGTCTCTTCCCAATATAAATTTGCTGAATGGTGTCAATGCGTTAACTATAGTCGAGAACGCTAAGCATGTAGTGGACTCTGCACTTAAACCACGTGTTCCAGAATGGTCACCTGAAGAATCCCTGGCTGAAAGAGTTATTGGTGCAATGTGGCTGTATCTTATGACATACCGGCTTGCCGATGAAGAAAAGTTTGATGAAACACCCATTTGGTATGCCATTGCTGCAATATTTTTTCATCCCTTCTGGACGAGTGGTTGGTGTAAATTTAGTTACTGTGTAGTTAAATCCCTGCAAGAGTTCGTGCAAAAAGAATCATGTTAACATTATGACCTTGACTAACACCTACTGCTAGAGTAGGGTTTTATGTAATACTAAATCCATCCAGTTAGATCATCCAGGAAATATGTTTGCTTTCACTTTTGGACATTGAGAAACATTCTACTAGGACATGAAACACATTTGCTTGTTTTACTGTGTTATATGTTTCGTGATTGGTTATTTATGCAGGTATGTCATGGATGAGTTGGGCTCAGCCATGCGCCATAGTGATGATGCAAACTTTAGGATATCTCCTTTTTTGTTCATGCCAGAAGGAAAATTAGCTTCTGCTATAAGGTATTGACATTTGAATTGTAGGAACATTCTATCATTATTTAGTTTGTTAATATCCAATATTTTCAGTTACACAATTCTGTGGCCTATTTGTGATGTTCATACTGGAGAAGAATGTACCCGGGATTTCTTGTTTGGTATTGGCGAAGACAAACAACGCTCAGCTAGGCTTACAGCCTGGTTCCACACACCAGAGAAATATTTTATTCAGGTACTTTTTTCCATGCCAGTACTGACTGGTTTGAGCTGTACATGAACCCCAATGAATTAGTCTTATGTTCTCTCTTGCTTTCTGGCTACTTCATAGGAATTCAGGAAGTATGAGGAGCAGCTTCAGTCAACTAGTATTTGTCCTATAAAAGAGGCGCCCTCAACCAAAAGTGTACGTCCAAGTGATGGCCGTCCACTTCGAGTATTTACTGATATACCCCAAGTAGAGGAGTTCTTAACACGTCCAGAGTTTGTTCTCAGTAAGCAAAGCTCCTGCTTTATTATTTTTCTGTAACTATTTTTTCAGGATTGACTGTTTTTTTGATGGGGATGCACCCTGGCTATTGTTCCTTATAAGTTTTGCCCTGTGATTCCCACAGTCCATTTCCTTTCCCTCCTTTCATCACTTGTCCTCCTTTTGTTGGAATATTTGTTCATGTGGAAAGCAAAGACAGAACATGAAAATCATGTCATGATACCTTTTTGTTTTACAGAAGGATAAATAAATATTATATCCTTTTGCTAATTTCGTGTACACCCCATGATAGCACTCTGCTATCATATAGTTAATAGTTTACTATTTAAGTTGTAAATTATGGTTATGGCTTGATGAATAATATCTTGTAATATTTGTCAGTGAACTGAACAGAACTGAAGTTGTGCTAATTTTTAGCATACTCTTCTAATAAGACATTATTTGTATGCCACCTGGTTTTATTGGCTCCTTTAATATGCTTGTACAGTCATGGCGATTCATAGTGTATTCCTTTATTTCTGCAACGTATGCTTCAAAGGAAATTAGCTCCTCGTTTACATCTAACTTGTTTTCCTGCAGCAACTGATCCGAAGGATGCAGACATCATCTGGGCAGGCATGCAAATTGATTCTGAATTAAAGAGTTCACTAGGTCTCACAGACCAACAATACATGAATCAGTTTCCTTTTGAGGCTTGTCTGGTCATGAAGCACCACTTAGCGGATACTATCCACAGGGTGAGCTACTGAGCTGTTTGGTGTACACCTTCTTTTTGAAGAAACATCTGGCATAGCTTTACTGTTTTGAATTCAGTACCTTTAATGTTAGCGGCATCTGAAAACTAAAATGAACTCCTACAGGCATGGGGCTCACCTGAGTGGCTTCAACCTACATATAACCTAGAGACCCATTTGTCTCAACTAATTGGCGATTACTCTGTGAGGAAACGGGATGGTAAGGACAACTTATGGATCATGAAGCCTTGGAATATGGCAAGAACAATTGATACCACTGTCAGTGGTGATCTATCTGCTATCATCCGACTTATGGAGACGGGTCCCAAGATATGCCAAAAGTATATTGAGTGTCCTGCGCTTTTCCAAGGAAGAAAGTTTGATCTTCGGTACATTGTTTTGGTCCGCAGTATATGCCCTTTGGATATACTTCTTTGTGATGTTTTTTGGGTATGCCTGAAAGTTTAATGATACTTAGTGAATGTCTGTGGCCATTACTTGATGATGATATCCAGTGACTATTGTGCATCTATCTTTTCCTTATTGTAGGTCAGGTTAGCAAACAATCAGTACACTTTGGAGAAAACTAGCCTTTTTGAGTACGAGACCCATTTCACTGTGATGGTAAGATCAAATTTCACCTGAAGTTAGATGTGTTACTTCATAATATCACATCATGAATGTCAGTTGTGCAGAAGCTTGTTGATGTTCTATTTTATCTCCTGTTATATCTTATAGGCTCTAGCTGTATGCTCATATAGTGACCAGCCGTAAACTTTTCTTGGTAATAAATGTTTAAGAGTGTAATCTAGCTCCCTAATTTCTCTTCCCATCCAGAACTATAATGGAAGGATGAACCATATGAATACTCCAGAGTTCGTCAAGGCGTTTGAGAAGGAGCACCAAGGTTTACAACAGCTTGCATTCCCCCTCTTTAGTGTAGCGATGTCTTAGGTTTCTAATTTACTGTTAAAATTTCAGTTAAATGGCTGGAGATTCATGAAAGCATACGTATTATGATAAGGCGTGTCTTTGAGTCAGCCTCAGCTGTCCATCCTGAGATGCAGAACTCATTCTGTCGGGCCATCTATGGTGTTGATGTTATGCTTGATGATAAATTCAAGCCAAAGATTTTGGAGGTATGCCTCGACTACTTTGTATAACTGCAGCCCATGCACATTGGTAATCAAACCTGTTTAGGCCTGTGCATATCAGTTAGGGTGATCCGGTGCATGGTTATGGCTTAGTGCTTGTTCCATTCGAGCTAGAAAAACACTTATATGTATATCACCATGTCAATCCAGATATTCTTGATGTAGCATTTCCTTGGTCCATTTGGCATGATATTAGTATTATGGAAACTGATTAAGTGTACGAGTGAAGCAATACATGACAAGGCTGCAATTTGTAGCTGCTGTCATCCATGAATAACAGGAACTCCCGCATGACAGTTCAGACGGGGATGTCCATCTTCATGTTATGAGAATATATTTGAACCGGGTTGCCTAGTACTGTTTTCACATGTCCATCAAAATAACTGCTTCATGTTATGAGGAACATATTTGAACCGTGCTGCCTAGTAATGTTTCCACATGTTCCATCGAAATAACTGCATCAGGTTGTGGGAATATATTTGACTGTGATGCCTTATTGCTTGGTACTGTTCTCACATGTTCTAGCGACTCACCACTTGACCATGAAATGCAGGTGACGTATTGCCCGGACTGCACGAGGGCGTGCCAATATGACACGCAAGCCCTCGTAGGAAGCCAGGGCCCCATCAAAGGCAGTGATTTTTTCAACACGGTGTTTGGCTGCCTCTTTCTCGATGATTTGACGAATGTGTCACCACTGTAATCATCTTGTCAAGAGCTGTTTTTTCTCAACGTCAAGAGCTGTTGTAACACCATTGTCCTTGCATCATGATATGCACAAGGGCTGTTGTACGTTTATGCATCAACGAACTGCATCCGTGACAGGGTAGACACCCATGAACTCTGCTAGTTCAAGCTTAAGATGGAGTTTGCTTGCGTGGCTTGATAAAAATTGCTGCTTCCGATAATAATGTTACATCTTATGAGTTTGAACTATATACAATGATTTATGTACAATGCCACGCAAGGAGTGCTGGAGATTGAAGGTCATCCGGCCGTCGATTCTGCATCAAACGGATGAGAACAAATCGACGGCCCTAAATTTGTTTTCAGTCAATTGGACGCTAGTCAGTCCCATTTTTAATATGTAATAATCACGTTAATGATAAAAATGACAGGTAAATCATGATGATTGCGTACAATATTTAGACTCCTGTGGTAGCACACGAGTAATTATCTACCGAGTAGCCGAGTACAGTACTAAATCGATGCAAGCGGAGGCGATCTTCCCCCCTACGACCCACCGAGGCTCCTTTGTATCCTCTGCACGTCCTGCCCGGTGATCCTGAACGTCTTCTTGACGACCTCGTCCGGCAGGCGCGGCTCCGTCCGGAACGCCGACAAGGGCACGAGCTGCGCGCCGGGGCTCTGGCTGTTGAGCCCGGACAGCACGACGGCGGGGGCGGAGACGTCCTCGTTGCGCATGAAGTGCACCATGCCCCTCGGGAACACGAACGCCTCGCCGGCGCGCAGCCGCTGCGTGTAGAGCCGGTACGACGTGTCGGCGAACCCCACCAGCACGCCGCCGGAGAGCACGAGCGCCACCTCCGACGCGCGCGGGTGGGAGTGCAGCGGCGCCATGCCGCCGGGGGCCAGGTCGATGCGCGCCATGGCGAGCCCCTGCGCGTTCGCGCCGGGGAGGGACGCGGCCGGGCTGGTCACCGTCGCGTTGAAGCCGAAGAGCGTGGCGGACGGGTCCGTGGGCTCGGAGAGCGCCGAGGTGGCGAAGTGGTCGGCGCGCGCCGTCGCCGGGTCGATGCACGGCAGGCCGTTGAAGTGGAACGCCGCGGCGGCGGCCGTGTCGGCGACGCAGTGGTCGAAGAGGAGGTCCGGGTCGGAGTTGCAGACGGCGGAGAAGAAGAAGATCATGGCGAGAGAAACGATGGCTCGAGCGATGAGAGTGGCATGGTTGGTTGTGGCGCTCATGGCCTCCAGTTTGACAGTCTTCTGTCCGCAGGATCGACCAGTGATCAGCATTCTGCGGCCATGGCTCATGTGGACATATAGCGGTAGTTTTTGGCTGCATTGATCAGTTGAGTTGAGTTGGCAACTGATGCTTTGAAGTTACTGCGGGTGTGAGTAGCTGCATTGGCTACGTTACGTTACCATGCCTTCAGGAACGAGATACATACTTTTGACGACGGAGGGTTTTCTTTCCAAGTCACCAGTTATAACTTTGGTTACGTTCACGCTCTTCTTGGAATCCTTTTCAAACCTACAGAACAGAAAATTCACCCAATCACAATCATATTCAAACATTTACTTCAAACTTCCTATAACCGCAGGAAAACTATTGCGATACCTTGCAGTTCAACCTTCTTCCCTCAAACCGCCAACGACCACGGCTGCACCACATGCCTCCGCCACCTTGACCTCCTCCCACTGCCGTGCTTGCCGCCGCGCTAGGTCATCGCTCTAAGCCCGTCAACCTCCAGTTCAGGCGTCAACATCCCCCGCACCCCTAAGACACTGAGACACTGCTTCCCCGATGAACCCATACCCCCACACCTCTACGATAGACACCGACGCGCTGCTTTACCCGTGAACCTGCACCTCCACACCCCTAAGATAGACACCAAGACGTTGCTTCCCCGGCGGACCAGCAGCCTCGGTGCTCCGCGCGCCTCCATGATCGTTGTTCCTTTCTTTGGGAATGGACTGACCCAGAATTAAAATTCAGAATACTGACGTCTAGCTAAAGTGATTAAAAATAGACATATCATTAAGATGTGGAGCATCTTAGAATGAAGACTGACGAGGAAAACATGCGAAATCGAAAGCGGAGGTGGGGTGGGCCGGAAAGGAGATGAAACAAAAGAAATCGTAAAACAAAACCTTATGTTTTTTTTGAAGTAGGAGAGATATGTACTTCAGTCGTATAATAAAAAGGGTATTAGGGCATCTTCAATGCGGACCCTCAAATCGGCCACAAACGTCCGGACCAAGCTGTCCAGATGCACTTTGACATCCAACACGGTACCCCTTCTATCAGCGGATGCGTCCAGTTGTCTGAAATTCTGCAAATCGGCGAGAGCTTCGTGGTCGTCTAAACCGCCGCCATGTGCGTGTGAGAAAGCCTGGTCCCACCCCAAAACTCTCTTATGCGCCTGCATCCTCTCCCGAAGGTCGCCACGTAGTCGTACTCTTTGAATCTACATAGAATAGATTAGTAGATTGAAATAGTTAAGTAGTCTAATTAAATTTCTTTTTTCATTGCATCCACTTAATTTCAATCAGGTCAAAATAAAAAAACTAAGACAATTCTTGACTAAAGAATCCATGGAAGGACCACCTATGCGTCCAAAACCCCGGTCCCACCCCAATACCCTCTCCCGCAACGATGCGAAGATTTAGACTAGGTTAACTTCCGTATGCATTTCTTTAATGAAATATGTCAAAAATATAATGAATGTGATCTATTTTAAATGAAAATCACCAAGTTTGTTTCAAATTCTGTTTGAAAATGCAGAAGTTTGAGGTACACAATTGGATAGCCGGCTCCCGTATCACAGTCCGCGTTCACGTCCACGTCCATGAATGGATAACGTGTACGTTTTAGGAGTCTGTGTTGGAGATGCCCTTAGGCCTAAATTTAATATTTCGCGAAATGTCAACCCTCTCTTGCGTGGCAAAGGTACAAGATCCCGAGAAATCCATATCAACAACTTGGGGAGCACATAGGGTGTCCCTGTTGAGGGCACGCATGACGCGCGGTGGCCCGATTGTGCATTTTTTGCGGCTTACCTTTACTTTTGACGTTTTCACTATTTTCCTTTTGGTTTTATTTGTTTCTCAGCTTTTTTAATGGTTTTCTTCATCTTTTATGGTTAATTTATGATAAGAGTCGATGGTTTGCTGAAGAGAGCGAAGAAATTATGATTCTCATGCATGGGTTTTTCTCTATCTTAATGGGTTGGGCATGCCACATTGGTCCGTTTTTCTTCTTCTATGGTTTACATTTATTTAAATACTTCCTTCGGTTGGGTTTATAAGTCATGCAAGTTTTTAGGTCTTCAGTTTGACTAATAATATATTTATAATATGCCACAAATTTGTTATATGGTTAGAAACTACATTTGACAATGAATATAAAAACATATATTTATGAAATACAATGCATGTTTTCCTAGTTTTCTTAGACAAGTTTTCCTAGTTAAAATAAGGACCTAAAAATATGTGCCGACTTATAAACCCAATCCGAGAGAATAACATACACGTACTAGTACACATCACAAGGTATGGGCTCCTGGTTGGGCCGAGCACTTGGCAGCTGCACTCATTGTCATGGTTTAGGGCGGCTTTGGGAAAGCGTCAGGGCTATATCCCGCTTACAGTGAGATGTATGTTCGACTCGCTTCCCGTTAGTTCGCTCACTTGCTACGCTCACTGCGTTCCATTCAGTTTGCTAGTTCATTTTGGATTTTTTTCTTATTCTTTCGGTCTTCTCTATTTCTTCAATAGGTTTATTCAGTTTTCTGCTTTCTCTTTGTTTTTTCTCCACTTTTATTGTTTTTCACCATTTAGATTCGTTTATTTATCGGGTTTCATGATTTTTCCTTTATATTTTCTTCGTTTTATTTGTTCCTTTCTTTGGTTTTTTCCTCTGTTTTCTTCACCGTTTTTTTGTTTGTTATAATTTTAGTTTTCTTTCATTTTTCACTGGTTTTCTTTCGTTCTTCGTTATACTTTGGTCTTCTTTGTTTCATTCTTCATTTTCTTTGCATTTCCTTTTTGCTTTTGTCAATTTTCATCACTTTTCTACCCGCAAAAAAAATTTTCATCACTTTTCTTTTTTGTTCGACACATGTTAACTTTTCCAGTACACATTTAATATTTTTGTATAATTAGAAACATTGTTTATATACACATTACACATTTTTTAAATACATGATGAACATTTTTAGAAAACAAATATTTTTTATGTCTACTTTTTCCATGCATATTGTTTATTTTTCGGTCTATATATAATAAAATTTTCTAATACACATTCAAGATTTTCTAAATAAAAGATTAAGATTTTTTGAATACATGGCCAATATTTTCTTTATTTTTTTACTTTTTAAAATGTTTGATTAAAAAAATTCAAGTATTCCCATAAAAAAATTCAAGCAAATGTTTAACATTTTTAAATACATGGTGAACATTTTTTCCATGCACTTTTAGCATTTTCTTAATACAAGATTAATATTTTTTGAATAAATGGTAAACATTTTTCTTATACACATTTAACATTTTCAAATTCTTCATTATTATTTTTAAAATATAATATTAAAATTTTTGAATACATGTTCAACATTATTCTAAACACATTTAACATTTTTAAATGCTTGGTTAACATTTTTCAAATACAAGATTAGTTTTTAATACATAATCAATTTTTTTGTACACATTTCTATTTTTATGTACAAATTTTTTATACATGACAAACATTTTCTAGACTCATTTAACAATTTTCAATTCTTGGTTAACATATTTTTTGAAATGGTTTTATATAAAGTGTTGTTCACAATATATTTATTTAGATTATTTGGGAGTTTAAACATTTTTTATAGTTGCATCAACATTTTTTAACACTGCTTATATATTTTTTAGAAACTTGTATTTTTCTTGAAATATGTGTATTTAGTTATTTTTTGAAAATATAACAAAAACTAAACAAAAGAAAAAAGAAAACGATCGAGCTAACAGTGCCACTGGGCCGACACATTATTTCGTCGCTTCAGGCGAGCGGACGGTTTGCCTCGCTAGTAGCGAGACATGGCTACGCCCCCCCTGTGAAGGAGCCGAAGTAGGACGATTAGGCGTAGAGAAGGAACCAACCTTCATGGATAGCGCTGCTACTTGAACCTTCACTGAACCATTTTGTTCTTTCCTTGCATGGATTTTCTTCTGGTTCTATTTTTTCTTTTTTTTCTTTTTTGAAATTTGCAAACATTTTCTGAGTCCATGAATATTCTTTTATGTTGTATTTTTTTTAAAAATGATTAAAATTTTCTTCACGAACATTTTTTAAATTCTTGAATGTTTTGAATTTGTGAACATTTAAAAATTCATGAGCATTTTTTCAACATGCGAACATTTTAAATTATGGACATTTTAAAATTGAGCATGTTTTGGATTCACAATCATTTTTTTCAAATTCCTAATTAATTTTTGAATTTTTGAATATTTTTTAAATTCATTAACATTTTTTAGAATTCGCTAACAATTTTTCAATATTTTTGAATCTGCGAACATTTTTAGTTCCTGAACTATTTTGAAAATTAGAAAGTATTTTAATAGAAAACTAAGTGAAAATAAAGCAAATAAAAATCATTTAAAAGAAACGAACCAGAAAACGAACAAAAAAGCATTAGCTAAAGTATATATGGGCGACCGAGAGTGGGCACAGCATTAGCATGGCCAAGACGGGCACGACTATGCAGTCAGACCGTCTCAGACGCCACTTGTTGTTTTGGGGAGGAGGTGTTATTGCCTTTTCACTCGTTCTCTCTATTCCTGCCTAAAAGCCCTAGAAACTTTGAAGATTTAGCGACAACATTCCAAAATAAGGTCCAAAAATACTAGGAAATCAGGAAATGGGGGGGGGGGGGGTGGAAATACGGAAGAAAAATGATGGACGACTGAGAAAAAGTAGGGTCGCTCTTTTACACCCCTCTTCTCCTTCGCCAACAAGTTTCTTTTATCCCGCTCTCTTTGTAACATCATCAGGCGTCTGGATGAAGATCGGAAACATAGGGAAACTCAACCCAAAAACCAAACAAGGCATCTAGGTGCTTCGTGACTCATCCCTCTCCATTTTTGTCTATGTTTCCCCCGGATGTTGCACCACCTCAACAAGAAAACTTTCTCTTAACCAGTGACACCCTTCGTGAACTTTCTAAGGGGTAGAATCTCTCCATGGAAGCAAAGAAACCGCAAGACTAGTTAATCAGCAGACCAAGAAGTTTGAAGTATCAAGAAAACCTTAGAAGACCGGGAGATGAAGATCTCCAAAAGTCAAGTATTGACTCGAAGGCACAACAATGACTTTTGTGACTTTGGCTCGATGGGACTCATGCTGTATGAATAGCGAAATCCTACAGAGGATCCCACATGGTCTTACATGGCATTAACATGGCAAACAATGAACGTTGAGTAAAGTCAACAAAAGCCCAAGTAACTTGCCATGATCAACAAGTCAAAGGAGAAGAGGAAATAAAAATA
The DNA here is from genome assembly GCF_018294505.1 of Triticum aestivum. Classification (NCBI taxonomy): domain Eukaryota; kingdom Viridiplantae; phylum Streptophyta; class Magnoliopsida; order Poales; family Poaceae; genus Triticum; species Triticum aestivum. The sequence continues at coordinate 5,934,780 of NC_057803.1, read as the reverse complement.
TAAAGTCAAACAAAGAAATAAGAAGCAAAGACACCCAAGTTTAGAATGAGCCCATGAGTCCAAAATCTCACCATAGTGGAGGGACTGAGATGGGTGGCTCACTATGGACTAGACTCATCCCCTCTCCTAATCCACCATGGATCAAATATTACCACTCCAAACCTTCCCACCTACCATCTCAAGGGTGCCCAAGATCATTTTTCAAGGACCCGTAGCCTATATAAAGCCTCTTTTTTGATGAAAAAGCAACATAGTGTTGATTTTCATTAATGCAGAAGGTGTGAAGTACATAATAACGCAACCAAGGTATCAAAAGGAAACAAAAGCTAGTGTGGCACCGGGAACCATACCATATAGACCAATTCAATACAAGAGATCAAGGCAGGTCAAAAAATGCTACCATTGGTGCAAGCCCTGCCTGTCTCAACGTCCTCGCGCTCGTCGATGATTTTGCCATGAACCTACAGTGCCGAGTTAGCATCATTATTGAAAATACATGAATTCATGTCATTTTATAGGCACTAAGACACGATAAAGCATGTCTCCTTCCATGTAGATCTTATTGCACGAGGCATGACCCTCGTTTGCCGCCTAAAGCATTCTGTAAGTTACAATTAACCGGCATGCTCATCCCAGCATTGGGCGCTCCTAAAGAGGACGATGCCCTCCCCCAGACCTTCATGGAAAAAGGATAAATCACAATCAAATGACGCACCATCTCCAGTGTCACAAGTCACAAAGGGCCATAGGGTCATGCGTGATCTTCCACTTTGCTAGGTTATCCATCGCGAGATCTTTCCCTGAGGCAGCTGCCAAGCAAAGCACTTCGCCTTCGGGGAGGCCTTGGCACTCCAAAAAACCGCCTTCAAGTTGGATTGAAGGCTCCCATGAAACTGCATATTATACATTGTAGTCGTCAAGTAGTCGGCCGAAGCCGCCCACTTCCATGCAATCGTGTCTGGTGTGTCCTGCTGCAGCACAACGACAATGGAAGCCTCCTAGAGCTAGCATAACTCATGAAGCACCATGGGTGTCGGGTTCTCTTTGACATACTTCATCCATTGGTTTCTCTGGGTTGCATCGTGGAAGCAAACCCTTCACCCATTACAATGTGTGTACATGTTTGGCCACCGTCTGCCGGCCAACATCCCTTAGCCCTGTGAGAGCACCAAAAAGATGTCTTGCATCCATATCCAATGGAGATCATCGTGGAGGCATGAAGCCCCCCTTGGCATGTGGGTCATTGGGCAGTAGTAGGTCCTTCCATGTCCGATCATCATCCATCCATCATAGCCATAGCCAGGGAGTGCGTACCCCACTGCCTTGTCTCTGTAGATCATGTATGCCCAGACCACCGAAGTCCCTCAGCCTACAAACGTTGTGCCACCGCACTAGGCATCTACCTACCGATGAGAACTCGTCTGCCGCCCACAACCATGCCCGATGAGTTTATCCAACATCTTCAAGAACCACAACGGAGGAGCAATCGCCATCAGCCGGTAGATCACCATTTATTACAAAGCCTCTCATGAGCATGCACGTCATTTCACTCTCTCTTAGTTAGAATCAAGGGGAGGGCAGTAGAGCTTCAAGCCTCATTCGATGTGCTCTTGGGTTGTATCCGAGGAGCCTAATTTGACATATGTTGAGGAAGAGAAGTTTGTAGAGGGTACCGAGGGACTCGTTTCACTCGGGCATATGACCAAACCTCCATTGACACCTTCTAACGTAGGACTAGGTCACGCTTCGTCGAGGTGACTAAACCTGTTCAGAAAACATCGAGGTGTGAAACTTGTCCATGTACGACGCCCTTCGTTGTGAGGTCGTTGTTTAAATATTTTGTGTGTTTGTCTCACTAACGACATCCACGACAATCTCAATCACGACAACATTGCTAAAACCACTCCCTAATCATCCACTATTTTTAGTATAATAACAATGAGGTCAATTCACAAAAAACAACAACAATGAGGTCGATTAATTAGAAGGTCATATGGTTCGAGCCTTACCATCTATTCATTAATTTTTGTGTTAAGGTCGGGTGGTCACCTTTGCAAAAAAATATCTGATTGTCACAAAACACATTAAAATGGTCACAACACAAGATCAACTATAGTACAATATGCTCATTGCATAATGCATCCTTACCAACACTCCCTAACACACTTTCCTTTTTTTTACTGGAATCTTATCTGCTCGACGCTCCCGGGGAGGCCAACCCGAGCGAACGCACCCATCACTGTCGCACGGATCTCGCGCAGGAGCAAGGCCACGTCGGATGGCTGGAAGCATCCGTTGTCTGCCGATCCCCGGCTAACGCTCGTGTTCCTTTTTTTTCTCCAAAAAATCATCACACGCGCGACAGTGGCCTTTTGCCATTGGGCTGGAGAGGTGGGTCGTGAACATTTGTGTTAAAACATATTTTTATATATAACTTGGCATTTTTGAAGCTTTTTTGTTTTGTAGTTCGTTAGAATATCCCATTTTTGTTAACTTTCTCACAAGGAAATTTTATTATAAGAGGATGCCATTTCTTCTTATAAGAGGCATACCATTTTTATTATAATAATATGTCATTTTCATTATAAGAGGATGGCATTTTTTATTATAAGACGATGTCGTTTTTATTATTAGAGGATGGCTGTTTTATTTTATAAGAGCATGTCTTATAACAGGATGTCATTTTTATTGCTGTGAGAATGGCATTTTTATTACTTAAGAGGATGACATTTTTATTATTAGAGCGTGGCAGCTTTATTTTTAAGAGCATGTCATTTTTTATAGTAGGATCTCATTTTTATTGTTGGGAGAATGAAAATTTTATTACTTAAGGTGATGGCATTTTTTGTTTAAAAGATAAGAGGATGGCATTTTTGTTACGAGAGGATGGTATTTTTATTGTTAGATGATGGCAGTTTTATTTATAAGAACATGCCATTTTTTATTTTATAATAGGATGAGCATTTTTTTTATTTTAAGAGGGACGGCATTTTTAATATTGAGAGGTGGCATTTTTACTGCCACTTTTTTCGCACACAAGTTTTTTGGGTGTTGATTAGGACATGGCAACTTTTGTGGCATTTTTTAAATATTTATATTTTATTTTTATTTTCACAGCATGGATGTTTTTGTATTAGTACTTTCCATACGATGGCGCTCATGATTTCATGCTTTTCTCTGTTTTTAATAAGAAAATATGTATTTTTTCATGTCATTTAAAAGTAGCAAAACTGGGCTTCTAGCCCAATGGGGGTTTGCCACAGGGCCTCCTCCTGGCGATCAATCGAGGGCTGGTCGAATCATTCGCTGGGAGCTGCTCCCTTGGCGAACGAAAATGTTCAATGGGAGCAGCTCCCTAGGGAACGATGGCCAATTATTGGCGTTCTTTTTGTAACACATGTGTGTTAAAATTTTCTTTGTGTATAGATGGTAAGATTTTTTTTGAATAGATGGAACATTTTATTGTTTCGAACTCGTGTGTTAAGATTTCCTTCAAAAAAGAAACGTGTTTTTTGTGTGAATAGATGGTAAGATTTTTTTGTGTATGGTTTGCCGTTTTTTTTTCTTTTGCAACTGTGACCATCCGATCTTGTGTTAAGAAAAACTTCCAAAAAAAAAGAGAACATGTGTTAAGATTTCCTTTGGCTTAATGCATCCATTGAGGCATTGACCCTTCAAAGTAGAAGAATAAACTGTGTATGTATAGAAAAAGTGTGGTATTTAATTTGACAGTAGGCAGCTATAGTACAGTATGCTCAGTGGAGTAGTCGGATACTCGGATCTCCGTTTCCTAGCCAAAATTTCACCCAGAAACTAGCTAGAGAGGGGCACATGAAAGAAAGAGAACTGCCACTACTCTAAATCAGATAACAAATATAACAAGATCAACTAAAAAGCAAGCTAGCTAGCTAACTATATGTACACATACTTAGGGACTGCTGGACTGGATGCAAAGCTTGTAGGGTCACCGGTAGTTAGTTCAACTTTGAGCTAAGTGCTGATATATGGTCACCAAAAAATTTCACCCATTCCGGACGGTGCCTTAGTTGTGTTTTTTCGGGTGAGGCTTGGGTGGTTCTCCACGGCGAGCAAACACGGCCACCTTATCAGACTCAGCACCAAGGCTCCCCCGGTTGCCGAAGCTTGGTTCAGCAGATCCCTTAGGTGTCTCCTCCACTCCGACGTTTTCAACTTTCTTCGTCTTCCCGGCATCGAGCTTCATGTTACTCCCTTGCTGTAATCCTTTCTTTTCAGACGAGGAATCACCGGTTGGCATGGACGACAGGTCCTTCACTGCGAGAAGCAATATATGAGCAGCTGGTGAGATCAACAATACTACTAATTGTGACAATGTCAAAAACGCTCTTATATTATGGGACGGAGGGAGTAATACAAACTTGAGATGAATAATGAAAATAAGGAAATCTTGGCGGGGAGTAATACAAACTTGAGATGAACGATTCAAATAAGAAGAGAAAAATGAGACTCACCATGGCGGGCATGAGCAAGGGGATGGCCAAGGGCGAGCAGGGAGATGACCAGGGCAACTGCAAGAAGAACTCGGACAGTAGTCATGGTGAACTCCAATTAACTGTCGACGGCCGGTAAATCTTGGCGGGCTGGTGAAGGGGTGATGGCAAGGAGAGTGAAGAGAGGAGGAAGGCCGAGGCTTGTTGGGCTCTTATAGAAGAATGCTTGTTAGTTTAAACACTGGTAGTCAGATACAGATCGATGACTAGCTGCTAGCTGGGTGGTCAAAGCTCAGATTTCTTACAAACTGTTATATACAAGTACAGAACATCTGCCGCGGCGTTGTTTAACAAACCCTACGAGTGTAAGCTTTCTCTCTGTTACTAGTGCAGCTGCTCAGAGGGCCACGCAGCTGATGCATCACGTGTGGCTTCTGACCGTGGGGGTGTGCCAAGCAGTGGCTGCCTTTGGGGATCCGAGCTCCCTGCAGTTAAATTGCAAAAAAAGAGCTCCTTGTTGGACTCCCGACACATCGGCGCCACAGGCGAGAGAAGGTACGACTGTGCGTGCCACGGCGCCAGTTTTTTAAACCCAGTTTCACATCGCTTTGATCTATCTCCGTTCCAGAATAGATGACCCAACTTTATACTAAAATTAGTACAAAGTTGGGTTATCTATTTTAGAACGGAAGGAGTACCTATCTCCCGGTCCCGCGCCGCACATAAGACCAAGATCCTTTGTTCCTAGGCAACTTGCGACCCTCGAGTGAGTTTTAAAGGTTAAGCATTGAGGAATCCAACCAACCTTCAAAACAAAAGAGTTTTAAAAACTATGCAGTTCAGGAATCTGACAGAAGCCGGTTCCCGAATTCCAACGAATAAACCACTGCAGCTGTGAAAGGTGGCGGTGGGTCATTTTTAGTACGTAGTAGAGTGAATTCCATTTTTTACCCTCAGAATTCACATTTATACTCAATTTAGGCATGTTTGTGACACATTTTTACCCCATTTTATTTTTTTAGCCGCCATAAAATCCTACGACCTCTCTCGACCGATGAGAAAATCCACATAAATTTAGAGAAGATCAGGTGTGCCACGTCGATCCATACCCATCGGCTCCGAGCTCCCCTTCCTGGCAGTGCGACGCTCGGTGAGCGCGCACCCTCGACAACCATGGCGGCCAAGCGCATGCACTCATCCAGGCAGGCACTACATGGCCACACGGCTACCACTGACGCTCCATTGATCTAGGCGTCAGGCGCATCTGCAAGCCGGGCATGTGGTCATCCTCTACAATGGTAAAAGGTTGATTATCCATGGTGTGTGTGATGCTTGTTGTTCAATTTACGGGCCCATACATTGATCCAAATACTTACTTGGGTAAGCATTTATTGTCGTGTGAATCTATGACCTCCATGTGGTAGGTCTTGATATTAACGAGGAGCAAAGATAATACATGGAGCATGAGAGAAGCCATGATGCCTAAAGCGCTGGTCCGGTCTAAGGACCTTAATTATTGAGCTATCTTGCGTTCTTTTGGTGGAACATAAATTCACGGCGAGGGTAGTGTTAGATAACCGCCACTGCCCTGGGCCATCCCCACACTCCCATTCTTCTCACTTTCCATGTTTTAGACATTGCCAGATCCCCCCTGCAAATCATTCACCCCTGCCCATGTTCATGACCAATTTCCTCGCTACTTGGCACTTTCCCTTATCAACACTCGAGCCATCACCATTGTTTCCTTAAAAAATCACCAATGTTTCCTTCCTTAGGTTTTGGAGGACTCTAGGCTATGCCATCAATGTCATCATCCTCATCAAGCCCCGCATCACCTGAGCACCTCTTCCTTGGCACTGCACCAGGGCCAAGTCGGCCTCTTCCACGGTAGCATCTGATGGCTTTATTTTAGACCCATATTTAAAGTTCATTTGTTGCATAATAACTTCATATATCATGTCCAATTCGGCCAACTGCATGTCCATTGTGCATGATTTTCAACTTATGAAAACAATCTTAACTTTAACAATAACAATGTATTTGGTACGAAATATACAGAATTATGATTCGAATGCTATTGATTTGGGTAATATTTTTTGTATAAACATGGTCGAAGTTTACAAGGTTTGACTTGACACAATATAATATGCGAAGTAGATAAAAACAGAGGGAGTACATCGTGATTTTTTTATACACAATTAACATTTTTTATATATGTTTTTGACATATACATTTTTCGTATACATTTTATATATTTTTAAATACTTTACTAACATACTAAAAAATATTTGATTTTATGTCTACTTTTTTATCATACATGTTCTACATTTTACGTATATAGATGAAATATTATTTTTATAAGTGTTTAACATTTTTCAAATACATGATTAACATTTTTTAAATCTAAATGTTTTTATGTTTACTTTTTTTCATATAAATTGATTTTTCGTATACATGTGGAATAATTTTATCATTGTTTATCATTTTTCAAATATAATTATTAATCTGTTTTTCCAATAGATGTTTTCATGTCTACTTTTTTTTCTTACACATTGTACATTTTTTATATCAATCTGACATGTACTCTGTATTCAATTAACATATTTTTACAAACGCCTATATTTCATCTTATTTTTCTAATATGTGTTGAAACATTTTTTTCAAATGCAATCAACTTATTTTTAAAGTTGCACAAACATTTTTTAAAACTGTAGGAACTTTTTTTAAAATTATGTAATTGTTTGAGTAATATATGTATTTTAGTTATTTTTGGAAAATATGAACAAAGGTAAAAAAAAGGAAAAGATAAAATGAGATAAAAAATGGAATAGGATAAAGAAACGAACAAACCTTCATTTGGGCCGGCCCACCAGAAGCATTCCTTCCGGCAGCACTGTCTTTGGTCTTACTATAAGCGATGTATAGCCACGACCTACAACTCCAGCTCCCATGCTTCAGCCAGTTAAGAGCATCTCCACTAGTCCCCCCAAGAAGCCTTTCCCAGGCATTTTTTCACCGTTGGCGAGTAAAATTCCTCCCACTCGTCACCCCAAGAGCCCAGTTTTCGCCTGATTCGAGGAAAAATACGGCCGGCGCGACCAGGCGAAACCCAGCCCCCCGGGAGGCAGCTAGGGACGCTGACACTCTTATTTTGCATGCAAATGGTCCACTTTCAGTGTCTCAACCCTCTCTCTCTCCTCTCTCTCTCCCTCTCTTTTCTGCAGGCCCACCCACGTGCTCACACTCCCCCATCCCCCACCCACTAAAGCAGGCGCGCATGGGACAGGATGGGCGCGACGAGCAGGGCGCTGGAGCTGGGGCACGGGGGGCGTCACGGCGGGCAGGCGCCGGAGCTCGCGGGGAGGACGCCGGAGCAGGGAGGCGGGGGGCTCGCAGGGAGGGCGCCGGAGCAGGGAGGCGGGGAGCTCGTCCATGGCGTCCTGTTCTCGACGAGCCCAAGCTGCGTCGCGGGCCTCCCCTGCAGTGCTCCTCCTCCACGCGCCGCCTCGTCCTTGGCTCCAGCACCGGCAGGCCGCGCTGGGTCCGGCCCCGTTCGCTGTCCGCCGTAGCCGAAGCTGGGCACGCCGAGACCTCACGGGACACCGGGGTGCGCGTGGTCCACGACGCCCTGTCCACGGCGCCGGCGGCAGGGGCGACGGTGCTGACGACATCGCTGGGCCGGTGCACCATGGACATGGACAATGAGCGGTCGCGCTGGAACAGCGCCGGGCCGCGGCGGGAGACGGCATCGGAGCCGGCCAGGCACAGGAACGGGCGCTCCTCCTCGCCTTGACCTTGACCTCCTTGTCGATGCGGAGACGGATGACGACCCCTCCTCCTTCCAACGGCTGCACGTCGGACGGCACCGGCAGGTACCTGCCACCGGCGCCCATGGCCGCCTCCAGTGGCGTAGCTGTAGGGTGGCCAGGGTGGTCCATGGACCACCCTGGAATTCAGCCCATTAGTATACTACTTAGTCTGTAAAAAAAGAAAAAAGAAAAACAAGCCCAACTCAGCCCATGTACACGTGAAGGATTGGCTCGTTAGTCTCTGTGTCTGTGCTGATTGATCGACACGAGAAGACGTTCCTAGTTCTCAAAAAAAAAGAAGACGTTCCTGATTCCCGCCGCCTCTTTCAGTTCGGGAACCCTAGGAGCGAGCGGCCATCGCCATCAGCCATCGCCTAGCGGCCCCCAGCGGGCATCCGCCGGCCTACATGGCACTCGTCGACGGCGACGGACTGGCCGCCGGGCGAAGGACACTTGCCGGCGGCGGCAAACAGGCAGCCGGCGAAGCACACACAATCTAGTTTGGTTGAGAACCAGTTGTTCAGTTTTCCATCCTACTACTCCGATCTAAAGTAAGATTTTTATTCTCTGTTAATTCATAAATTCAAAGTATAAATTTCTTGCTACGAAGATTTGAACAAGCTAAGCTGAGACCTGAGAGTGCAAGATTTAGTTTTATTTTTTACAATTAATAATTGATAAATACTAGAGTAGAACTTTCATGGTCTTGAGAAGGCGTTATCCCGACAAATAAGACGTGTTATCTTCTTTTATGCAAATTTAAGACATAACCATGAATTTTATATTATTTGAAAGACCTAGTTGATATATTCTGTTTCTGTATGCATATGTTGGTTTGTTGAATTTGTGGTGCAATTATTTTTTTTGGCAATTGGACCACCCTGGCATAAAATCCTAGCTACGCCACTGGCCGCCTCCTCGGAGGGCACCACGCAACTCTCCACCTTGGCGTCCACAGACAAGGAGAGGTCGGCCCTCGCCAGCACACGCGAGGACGGCCTCCCCGACCTCAGGAACACCGCCAGCCCCGCCGACGACGGGCACGGCCTCCACCGAAGCTCGAATGCGACCTTGCCAGGCGCAGCAACGACCCCGCCGTTGCCTGTCAGATGGAAGCGCATGTACGCGGCCTAGATGGCGTGGGCGCGGGCGGCGCGGACAGGGTGGCCGCCGTGGGAACCAGCCGGGGTGGCCTCCGCCTGCTCGGGACGGCGCGACGTGGTCGTGGCCGGGGCGGCGAGGCGTGGGCGCGGGACGGGGTGGCCGCCGTAGGAGCTCCTCCCAGCTGTTGTTGGGTGGGGCACGACTGGAAGAAATTCCACCCCCACGCAAATATGTTCGCCGGCACCTCCCCAGGAGGCTGAAAAAATGCCTCTTGGGAGGCGCAACGGCTGGAGATGCTCTAACACGTTATATTTTGGGGAGCAACTAACTGAGGATACCCCATACGGGAGCCCCTCTAGGGTCACCTTGGTGAGCTGCGAGCGCGCTATTTGATGAGCTCTCAGCCGCTATCACGTGTCGTGTGCTGGGCTCTCGCTCTGAATTTGGTATTTATTTTTTATTTTTCATCGAAACATGAGATTTAATTTCTCACATTGAGATCTTCGAAACTAAATCTCACGTTAATAGGTGTTTCGAAGATTTATTTTCGGGATTTGGATGCATGATTTAAGAGATAAAATGTTTTGAATAAACGAATCTACCAAAAAAGAGACTCTCAAATTACGACAAAGTGCACACATGCAACACGCCACTTGTCCAAGCTGGAAAGGTGGGAGTGACCAAATGGTACCCCTTAACTAGTGATTTCATACGTTTCGGCCTAAAGAAAGCTTTTCACCAGACCAGACGGGCAACCCTTAAGTTCACTTCCACCTTTTTCTGGTGCAGACAAGTGGCGCAATGCATGCGTGTCACTTGTCTCAAACCTGAATGTTTTCCTTTTTTTCGTAGATTTGTTTCAAAATATTTTATCTCTTAACCGCGTGTCTAATTTATGAACCGTTTTCATCGATGAATTTCTAGTGTAGATATCTTGAAAGCTAGATCTCATATTAATAAGTTTAGACAAATCTTTCTTTTCAAGAAAAACCCAGAATGAAAAATAGGAAACCATTTTAAAAACCAAACAAAAACTGTAACATTTTTTCTTCAAAAACACAAAAAATAAAATGCAACAAAAAAAGAACCCTAAAGCACAATTATACCTTTTCACTTTCTTTTTAGAAGCACGTTGTGCTTTTCCCTTTTTGAAAAACAAAGTTGTGCTTCTCGCGGAAGCATAAGCTGTACTTTTCGGGTAAGCACAACTATGCTTCTCGTGGAAGCATATGTTATGCTTGTCCCTTTTTCGAGGAAGTACAACTGTATTTTTCAGGAAATGCGCATATGTGGTTTTCATGAAGCACAACTATTCTTTTCGTGAAGCACATGTTGTGCTTTTTTACATTTAGGGAAGTACATTCATGCTTCTTGTGTAAGTACATGCTATGATTTTTCTTTTTTGGGAAGCATTGCTGTACTTCGGTGAAGCACAACTCATAGAAAAGCACTGCTTCCCGAAACGCCGCCCCCCCCTCCCTCCCATAAAGGTACCAATCTATTTTCCTCTAGGACATAGGGAAAAACACAAAAGCCAAAAGGCTGAATAAAACCTGAAAAACATTTAAAACTTGAAAATACATATAGAAAAAACAAATAAAGAAACCAAAATTCAGAGGGAGCACACAACACGTGACACATGACGGCTGCTGCGCGCATCACTTGGTGTGCTTACAGGGAAAAAAAGCGACCCTTGCACGAGCCTCCATGGGGTAACTGTTTATATAAAAAAATAGAGCACTCTAGCCTGAAGTACAAAAATACTGTAGCGTGCTTTTTTGTCATTTTTTAAAAAAAATCTATTTTTTGATAGTTATTGAAATGTAAACATTTTTCAATTTTTTAATTCTTAAAACGCGTACAGTTTAAGAAGGGCACTGTTAAGAGCCGACGCGCTGGCCGAAATTTCGTCCGATCGACCCCCAACCATTTGATTTGGTCAATTATGACCGTCAGATGCACTCGTCTCCCCCCCGCCCCTCCCCCCCCGCCCCCGGCGAGCGCACGAAGGATTCTTCCCCTCTATATGGTCACTTCGTCTTCTCGGCAACACATGCTTCTCCGACAATGCACCCTCTCCTCTCCCCCTGCCGGCTGCCCTCGTCCCGGTCGGCGCCCTCGCCGACCATCCTTGTCGTGGATCACCGCCCTCGTCCCTAGCTCCACCCATGCAGCAGCTGCGCCCTCTGGTTGCAGCTCCGCGTGGCAACGACTGTAGCTCGGTGGCGATGCAGCACCACCATGCCGTCGGCCGCAGCTCCCCGATGTCGCTGCTTGCACCATCGTCGGCATGCCGTATCGGTTGAAGCTTTTTTTTCATGTCACTTGAAGCTTTTTTCCATGTCACTTGAAGCTTTTTTCACCATAGTTGAAGCTGTTTTTCGTGGGTTGAAGCTTTTTTTTACTATGCCCATTAAAGCTCTTTTCATGGTTGAAGCATTTTCACACAACGGTTGAAGATTTTTCTGTGCCTCTCACAGATTTTTTTTGTAGTTGAAGCTTTTTATCCACGCCCATTGAAGCTTTTCCCCATGGTTGAAGCTTTCTCCTTCGCTGGTTGAACCTTTGTTATACACCGGTTGAAGCTTTTTTCCGCGGTTGAAGCTATTTTCATGCTAGTTGATGAGAAGCTTTTTTCATGCCGATTGAAGCTTTCACCAGCATCCCCGCCGCTAGCCATAGCACGCCTTGCTGCTGGTTCCAACATTGCACACCGTTGGTTCCAACTTTTGCTCTTGTGGATTACAAGATGCACCGTTGATGGTTCCAGCATCTCCGCCGCCGCCACAGTTCTTATGCTTGGTTTGCATCAAATGGTGACCGGTAGGCGAACCAAAAGCCCCAATCTCGGGGTGATGTGTCGCATCACAATCACCATCTTCGCTGCATCGCCGTGCAATGTAGCAAAACACAGCGCCGGTCCGAGCAGCGGCATCGCCACAGATGGGCACGGCCAAGGTCTGGCGCCGGAGGTAACGACCATGGCCTCTCATCAGAGGTAGTAGCCATGGCAACTGTGGGGCCGAGGGGAGGAGACGGGTGGTCGGTGACGAATCAGAAAAGATAAGGTGGGCTTGCGCGAGGGGCAATCTAATTGGTGGATCAAATTTGATTCCACGTCCCGCGCGCGACCGACAGAAAGTTCGGCCGGCGCGCCGGGTCCAAATGTTTTCCTTCAAGAAAGAACAAATACCCTTCTGAAAGAACATGCGGTGCCCCCATGTTTGGTTTTGGTAATTGATGACAATCTCTATGGACTAATGGTTGCCTTGAGTTATATTTGAAGGTTTTTTCCATAGGCTTTTCTTGGAGTACATGTGTTGGTTTCAAGGAGAGTTTGTGTCGACCAAGGTGCTATTCAAGGAATTACCTAAAGATTGGTCTTGTGAGAGGTTGATCAAGACTAAGTTAAAGAGTGAATCAAGTTGATCAACCCACAAAGCATAGAAGATGTACCGAGAGGGATCAAGTGATCCCATGGTATGGTAAGCATTGTCAATTACGCTTTGTGTACTAACCCATGGTCTTCGTGAGGGTTCTTTATGGGGTTAGGTTGCGGTGTGCAAGTTCAAGTGGAGCACCACGAAGAGATCAAATGCTTGAAGCTTGCCGTCCTTTGTGGTGACAATGGACCTGTGAAGATGTGCGGAAGAGTAGCTCACCCATAGTAGAGTATGGGGGAGCAATCAACTAGTCTTCATCGAGTCAACACAATCAAGAAAGGTTGCGGTGTGCAAGTTCAAGTGGAGCATCACGAAGAGATCAAATGCTTGAAGCTTGCCGTCCTTTGTGGTGACAATGGACTTCTGAAGATGTGCGGAAGAAAGGCTCACCCATAGTGGAGTATGGGGGAGCAATCAACTAGTCTTCATCGAGCCAACACAATCAAGAAAGGTGGTCCAACTTGAGGGAGTCAAGATCGTCATCATCTAGCTCAAGTGGACCATGTGCAAGGCAAAGGTTTGCCCTTGATAGGTTTTCTATTTTACCGGTCTCATGTTGGTAGTTGGAAGACCGGGTTATAGGATCGATTGCCATACTATCAAGGGGGCTCTCGATGAGTAGCTCGATCGTATCGTTCGTTGAGAGCTCAAACCATTGCATCCTTGCATCATCTTTCTTGGTTCTTGTTTGGTTCTCTTTGTGAGTCTTAGAGCTTACGGTCATCTTGTTGACAAGCTTGAGTTCATCGAAAATGGAGTTCGCTTGCATCTTCTATTATATTTTCGATGTTGGAGGTTTTGCTGGTTCTTCTCGGTTGGAGGTTTCACTCCTCTTTTTGTTAGGCATACCTCCCCTGCCTCTTCTTACTATAACCATTCACTGTTTTGATGCTACTCGTCGTCTTGTTTCCAACAAGCTCGAGTTTGCTCAATTCGGAGCTCATATGCAGAAGTTATGGCAGTTCTTGTTTTCTTGAGTGTGGTTTTTGTCAGGGTCCCAGCGGTAGTACCGTGGTACCCAGCGATAGTACCGCTGAGGGGTCTCAAGCGGCAGTACCGCTCCACAGCGGTAGTACCGGCGGTGACTCCGCAGCAGTACTACCGCTGGCTTACCAGGTCCCTACCGCGTCGATTCGAGGGGTCTTTTTCTGTGTCGGATTGTGCGGTACCTCGCTGCGGCAGTAGTGCGGCAGTACCGCTCCTTAGCAGCAGTACCACCCTTCCTCCGCGGTAGTACCGCCCGGTTCCCTCATTCCCTTTCCCCTTCGTTCTGCGCGGCAGTACCGCCGAAGGGAGCGGTAGTACCGCTTAACCCAGCGGTAGTACCGCTGTCTCCTGCGGTACTACCGCCCCAAGGTTCATGTTTTGTTGCTCCTTTTCCCTGTTTCTTCTGCCTGAGCGGTAGTACCGCTCGTGGAGCGGTAGTACCGCTTGTGTGCGGGCTGAACACATAACGGTTGGTTTCCCCCCCTCCTATAAAAGGGGGTCTTCTTCCCCAATGAATCTTATCCTTTGAGCTCGTGTTCTTCCCCGATTGTTGACCTTCTTCGAGCTTGATAACTCTCAATTCCTCCATGGATTCTTGCTAGTTTTTGAGGGAAAAGAGAGAGGAGATCTAGATCCACATTTCCACCAATCACTTTCTACCCTATGTGAGGGGAACCCCTTGGATCTAGATCTTGGAGTTCTTTGTGTTCTCTTTCTTGTTCTTCCTCTCATTTTCCTCCCTAGCATTAGTTGCTTTGGTGGGATTTGAGAGAGAAGGACTTGGGCACTCCGTGTGCCCTTGCCATTGCATTTGGTGCATCGGTTTGAGTTCTCCACGGTGATACGTGGAAGTTACAAGTTGAGAAGCTTATTGCTCTTGGGTGCTTGGTACCCTTGAGCTTGTTCCTCTTGGGTGCTTGGGTGCCCTAGACGGTTGGTGATGTTCGGAGCTTAATCATTGTGGTCTAAAGCTTCGGGCAAGCGTCGGGGTCTCTAATTAGGTTGTGGAGATTGCCCCGAGCAATTTGACGGGTTCCGGTGACCGCCCCAAGGGTTGCCAAAGTGTACGGGTTCGGTGACCGCCCCAAGGGTTGCCATTTGTACGGGTTCGGTGACCGCCCTCAAGGGCCCCTTAGTGGAATCACGACATCTTGCATTGTGCGAGGGCGTGAGGAGATTATGGTGGCCCTAGTGGCTTCTTGGGGATCATTGTGCCTCCACACCGCTTCAAACGGAGATTAGCATCCGCAAGGGTGTGAACTTCGGGATACATCATCGTCTCCACGTGCCTCGGTTATCTCTTACCCGAGCCCTTTACTTATGCACTTTACTTTGTGATAGCCATATTGTTTCTTGTCATATTTCTTGCTATCACATAGTTGCTTATATTGCTTAGCATAAGTTGTTGGTGCACATAGGTGAGCCTAGTTGTTTTAGGTTTTGTGCTTGACAAATTAACCGCTAGGTTTATTCCGCATTTGTTCAAGCCTAAACCGTAATTATTTTAAAACGCCTATTCACCCCCCCTCTAGGCGACATCCATGATCTTTCAATTGGTATCAGAGCCAGGTTTCTAGGGCTTAACCGCCTAGAGAGTGAGGATGTCGACTAGGGGTTTAGGATTCTCTGACACTCTTAGTTTCGATGGCACAATTTTTGATGTTTGGGTAATTCGTGTTGGGGAACGTTGCAGAAAACAAAAATTTTCCTACGGTTTCACCAAGATCCATCTAGGAGTTCATCTAGCAACGAGTGATCGGATTTCATCTACATACCTTTGTAGATCACGCGCGGAAGCGTTCAAAGAACGGGGATGAGGAAGGCGTACTCGACGTGATCCAAATCACCGGAGATCCTAGCACCGAACGGACGGCACCTCCGCGTTCAACACACGTACGGTCAGCGTAATGTCTCGTCCTACTTGATCCAGCAAGGGGGAGAAGAGGTTGAGGAAGATGGCTCGAGCAGCAGCACGACGGCGTGGTGGTGATGGAGCTGCAGTACTCCGGCAGGGCTTCGCCAAGCTCTATGGAGGAGGAGGATGTGTTGGAGAGGGAGAGGGAGGAACCAAAGGCATGGTGTGAGAGGCCCTCCTTCCCCACTATATATAGGGAGCCTAGGGGGGGGGGCGGCCCTAGGAGATGCAATCTCCTAGGGGGGCGGCGGCCAAGGGAGGAATCCCTCCTCCCCAAGGCACCTAGGAGGTGCCTTCCCCCTTTAGGACTCTTCCTTTCTTGATCTCCTGGCACATGGGCCTCTTGGGGCTGGTGCCCTTGGCCCATATAGGCCAAGGCGCACACCCCTACAGCCCATGTGGCCCCCCGGGGCAGGTGGCCCCACCCGGTGGACCCCCGGGACCCTTCCGGTGGTCCCGGTACAATACCGGGGACCCCGAAACTTGTCCCGACGGCCGAAATAGCACTTCCTATATATAATTCTTTACCTCCGGACCATTCCGGAACTCCTCGTGACGTCCGGGATCTCATCCGGGACTCCGAACAACATTCGGGTTACTGCATATACATATCCCTACAACCCTAGCGTCACCGAACCTTAAGTGTGTAGACCCTACGGGTTCGGGAGACATGTAGACATGACCGAGATCGCTCTCCGGTCAATAACCAACAGCGGGATCTGGATACCCATGTTGGCTCCCACATGCTCCTCGATGATCTCATCGGATGAACCACGATGTCGAGGATTCAAGCAACCCCGTATACAATTCCCTTTGTCAATCGGTATGCTACTTGCCCGAGATTCGATCGTCGGTATCCCAATACCTCGTTCAATCTCGTTACCGGCAAGTCACTTTACTCGTACCGTAATGCATGATCCCGTGACCAGACACTTGGTCACTTTGAGCTCATAATGATGATGCATTACCGAGTGGGCCCAGTGATACCTCTCCGTCATACGGAGTGACAAATCCCAGTCTTGATCCGTGTCAACCCAACAGACACTTTCGGAGATACCCGTAGTATACCTTTATAGTCACCCAGTTACGTTGTGACGTTTGGTACACCCAAAGCACTCCTACGGTATCCGGGAGTTACACGATCTCATGGTCTAAGGAAAAGATACTTGACATTGGAAAAACTCTAGCAAACGAACTATACGATCTTATGCTATGTTTAGGATTGGGTCTTGTCCATCACATCATTCTCCTAATGATGTGATCTCGTTATCAATGACATCCAATGTCCATAGTCAGGAAACCATGACTATCTGTTGATCAACGAGCTAGTCAACTAGAGGCTTACTAGGGACATGTTGGTGTCTATTATTCACACATGTATTACGATTTCCGGATAACACAATTATAGCATGAATAAAGACAATTATCATGAACAAGGAAATATAATAATAATGCTTTTATTATTGCCTCTAGGGCATATTTCCAACAGTCTCCCACTTGCACTAGAGTCAATAATCTAGTTACATTGTGATGAATCGAACACCCATGGAATTCTGGTGTTGATCATGTTTTGCTCTAGGGAGAGGTTTAGTCAACGGATCTGCTACATTCAGGTCCGTATGTACTTTACAAATATCTATGTCTCCATCTTGAACATTTTCACGAATGGAGTTGAAGCGACGCTTGATGTGCCTGGTCTTCTTGTGAAACCTGGGCTCCTTGGCAAGTGCAATAGCTCCAGTGTTGTCACAGAAGAGTTTGATTGGCCCCGACGCATTGGGTATGACTCCTAGGTCGGTGATGAACTCCTTCACCCAAATTGCTTCATGTGCTGCCTCCGAGGCTGCCATGTACTCCGCTTCACATGTAGATCCCGCCACGACGCTCTGCTTGCAACTGCACCAGCTTACTGCCCCACCATTCAAAATATACACGTATCCGGTTTGTGACTTTGAGTCATCCAGATCTGTGTCGAAGCTAGCGTCGACGTAACCCTTTACGACGAGCTCTTCGTCACCTCCATAGACGAGAAACATTTCCTTAGTCCTTTTCAGGTACTTCAGGATATTCTTGACCGCTGTCCAGTGTTCCTTGCCGGGATTACTTTGGTACCTACCTACCAAACTTACGGCAAGGTTTACATCAGGTCTGGTACACAGCATGGCATACATAATAGAACCTATGGCTGAGGCATAGGGGATGACACTCATCTCTTCTATATCTTCTGCCGTGGTCGGACATTGAGCTGAGCTCAATTTCACACCTTGCAACACAGGCAAGAACCCCTTCTTAGACTGATCCATATTGAACTTCTTCAATATCTTATCAAGGTATGTGCTTTGTGAAAGACCTATGAGGCGTCTTGATCTATCTCTATAGATCTTGATGCCTAATATATAAGCAGCTTCTCCAAGGTCCTTCATTGAAAAACTCTTATTCAAGTAGGCCTTAATGCTGTCCAAGAGTTCTATATCATTTCCCATCAAAAGTATGTCATCTACATATAATATGAGAAATGCTACAGAGCTCCCACTCACTTTCTTGTAAACGCAGGCTTCTCCATAAGTCTGCGTAAACCCAAACGCTTTGATCATCTCATCAAAGCGAATGTTCCAACTCCGAGATGCTTGCACCAGCCCATAAATCGAGCGTTGGAGCTTGCACACCTTGTTAGCATTCTTAGGATCGACAAAACCTTCCGGCTGCATCATATACAATTCTTCCTTAAGGAAACCATTAAGGAATGCCGTTTTGACGTCCATTTGCCATATCTCATAATCATAGAATGCGGCAATTGCTAACATGATTCGGACGGACTTTAGCTTCGCTACCGGTGAGAAAGTCTCATCGTAGTCAACCCCTTGAACTTGTCGATAACCCTTAGCGACAAGCCGAGCTTTATAGATGGTCACATTACCATCCGCGTCTGTCTTCTTCTTAAAGATCCATTTATTTTCTATGGCTCGCCGCTCAACGGGCAAGTCAGTCAAAGTCCATACTTCGTTTTCATACATGGATCCTATCTCGGATTTCATGGCTTCTAGCCATTTGTCGGAATCCGGGCCCGCCATCGCTTCTTCATAGTTCGAAGGTTCACCGTTGTCTAACAACATGATTTCCAAGACAGGGTTGCCGTACCACTCTGGTGCGGAACGTGTCCTTGTGGACCTTCGAATTTCAGTAGGAGCTTGATCAGAAGTATCTTGATCATCATCATTAACTTCCTCTCTAGTCGGTGCAGGCACCTCAGGAACATTTTCTTGAGTTGCGCCATTTTCCGGTTCAAGAGGTAATACTTCATCAAGTTCTACTTTCCTCCCACTTACTTCTTTCGAGAGAAACTCCTTCTCTAGAAAGGATCCATTCTTGGCAACAAAGATCTTGCCTTCGGATCTGAGGTAGAAGGTATACCCAATAGTTTCTTTAGGGTATCCTATGAAGACGCATTTTTCCGACTTGGGTTCGAGCTTTTCAGGTTGAAGTTTCTTGACATAAGCATCGCATCCCCAAACTTTTAGAAACGACAGCTTAGGTTTCTTCCCAAACCATAATTCATACGGTGTCGTCTCAACGGATTTCGACGGAGCCCTATTTAAAGTGAATGCGGCAGTCTCTAAAGCATACCCCAAAAAGATAGCGGTAAATCGGCAAGAGACATCATAGATCGCACCATATCTAATAGAGTGCGATTACGACGTTCGGACACACCATTACGCTGAGGTGTTCCAGGCGGCGTGAGTTGTGAAACTATTCCACATTTTCTTAAGTGTGTGCCAAACTCATGACTCAAGTATTCTCCTCCACGATCTGATCGCAGGAACTTGATTTTCCTGTCACGTTGATTCTCAACCTCACTCTGAAATTCCTTGAACTTTTCAAAGGTCTCAGACTTGTGTTTCATTAAGTAGACATACCCATATCTACTCAAGTCATCAGTGAGGGTGAGAACATAACGATAGCCACCGCGAGCCTCAACACTCATTGGACCGCACACATCAGTATGTATGATTTCCAATAAGTTGGTTGCTCGCTCCATTGTTCCTGAGAACGGAGTCTTGGTCATTTTACCCATGAGGCATGGTTCGCACGTGTCAAATGATTCGTAATCAAGAGACTCTAAAAGTCCATCAGCATGGAGCTTCTTCATGCGTTTGACACCTATGTGACCAAGGCGGCAGTGCCACAAGTATGTGGGACTATCATTATCAATCTTACATCTTTTGGTACTCACACTATGAACATGTGTAGCATTACGCTCGAGATTCATTAAGAATAAACCATTCACCATCGGAGCATGACCATAAAACATATCTCTCATATAAATAGAACAACCATTATTCTCGGATTTAAATGAGTAGCCATCTCGAATTAAACGAGATCCTGATACAATGTTCATGCTCAAACTTGGCACTAAATAACAATTATTGAGGTTCAAAACTAATCCCGTAGGTAAATGTAGAGGTAGCGTGCCGACGGCGATCACATCGACCTTGGAACCATTCCCGACGCGCATCGTCACCTCGTCCTTCGCCAGTCTCCGCTTATTCCGCAGCTCCTGCTTTGAGTTACAAATGTGAGCAACTGCACCGGTATCAAATACCCAGGAGCTACTACGAGTACTGGTAAGGTACACATCAATTACATGTATATCACATATACCTTTCGTTTTGCCGGCCTTCTTGTCCGCTAAGTATTTGGGGCAGTTCCGCTTCCAGTGACCACTTTCCTTGCAATAAAAGCACTCAGTCTCGGGCTTGGGTCCATTCTTTGGCTTCTTCCCGGCAGCTTGCTTGCCGGGCGCGGCAACTCCCTTGCCGTCCTTCTTGAAGGTTTTCTTACCCTTGCCTTTCTTGAACTTAGTGGTTTTATTCACCATCAACACTTGATGTTCCTTTTTGACTTCTACCTCTACTGATTTCAGCATTGCAAATACTTCAGGAATGGTCTTTTCCATCCCCTGCATATTGAAGTTCATCACAAAGCTCTTGTAGCTCGGTGGAAGCGACTGAAGGATTCTGTCAATGACCGCGTCATCCGGGAGATTAACTCCCAGCTGAGTCAAGCGGTTATGTAACCCAGACATAGTGAGTATGTGCTCACTGACAGAACTATTTTCCTCCATCTTACAGCTGAAGAATTTGTCGGAGACTTGATATCTCTCGACCCGGGCATGAGCTTGGAAAACCATTTTCAGCTCTTCGAACATCTCATATGCTCCGTGTCTCTCAAAACGCTTTTGGAGCCCCGGCTCTAAGCTGTAAAGCATGCCGCACTGAACGAGGGAGTAGTCATCGGTACGTGCCTGCCAAGCGTTCATAACGTCTTGTTCTGCAGGGAGAACAGGTGCGTCACCCAGCGGTGCTTGTAGGACATAATCTTTCTTGGCAGCTATGAGGATGATCCTCAGGTTCCGGACCCAGTCCGTGTAGTTGCTGCCATCGTCTTTCAGCTTGGTTTTCTCTAGGAACGCGTTGAAGTTGAGGACTACGTTGGCCATTTGATCTACAAGACATATTGTAAAGATTTTAGACTAAGTTCATGATAATTAAGTTCATCTAATCAAATTATTCAATGAACTCCCACTTAGATAGACATCCCTCCTGTAATCTAAGTATAACATGATCCGAGTTAACTAGGCCGTGTCCGATCATCACGTGAGACGGACTAGTCAACATCGGTGAACATCTTCATGTTGATCGTATCTTCTATACGACTCATGCTCGACCTTTCGGTCTTCTGTGTTCCGAGGCCATGTCTGTACATGCTAGGCTCGTCAAGTCAACCTAAGTGTTTGCATGTGTAAATCTGTCTTACACCCGTTGTATGTGAACGTTGGAATCTATCACACCCGATCATCACGTGGTGCTTCGAAACAACGAACTGTCGCAACGGTGCACAGTTAGGGGGAACACTTTCTTGAAATTATTATGAGGGATCATCTTATTTACTACCGTCGTTCTAAGCAAACAAGATGCAAAAACATGATAAACATCACATGCAATCAAATAATAATAGTGACATGATATGGCCAATATCACATAGCTCCTTTGATCTCCATCTTGGGGCTCCATGATCATCTTGTCACCGGCATGACACCATGATCTCCATCATCATGATCTCCATCATCGTGTCTCCATGAAGTTGCTCGCCAACTATTACTTCTACTACTATGGCTAACAGCGTTTAGCAATAAAGTAAAGTAATTTACATGGCGTTTCTCAATGACACGCAGGTCATACAAAAAATAAAGACAACTCCTATGGCTCCTGCCGGTTGTCATACTCATCGACATGCAAGTCGTGATTCCTATTACAATAGCATGAACATCTCATACATCACATATATATCATTCATCATTCATCACAACTTTGGCCATATCATATCACAAAGCACTTGCTGCAAAAACAAGTTAGACGTCCTCTAATTGTTGTTGCAAGTTTTACGTGGCTGAAATAGGGTTCTAGCAAGAACGTTTTCTTACCTACGTGAAAGCCACAACGTGATTTGTCAACTTCTATTTACCCTTCATAAGGACCCTTTTCATCGAATCCGCTCCAACTAAAGTGGGAGAGACAGACACCCGCCAGCTACCTTATGCAACTAGTGCATGTCAGTCGGTGGAACCGGTCTCACGTAAGCGTGCATGTAAGGTTGGTCCGGGCCGCTTCATCCCACAATACCGTTGAAGCAAGATAAGACTAGTAGCGGCAAGAAAGTTGACAACATCAACGCCCACAACAAATTGTGTTCTACTCGTGCAAGAGAACTACGCATAGACCTAGCTCATGATGCCACTGTTGGGGAACGTTGCAGAAAACAAAAATTTTCCTACGGTTTCACCAAGATCCATCTAGGAGTTCATCTAGCAACGAGTGATCGGATTGCATCTACATACCTTTGTAGATAACGCACGGAAGCGTTCAAAGAACGGGGATGAGGAAGGCGTACTCGACGTGATCCAAATCACCGGAGATCCTAGCGCCGAACGGACGGCACCTCCGCGTTCAACACACGTACGGTCAGCATAACGTCTCCTCCTTCTTGATCCAGCAAGGGGGAGAAGAGGTTGAGGAAGATGGCTCCAACAGCAGCACGACGGCGTGGTGGTGATGGAGTTGTAGTACTCCGGCAGGGCTTCGCCAAGCTCTATCGAGGAGGAGGATGTGTTGGAGAGGGAGAGGGAGGCACCAAAGGCGTGGTGTGAGAGGCCCTCCTTCCCCACTATATATAGGGAGCCTAGGGGGGGGGCGGCCCTAGGAGATGCAATCTCCTAGGAGGGCGGCGGCCAAGGGAGGAATCCCTCCTCCCCAAGGCACCTAGGAGGTGCCTTCCCCCTTTAGGACTCTTCCTTTCTTGATCTCCTGGCGCATGGGCCTCTTGGGGCTGGTGCCCTTGGCCCATATAGGCCAAGGCGCACACCCCTACAGCCCATGTGGCCCCCCGGGGCAGGTGGCCCCACCCGGTGGACCCCCGGGACCCTTCCGGTGGTCCCGGTACAATACCGGTGACCCCGAAACTTGTCCGGACGGCCGAAATAGCACTTCCTATATATAATTCTTTACCTCCGGACCATTCTGGAACTCCTCGTGACGTCCAGGATCTCATCCGGGACTCCGAACAACATTCGGGTTACTGCATATACATATCCCTACAACCCTAGCGTCACCGAACCTTAAGTGTGTAGACCCTACGGGTTCGGGAGACATGTAGACATGACCGAGATCGCTCTCCGGTCAATAACCAACAGCGGGATCTGGATACCCATGTTGGCTCCCACATGCTCCTCGATGATCTCATCGGATGAACCACGATGTCGAGGATTCAAGCAACCCCGTATACAATTCCCTTTGTCAATCGGTATGTTACTTGCCCGAGATTCGATCGTCGGTATCCCAATACCTTGTTCAATCTCGTTACCGGCAAGTCACTTTACTCGTACCGTAATGCATGATCCCGTGACCAGACACTTGGTCACTTTGAGCTCATTAATGATGATGCATTACCGAGTGGGCCCAGTGATACCTCTCCGTCATACGGAGTGACAAATCCCAGTCTTGATCCGTGTCAACCCAACAGACACTTTCGGAGATACCCGTAGTATACCTTTATAGTCACCCAGTTACGTTGTGACGTTTGGTACACCCAAAGCACTCCTACGGTATCCGGGAGTTACACGATCTCATGGTCTAAGGAAAGATACTTGACATTGGAAAAACTCTAGCAAACGAACTATACGATCTTATGCTATGTTTAGGATTGGGTCTTGTCCATCACATCATTCACCTAATGATGTGATCTCGTTATCAATGACATCCAATGTCCATAGTCAGGAAACCATGACTATCTGTTGATCAACGAGCTAGTCAACTAGAGGCTTACTAGGGACATGTTGGTGTCTATTATTCACACATGTATTACGATTTCCGGATAACACAATTATAGCATGAATAAAGACAATTATCATGAACAAGGAAATATAATAATAATGCTTTTATTATTTCCTCTAGGGCATATTTCCAAAAATTCGCATGCTTAATCTCTTTAGGGTCATGGACCCAAATTTAGAGCGAATTCTAGATATGGGTTTTTCTCCTCCAAAGGATCCCCAAAGATTATCTTTAGAGGATGAGAAAAACTCTTATCTCAATGCTCAAGCTTCTAATGTGCTTTTCGATGTTTTGAACAATGTAGTTATATTTCAACTCATGCCGTTCCGGGATGCTCATGAGTTGTGGACGAAGCTTCAAGATAAATATGGTGTGTCCAAGATTTGTGGGGATGATTGTTCTCCCTCCACCCCCGGTTGTATAGTATTCTCAACTTCTACTTCACCTACATGTGGTTTGCCACAAGGTAATGATATGGTGAGTATTGTTGGTCATAGCAATGATGATAGTGTGCTTATTGTGGATGATCCTTCATCACTATCTTATTGCAATGCTCCTTCTTTGGGCTTTAACACTTTGAGCACTCTAAATGTTTTACATGCTTGTGTTGATAGTCCTTGCATATCATGTAGAAATTGCTTGACTAAATCTCATGATGATATGTTTACTATGTCTTGTTGCCATGATAAAAATGCATATATTTCCTCGAATTGTTGTGCTAACAATGTAGAGGAAACCCAACACCCCATGGAACAAGATGTGGTCTTGAACGGTGCTTCAAGGGATCCTACATCATCATCGATTGCTTTTTGTCTTATGGCTAAGGCTTCAAAGGTATCTCCCACTTTGAATCCCAATATATCTTATGATGATATTGATGATGGCAAGAATGATGATGATGTTGATTATGATGAAGAGAATGATAATGTTGCCTCCTCAAAAATTAAGGGGGAAATGGTTTTTAAAGCTCTTCATAAAAATAAAATTGCTCGTTCCAACTTCATGGAAATTATGTCCATTGCCATTGAGGGCAAGAAATATATTGAGGAGTTGGAATCTCATCTTGAGGAGCATGAGGTCACCATTGAGAAAATGGAAGGTCATGAGCGTGATTACGCTAATGAGATTGCAGATCTCTCTCAAGCTCTTGAACTTGAACAAACCACCAAGGAATCTCTTGAGGAGACTTTTGCTCTAGAATTATCTAGAGTGAGGGAATCTCGTGATAGAGCTCTTGAGGTGGTCAATGATTTTGAAACTAAAAATGATGAGCTTGAAGTTGCGCATGCTAAACTCCTTGAGGACTTTGAGCACCTCGAAAATGGCTCAAGGGTCATTAAGAGTGAGCTCATCAAACTCACCGAGTCTCATGCTCAACTTAAAGCTTCATATTCTAAAGAGCTTGCCAAGTTGTCTTCTCCTCTTGTTGCTAATGATGATGCTTGTGCTACTAACTCTATCTCTTGTGAAGCATCCATATTGAAGGAGAATGTTGAGCTAAGGGCTCAACTTGAGTTGCTATCTAGCAATTATGGAATGTTGGAAGAAAATCATGTAAAGCTCACAAGCTCTCATGATGATCTTCTAGTATCCCATAATGTGCTAAAATTAACTCATGAGGCCATGCTTGCTAAGGTAACATCTAGTGAGCCTCATGTGGATACTAGCACTACTTCTAGTCAAAATGCTATATTGCCAGGTGCTAGTCCTTGTAATTCATCTACTCACAATGTGGGTACATCTTGTGATGAATTGCTTTTCTTGCCTTGTTGCTCTAACAATGAAGCTTATACTTCCTCTAGTACTTGTGTTGAGACTAACCATGTAGAGGAAATCAAAGAGCTCAAGGCCCAAGTCACTTCTTTCAAGAAAGACTTGGAAAAGAGTCATGAAGGGAAATCCACACTCAACAATATCTTGAGTGTGCAAAAATCCCCCAATGACAAAGGTGGACTTGGATTCAACTCCAATAAGAAGAAGAAGTCCAAGATGATCAAGAAGAAGGGCCAAGAACAAGTCAGGAATTCGGCCAAGATTATTTGCTTCAAGTGCAAAGTAGAAGGGCATCATGTTACTGTTGGAAATATGCCCTAGAGGCAATAATAAAAGCATTATTATTATATTTCCTTGTTCATGATAATTGTCTTTATTCATGCTATAATTGTGTTATCCGGAAATCGTAATACATGTGTGAATAATAGACACCAACATGTCCCTAGTAAGCCTCTAGTTGACTAGCTCGTTGATCAACAGATAGTCATGGTTTCCTGACTATGGACATTGGATGTCATTGATAACGAGATCACATCATTAGGAGAATGATGTGATGGACAAGACCCAATCCTAAACATAGCACAAGATCGTATAGTTCGTTTGCTAGAGTTCTCCAATGTCAAGTATCCTTTCCTTAGACCATGAGATCGTGTAACTCCCGGATACCGTAGGAGTGCTTTGGGTGTACCAAACGTCACAACGTAACTGGGTGACTATAAAGGTATACTACGGGTATCTCCGAAAGTGTCTGTTGGGTTGACATGGATTAAGACTGGGATTTGTCACTCCGTATGACGGAGAGGTATCACTGGGCCCACTCGGTAATGCATCATCATAATGAGCTCAAAGTGACCAAGTGTCTGGTCACGGGATCATGCATTACGGTATGAGTAAAGTGACTTGCCGGTAACGAGATTGAACGAGGTATTGGGATACTGACGATCGAATCTCGGGCAAGTAACATACCGATTGACGAAGGGAATTGTATACGGGGTTGCTTGAATCCTCGACATCGTGGTTCATCCGATGAGATCATCGAGGAGTGTGTGGGAGCCAACATGGGTATCCAGATCCCGCTGTTGGTTATTGGCCGGAGAGTCATCTCGGTCATGTCTACATGTCTCCCAAACCCGTAGGGTCTACACACTTAAGGTTCGGTGATGCTAGGGTTGTAGGGATATGTATATGTAGTAACCCGAATGTTGTTCGGAGTCCCGGATGAGATCCCAGACGTCACGAGGAGTTCCGGAATGGTCCGGAGGTAAAGAATTATATATAGGAAGTGCTATTTCGGGCATCGGGACAAGTTTCGGGGTCACCGGTATTGTACCGGGACCACCGGAAGGGTCCCGGGGGTCCACCGGGTGGGGACACCTATCCCGGAGGGCCCCATGGGCTGAAGTGGGAAGGGATCCAGCCCAAAGTGGGCTGGGGCGCCACTTCCCCCTAGGGCCCATGCGCCTAGGGTGGGGGAAACCCTAAAGGAAGAGTCCTAGGAGGGGAAGGCACCTCCTAGGTGCCTTGGGGAGGAGGGATTCCTCCCCTTGGCCGCACCCCCCTAGGAGATTAGATCTCCTAGGGCCGGCGCCCCCCCTTGGCCCTCCTATATATAGTGGGGAGATGGAGGACTTCTTACCTTGATCTTTGGTGCCTCCCTCTCCCTCTCCAACACATCCTCCTCCTTCATAGTGCTTGGCGAAGCCCTGCCGAAGTACTGCAGCTCCATCAACATCACGCCGTCATGCTGCTGCTGGAGCCATCTCCCTCAACTTCTCCTTCCCCCTTGCTGGATCAAGAAGAAGGAGACATTACGCTGACCGTACGTGTGTTGAACGCGGAGGTGCCGTCCGTTCGGTGCTAGGATCTTCGGTGATTCGAATCACGTCGAGTACGACTCCATCATCCCCGTTCTTTGAACGCTTCCGCTCGCGATCTACGAGGTACGTAGATGCATCTAATCACTCGTTGCTAGATGAACTCCTAGATGGATCTTGGTGAAACCATAGGAAATTTTTTGTTTTCTGCTATGTTCCCCATCAGTGGCATCATGAGCTAGGTCTATGCGTAGTTCTCTTGCACGAGTAGAACACAATTGGTTGTGGGCGTTGATGTTGTCAACTTTCTTGTCGCTACTAGTCTTATCTTGCTTCAACGGTATTGTGGGATGAAGCGGCCCGGACCAACTTTACACGTACGCTTACGTGAGACCGGTTCCATCGACGAACTTGCACAAGTTGCATAAGGTGGATGGCGGGTGTCTGTCTCTCCTACTTTAGTTGGAGCGGATTCGATGAAAAGGGTCCTTATGAAGGGTAAATAGAAGTTGACAAATCACGTTGTGGCTTTCACGTAGGTAAGAAAACGTTCTTGCTAGAACCCTACTTCAGCCACGTAAAACTTGCAACAACAATTAGAGGACGTCTAACTAGTTTTTGCAGCAAGTGCTTTGTGATATGATATGGCCAAAGTTGTGATGAATGATGAATGATCTATATGTGATGTATGAGATGTTCATGCTATTGTAATAGGAATCACGACTTGCATGTCGATGAGTATGACAACCGGCAGGAGCCATAGGAGTTGTCTTTATTTTTTGTATGACCTGCGTGTCATTGAGAAACGCCATGTAAATTACTTTACTTTATTGCTAAACGCGTTAGCCATAGTAGTAGAAGTAATAGTTGGCGAGCAACTTCATGGAGACACGATGATGGAATCATGATGATGGAGATCATGGTGTCATGCCGGTGACAAGATGATCATGGAGCCCCAAGATGGAGATCAAAGGAGCTATGTGATATTGGCCATATCATGTCACTATTATTATTTGATTGCATGTGATGTTTATCATGTTTTTGCATCTTGTTTGCTTAGAACGACGGTAGTAAATAAGATGATCCCTCATAATAATTTCAAGAAAGTGTTCCCCCTAACTGTGCACCGTTGCGACAGTTCGTTGTTTCGAAGCACCACGTGATGATCGGGTGTGATAGATTCTAACGTTCACATACAACGGGTGTAAGACAGATTTACACATGCAAACACTTAGGTTGACTTGACGAGCCTAGCATGTACAGACATGGCCTCGGAACACAGAAGACCGAAAGGTCGAGCATGAGTCGTATAGAAGATACGATCAACATGAAGATGTTCACCGACGTTGACTAGTCCGTCTCACGTGATGATCGGACACGGCCTAGTTAACTCGGATTATGTTATACTTAGATGACTGGAGGGATGTCTATCTAAGTGGGAGTTCATTGAATAATTTGATTAGATGAACTTAATTATCATGAACTTAGTCTAAAATCTTTACAATATGTCTTGTAGATCAAATGGCCAACGTAGTCCTCAACTTCAACGCGTTCCTAGAGAAAACCAAGCTGAAAGACGATGGCAGCAACTACACGGACTGGGTCCGGAACCTGAGGATCATCCTCATAGCTGCCAAGAAAGATTATGTCCTACAAGCACCGCTAGGTGACGCACCTGTTCTCCCTGCAGAACAAGACGTTATGAACGCTTGGCAGGCACGTACCGATGACTACTCCCTTGTTCAGTGCGGCATGCTTTACAGCTTAGAGCCGGGGCTCCAAAAGCGTTTTGAGAGACACGGAGCATATGAGATGTTCGAAGAGCTGAAAATGGTTTTCCAAGCTCATGCTCGGGTCGAGAGATATCAAGTCTCCGACAAGTTCTTCAGCTGTAAGATGGAGGAAAACAGTTCTGTCAGTGAGCACATACTCACTATGTCTGGGTTGCATGACCGCTTGACTCAGCTGGGAGTTAATCTCCCGGATGACGCGGTCATTGACAGAATCCTTCAGTCGCTTCCACCGAGCTACAAGAGCTTTGTGATGAACTTCAATATGCAGGGGATGGAAAAGACCATTCCTGAAGTATTTGCAATGCTGAAATCAGCAGAGGTAGAAGTCAAAAAGGAACATCAAGTGTTGATGGTGAATAAAACCACTAAGTTCAAGAAAGGCAAGGGTAAAAAACCTTCAAGAAGGACGGCAAGGGAGTTGCCGCGCCCGGCAAGCAAGCTGCCGGGAAGAAGCCAAAGAATGGACCCAAGCCCGAAACTGAGTGTTTTTATTGCAAGGAAAGTGGTCACTGGAAGCGGAACTGCCCCAAATACTTAGCAGACAAGAAGGCCGGCAAAACGAAAGGTATATGTGATATACATGTAATTGATGTGTACCTTACCAGTACTCGTAGTAGCTCCTGGGTATTTGATACCGGTGTAGTTGCTCACATTTGTAACTCAAAGCAGGAGCTGCGGAATAAGCGGAGACTGGCGAAGGACGAGGTGACGATGCGCGTCGGGAATGGTTCCAAGGTCGATGTGATCGCCGTCGGCACGCTACCTCTACATTTACCTACGAGATTAGTTTTGAACCTCAATAATTGTTATTTGGTGCCAAGTTTGAGCATGAACATTGTATCAGGATCTCGTTTAATTCGAGATGGCTACTCATTTAAATCCGAGAATAATGGTTGTTATATTTATATGAGAGATATGTTTTATGGTCATGCTCCGATGGTGAATGGTTTATTCTTAATGAATCTCGAGCGTAATGCTACACATGTTCATAGTGTGAGTACCAAAAGATGTAAGATTGATAATGATAGTCCCACATACTTGTGGCACTGCCGCCTTGGTCACATAGGTGTCAAACGCATGAAGAAGCTCCATGCTGATGGACTTTTAGAGTCTCTTGATTACGAATCATTTGACACGTGCGAACCATGCCTCATGGGTAAAATGACCAAGACTCCGTTCTCAGGAACAATGGAGCGAGCAACCAACTTATTGGAAATCATACATACTGATGTATGCGGTCCAATGAGTGTTGAGGCTTGCGGTGGCTATCGTTATGTTCTCACCCTCACTGATGACTTGAGTAGATATGGGTATGTCTACTTAATGAAACACAAGTCTGAGACCTTTGAAAAGTTCAAGGAATTTCAGAGTGAGGTTGAGAATCAACGTGACAGGAAAATCAAGTTCCTGCGATCAGATCGTGGAGGAGAATACTTGAGTCACGAGTTTGGCACACACTTAAGAAAATGTGGAATAGTTTCACAGCTCACGCCGCCTGGAACACCTCAGCGTAATGGTGTGTCCGAACGTTGCAATCGCACTCTATTAGATATGGTGCGATCTATGATGTCTCTTACCGATTTACCGCTATCTTTTTGGGGTTATGCTTTAGAGACTGCCGCATTCACTTTAAATAGGGCACCGTCGAAATCCGTTGAGACGACACCGTTTGAATTATGGTTTGGGAAGAAACCTAAGCTGTCATTTCTAAAAGTTTGGGGATGAGATGCTTATGTCAAGAAACTTCAACCTAAAAACCTCGAACCCAAATCGGAAAAATGCGTCTTCATAGGATACCCTAAAGAAACTATTGGGTATACCTTCTACCTCAGATCCGAAGGCAAGATCTTTGTTGCCAAGAATGGGTCCTTTCTGGAGAAAGAGTTTCTCTCGAAAGAAGTAAGTGGGAGGAAAGTAGATCTTGATGAAGTATTACCTCTTGAACCGGAAAATGGCGCAACTCAAGTAAATGTTCCTGAGGTGCCTGCACCGACTAGAGAGGAAGTTAATGATGATGATCAAGATACTTCTGATCAAGCTCCTACTGAAATTCGAAGGTCCACAAGGACACGTTCCGCACCAGAATGGTACGGCAACCCTGTCTTGGAAGTCATGTTGTTAGACAACGGTGAACCTTCGAACTATGAAGAAGCGATGATGGGCCCGGATTCCGACAAATGGCTAGAAGCCATGAAATCTGAGATAGGATCCATGTATGAAAACGAAGTATAAACTTTGACTGACTTGCCCGTAGAGCGGCGAGCCATAGAAAATAAATGGATCTTTAAGAAGAAGACGGACGCGGATGGTAATGTGACCATCTATAAAGCTCGGCTTGTCGCTAAGGGTTATCGACAAGTTCAAGGGGTTGACTACGATGAGACTTTCTCACCAGTAGCGAAGCTGAAGTCCGTCCGAATCATGTTAGCAATTGCTGCATTCTATGATTATGAGATATGGCAAATGGACGTCAAAATGGCATTCCTTAATGGTTTCCTTAAGGAAGAATTGTATATGATGCAGCCGGAAGGTTTTGTCGATCCTAAGAATGCTGACAAGGTGTTTAAGTTCCAACGCTCGATTTATGGGCTGGTGCAAGCATCTCGGAGTTGGAACATTCGCTTTGATGAGATGATCAAAGCGTTTGGGTTTACGCAGACTTATGGAGAAGCCTGCGTTTACAAGAAAGTGAGTGGGAGCTCTGTAACATTTCTCATATTATATGTAGATGACATACTTTTGATGGGAAATGATATAGAACTCTTGGACAGCATTAAGGCCTACTTGAATAAAAGTTTTTCAATGAAGGACCTTAGAGAAGCTGCATATATATTAGGCATCAAGATCTATAGAGATAGATCAAGACGCCTCATAGGTCTTTCACAAAGCACATACCTTGATAAGATATTGAAGAAGTTCAATATGGATCAGTCTAAGAAGGGGTTCTTGCCTGTGTTACAAGGTGTGAAATTGAGCTCAGCTTAATGTCCGACCACGGCAGAAGATATAGAAGAGATGAGTGTCATCCCCTATGCCTCAGCCATAGGTTCTATTATGTATGCCATGCTGTGTACCAGACCTGATGTAAACCTTGCCGTAAGTTTGGTAGGAAGGTACAAAAGTAATCCCGACAAGGAACACTGGACAGCGGTCAAGAATATCCTAAAGTACCTGAAAAGGACTAAGGAAATGTTTCTCGTTCATGGAGGTGACGAAGAGCTCGTCGTAAAGGGTTACGTCGACGCTAGCTTCGACACAGATCTGAATGACTCTAAGTCACAAACCGGATACGTGTATATTTTGAATGGTGGGGCATTAAGCTGGTGCAGTTGCAAGCAGAGCGTCGTGGCGGGATCTACATGTGAAGCGGAGTACATGGCAGCCTCGGAGGCAGCACATGAAGCAATTTGGGTGAAGGAGTTCATCACCGACCTAGGAGTCATACCCAATGCGTCGGGGCCAATCAAGCTCTTCAGTGACAACACTGGAGCTATTGCACTTGCCAAGGAGCCCAGGTTTCACAAGAAGACAAGGCACATCAAGCGTCGCTTCAACTCCATTCGTGAAAATGTTCAAGATGGAGACATAGATATTTGTAAAGTACATACAGACCTGAATGTAGCAGATCCGTTGACTAAACCTCTCCCTAGAGCAAAACATGATCAACACCAGAATTCCATGGGTGTTCGATTCATCACAATGTAACTAGATTATTAACTCTAGTGCAAGTGGGAGACTGTTGGAAATATGGCCTAGATGCAATAATAAAAGCATTATTATTATATTTCCTTGTTCATGATAATTGTCTTTATTCATGCTATAATTATGTTATCCGGAAATCGTAATACATGTGTGAATAATAGACACCAACATGTCCCTAGTAAGCCTCTAGTTGACTAGCTCGTTGATCAACAGATAGTCATGGTCTCCTGACTATGGACATTGGATGTCATTGATAACGAGATCACATCATTAGGAGAATGATGTGATGGACAAGACCCAATCCTAAACATAGCACAAGATCGTATAGTTCGTTTGCTAGAGTTCTCCAATGTCAAGTATCCTTTCCTTAGACCATGAGATCGTGTAACTCCCGGATACCGTAGGAGTGCTTTGGGTATACCAAACGTCACAACGTAACTGGGTGACTATAAAGGTATACTACGGGTATCTCCGAAAGTGTCTGTTGGGTTGACATGGATTAAGACTGGGATTTGTCACTCCGTATGACGGAGAGGTATCACTGGGCCCACTCAGTAATGCATCATCATAATGAGCTCAAAGTGACCAAGTGTCTGGTCATGGGATCATGCATTACGGTACGAGTAAAGTGACTTGCCGGTAACGAGATTGAACGAGGTATTGGGATACTGACGATCGAATCTCGGGCAAGTAACATACCGATTGACGAAGGGAATTGTATACGGGGTTGCTTGAATCCTCGACATCGTGGTTCATCCGATGAGATCATCGAGGAGCGTATGGGAGCCAACATGGGTATCCAGATCCCGCTGTTGGTTATTGACCGGAGAGTCGTCTCGGTCATGTCTACATGTCTCCCGAACCCGTAGGGTCTACACACTTAAGGTTCGATGATGCTAGGGTTGTAGGGATATGTATATGCAGTAACCCGAATGTTGTTCGGAGTCCCGGATGAGATCCCGGACGTCACGAGGAGTTCCGAAATGGTCCGGAGGTAAAGAATTATATATAGGAAGTGCTATTTCGGGCATCGGGACAAGTTTCGGGGTCACCGGTATTGTACCGGGACCACCGAAAGGGTCCCGGGGGTCCACCGGGTGGGGCCACCTATCCCGGAGGGCCCCATGGGCTGAAGTGGGAAGGGATCCAGCCCAAAGTGGGCTGGGGCGCCACTTCCCCCTAGGGCCCATGCGCCTAGGGTGGGGGAAACCCTAAAGGAAGAGTCCTAGGAGGGGAAGGCACCTCCTAGGTGCCTTGGGGAGGAGGGATTCCTCCCCTTGGCCGCACCCCCCTAGGAGATTAGATCTCCTAGGGCCGGCGCCCCCCCCTTGGCCCTCCTATATATAGTGGGGAGATGGAGGACTTCTTACCTTGATCTTTGGTGCCTCCCTCTCCCTCTCCAACACATCCTCCTCCTCCATAGTGCTTGGCGAAGCCCTGCCGGAGTACTGCAGCTCCATCAACACCACGCCGTCGTGCTGCTGCTGGAGCCATCTCCCTCAACTTCTCCTTCCCCCTTGCTAGATCAAGAAGAAGGAGACGTTACGCTGACCGTACGTGTGTTGAACGCGGAGGTGCCGTCCGTTCGGTGCTAGGATCTTCGGTGATTCGAATCACGTCGAGTACAACTCCATCATCCCCGTTCTTTGAACGCTTCCGCTCGCGATCTACGAGGTACGTAGATGCATCTAATCACTCATTGCTAGATGAACTCCTAGATGGATCTTGGTGAAACCGTAGGAAATTTTTTGTTTTCTGCTACGTTCCCCATCAGTTAGATCTTGCCCATTGAAGAAGAAGCCCATTAGTGACAAGCAACAAGGGAAGCGGCCACAAGTTCACTCTCATTCTCAACCTCAAGTTGAAGAAATGCCTCTTCCCAAGAAGACTCAAGCTAATGCTTCTCAAGTTGAGAAATCAAGTGAGAAGAAAGTGAAGAGTAGACGTTGCTACCTATGTCGTGAGAAAGGTCACCTCGCTTCTTCATGCACTAGTGGTAACTTATCCAACCCAATTATTATTGATGATGTCTATTCTCTTGGGAAGGATAAGGTTGACAATGTGTTCGCCAAATTTGTTGGTGCTCAAAGTGGTGTCAAGAAAAGAACCATTTGGGTATCCAAGCCTATTGTGACTAACCTCTTCAGACCCAACTTGGTTGGGGACCAACTATCTCATACTTGATCAATAGGTGTTGTTGGAGGTCACTTGGAGACTTGGCTACATTATGAAGAATTAAGGGGACTTCATCATTCTTATTGTCTCAAGCCAAGTCATTCGGATTATCAAGTTTCTATCTTATATCCAATGTTCCTCCTTGCGGTAACTCGTGCTTAAATTGTGTACATTGATAGTTACTTGCCCTTTTGCATGTTTGGTTTCATTCCTTGCATGTGTTTGTATATGTTGTGCTTCCAACTTGATTATCTTGAGCAGTCAAGTATGTGTGTGTTGGTTTGCACATCATGTATGTGTGTGTCGTGCGTAGAGCCTTTATGCTTCTTATTCATATCTTAGTTGGCTCTTGTGAGAGATTAATGGAATATCCCATTATGGGGGAGTGATGTGCTTGTGCACTTCACAATCCTATAAAGGTGGGTACATGGGGAATACCACTTAGTATTGATATTGCAAGCTTATCTAGTCGCTATGTGGTATGTCTTCTCATGAGAAATTCAAATTCTAAATAGTCCATTAATTATCTCTTGTTGCATCCTTTTATTTGCCTCTTGTTCATCCTTAATTGGCATCACATTATGGGGGAGTAATATGCTATGTGTATATTACTAGCCTAGAAAATGTGTACATTTGAGATATTGTCACCTAGAGTTGATATTGTAAATTATCTTGTTCCTAGGTGGCATGTTAGCTCTACAAGTTGCATTTTGCTTTTTGTTTGGTGTGAAGATGATGTCGGATATCCTTGTTATCTACCACCGGGAATTATTTCCGTTTACTTCTTGTCTTTTGACAATTGGTACTCACTTTTGTGGTAGAATCTATTGATCATCTTTACATTGGCCTTTGCTTTTTATTTGCCCTTTCTCTTGCCAAGGATTGTATCAACTCCCTTTTGTCTTCCATTCCACTTGTGGATCTTGTTAATTTCTTGACCTTGTCTAGTGTTTTCTAGATATAGTGAAAGTGATGATCCCACCTCGTGCATTTTGTATTCAAATGCAATTCTCTTAATGCACTAGTCTTGGGGGAGCTATCCTATTCTCTATAAAACACTCATCTTGTGATCCTTATCAAGTGTGTGTTTGGTGGAAGGCAAGCCGTTTCTTTTTGGTGCTTTGTGCCATCATGAAACTTTGTAGAGGGCTTGGTTTGTTTGGAACCACTCTCTTTTTTGGGAGTTTGACATCTTTCTTTTTGAGTGTATCAATGGATATCTCATTCCTCGATGTATCTTTTATGGATATCCTCCAAGTGATGATTTATTCATTTGGTATCTTTTCTTCGCTTGGTATTTCTTTGTCTTTTGGTCTCGGTTCTTGAAAGTCTTGAGCATGCATATTTACTTCTTGTAGTTTCTTTGGCATGTTTTCTTTCTTTGACCCAATATATAGGGGAACTCCACCAAGTCTCAAATTGGATGAGATGTGCATGAAATTCATTTTCATATCTATATGCACATATTTATGTGGAGTTTGTCCTATGTGTTGTTGGTTCTCTAACTCTTTGGTCCCAATGAGTTTGGGTACCATTTTGTTTGTGTTGTTGTTCTAGGAACAAGTGGAGATGCATTGGATGCTCGGCTCACTCACAAGGAAGGAGTTGTCACCATGTGCTTATTGGAGTCAAGCTAGGATGATCAATGAACTACTTTGTACCTTCAATTGGTATCTACTACATCCTTCCAATGTTATCTCGGTAACAAGTATCTTCATATACTTCATGCACACATTTCTTGCATCAACCTTGTGTAGGTTGTATCATGGCATGTTATCCATTCTTTCTTGTGATACTTGTTTCCTTTCTCAAAGCATCCCAACAATGATCTCATGTTGCTTGTTGCGATGTCTTTGATGGTTGTGTAGTAGGAATTCATTTATATACAATAAGACCTTATCTAGCTATGTGCTATGCTTTCAAGCAAATATCTTATCGGTATATTTATGATTTCCTTGTGGATATCTTGTTCCTCGTGTTGCAACTATTTCGGGTGTACATCCTTCTTTGTACATATATATAAATCATCATGAGTTCGTCTACCTAGAATCTTATACACTTGAGAAAAGTTGCATATCTAGTTGATATCCTTTCTTTCACGTCCACCTTGTCTTTCTTATGTTATTTATTTGGTGGCTCCGTGAAAGCTTTTGCCTTGAGTGCGTGTCTTATCTCGTTGCATCTTGATGCACTCTTGTGTGGTGAAGATTACTTTCCTCATGCTTATCTTTACGAGGCTTTTGCCATCTTATTGGTATCCCTCGTCTTGATGAGGCTTTCATCTTCTATCTTCGCCACGGGTTGTCACAAGCATAGGCTGTTTGTATGCTTATTAGTAAGCTTGTGAACCCATTTGCTAGTTGTGTGTGGGAATGATAGGCCTTGCACTATGTGCCTCATTCTTTCAAGACTTTATTGATGCTTAATGCTCATTCGTACATTAGTCTTCTCAAGTGCATTGCCTTGACTCACACACATCATTTTGGTTGAGCCCATTCTTAAGTTGCCTCTTTTATTTGTTGCTCAACCATGTGTTTGTTGCAAGTACTAGGCTTAGTTTCCTATATGCTCACTTGCACTTGTTGTAAGTTTCTATTGATTTTGGGGGAGCTATGATCCTACTTTGTGCACTTTGTATCCAAACACAAATATTCTTATGTGTGCACAAATCATGGGGAGCTTCTCTAGTTTCTTTAGAACACTTCTTTGCTCTTATCATAATATCTTTTATTCTTGTGGCTCGAAGGATCTTTGGTCGAGTTGGTTCAATTGGAATCTTTTGATAGCTTGCTTCAATTGGTATCTTTTGATTGCTTGATTGCTTGTGTCTCTCTTTGTTATGTCTTTGTGACATATCTTTCTTTTGCAATCTTTGGGCCTCAATATAGTTTGTCTTCCTCCAAGTATTTACCGTTGGATATGTGTATTGCATTCCACTCTCTTGTTGAGAAATACACAACTTATGGAGGAACTCAATCTATATTGGCCTTCTAAGCTTTTCGCCCATTTTGGCAATCGATGCCAATGGGGGAGAAGTTTCAGAGAGTTTTGTGGATTTTTTAGAGAGTTTTGTGGAGAAGTCTTTAGAGTTTTCTCCTTGCTTTGGTTTTGTTCCTAAGCATTTGCATCTCATATGCATGCATTATTGGTTGTTGCATTGCATGGTGATGCATAATTCCTTGTATTAAACTCTCTTGAAAGTGATTGTCATCAATTACCAAAATGTGGGAGATTGAAAGAACATGCGGTGCCCCCATGTTTGGTTTTGGTAATTGATGACAATCTCTATGGACTAATGGTTGCCTTGAGTTATATTTGAAGGTTTTTTCCATAGGCTTTTCTTGGAGTACATGTGTTGGTTTCAAGGAGAGTTTGTGTCGACCAAGGTGCTATTCAAGGAATTACCTAAAGATTGGTCTTGTGAGAGGTTGATCAAGACTAAGTTAAAGAGTGAATCAAGTTGATCAACCCACAAAGCATAGAAGATGTACCGAGAGGGATCAAGTGATCCCATGGTATGGTAAGCATTGTCAATTACACTTTGTGTACTAACCCATGGTCTTCGTGAGGGTTCTTTGTGGGGTTAAGTTGCGGTGTGCAAGTTCAAGTGGAGCACCACGAAGAGATCAAATGCTTGAAGCTTGCCGTCCTTTGTGGTGACAATGGACCTGTGAAGATGTGCGGAAGAGTAGCTCACCCATAGTAGAGTATGGGGGAGCAATCAACTAGTCTTCATCGAGTCAACACAATCAAGAAAGGTTGCGGTGTGCAAGTTCAAGTGGAGCATCACGAAGAGATCAAATGCTTGAAGCTTGCCGTCCTTTGTGGTGACAATGGACTTGTGAAGATGTGCGGAAGAAAGGCTCACCCATAGTGGAGTATGGGGGAGCAATCAACTAGTCTTCATCGAGCCAACACAATCAAGAAAGGTGGTCCAACTTGAGGGAGTCAAGATCGTCATCATCTAGCTCAAGTGGACCATGTGCAAGGCAAAGGTTTGCCCTTGATAGGTTTTCTATTTTACCGGTCTCATGATGGTAGTTGGGAGACCGGGTTATAGGATCGATTGCCATACTATCAAGGGGGGCTCTCGATGAGTAGCTCGATCGTATCGTTCGTTGAGAGCTCAAACCATTGCATCCTTGCATCATCTTTCTTGGTTCTTGTTTGGTTCTCTTTGTGAGTCTTAGAGCTTACGGTCATCTTGTTGACAAGCTTGAGTTCACCGAAAACGGAGTTCGCTTGCATCTTCTATTATATTTTCGATGTTGGAGGTTTTGCCGGTTCTTCTCGGTTGGAGGTTTCACTCCTATTTTTGTTAGGCATACCTCCCCTGCCTCTTCTTACTATAACCATTCGCTGTTTTGATGCTACTCGTCGTATTGTTTCCAACAAGCTTGAGTTTGCTCAATTCAGAGCTCATATGCAGAAGTTATGGCAGTTCTTGTTTTCTTGAGTGTGGTTTTTGTCAGGGTCCCAGCGGTAGTACCGTGGTACCCAGCGGTAGTACCGCTGAGGGGTCTCAAGCGGCAGTACCGCTCCGCAGCGGTAGTACCGGTGGTGACTCCGCAGCAGTACTACCGCTGGCTTACCAGATCCCTACCGCGTCGATTCGAGGGGTCTTTTTCTGTGTCGGATTGTGCGGTACCTCGCTGCGGCAGTAGTGCGGCAGTACCGCTCCTTAGCGGCAGTACCGCCCTTCCTCCGCGGTAGTACCGCCCGGTTCCCTCTTTCCCTTTCCCCTTCGTTCTGCACGGCAATACCGTCGAAGGGAGCGGTAGTACCGCTGTCTCCTGCGGTACTACCGCCCCAAGGTTCATGTTTTGTTGCTCCTTTTCCCTGTTTCTTCTGCCTGAGCGGTAGTACCGCTCGTGGAGTGGTAGTACCGCTCGTGTGCGGGCTGAGCACATAACGGTTGGTTTTTCCCCCTCCTATAAAAGGGGGTCTTCTTCCCCAATGAATCTTATCCTTTGAGCTCGTGTTCTTCCCCCATTGTTGACCTTCTTCGAGCTTGATAACTCTCAATTCCTCCATGGATTCTTGCTAGTTTTTGAGGGAAAAGAGAGAGGAGATCTAGATCCACATTTCCACCAATCACTTTCTCCCCTATGTGAGGGGAACCCCTTGGATCTAGATCTTGGAGTTCTTTGTGTTCTCTTTCTTGTTCTTCCTCTCATTTTCCTCCCTAGCATTAGTTGCTTTGGTGGGATTTGAGAGAGAAGGACTTGGACACTCCGTGTGCCCTTGACATTGCATTTGGTGCATCGTTTTGAGTTCTTCACGGTGATACGTGGAAGTTACAAGTTGAGAAGCTTATTATTCTTGGGTGCTTGGTACCCTTGAGCTTGTTCCTCTAGGGTGCTTGGGTGCCCTAGACGGTTGGTGGTGTTCGGAGCTCAATCATTGTGGTCTAAAGCTTCGGGCAAGCGTCGGGGTCTCCAATTAGGTTGTGGAGATTGCCCCGAGCAATTTGACGGGTTCCAGTGACCGCCCCCAAGGATTGCCAAAGTGTACGGGTTCGGTGACCGCCCCCAAGGGTTGCCATTTGTACGGGTTCGGTGACCGCCCTCAAGGGTCCCTTAGTGGAATCACGGCATCTTGCATTGTGCGAGGGCGTGAGGAGATTACGGTGCCCCTAGTGGCTTCTTGGGGATCATTGTGCCTCCACACCGCTCCAAACGGAGATTAGCATCCGCAAGGGTGTGAACTTCGGGATACATCGTCGTCTCCACGTGCCTCGGTTATCTCTTACCCGAGCCCTTTACTTATGCACTTTACTTTGTGATAGCCATATTGTTTCTTGTCATATTTCTTGCTATCACATAGTTGCTTATCTTGCTTAGCATAAGTTGTTGGTGCACATAGGTGAGCCCAGTTGTTTTTGGTTTTGTGCTTGACAAATTAACCGCTAGGTTTATTCCGCATTTGTTCAAGCCTAAACCGTAATTATTTTAAAACGCCTATTCACCCCCCCCTCTAGGCGACATCCACGATCTTTCACCTTCATTATCATTTTTTTAGAAAACAAACATTTTTCAAAATGGTTAAGGTTTACAAAAACATGAATTTCTAAAAAAAATACAAACATTTTCTTTAACTTTCGGAACAAGATTGGAAACACTAACCTTTTTTAAAATATCTAAAATTTTCTGAAAATCAAGATTTTTTATATGAAACCTAAACATTATGTGAATCCTTTAATAAATTATGGAAAAGGGAACTTTTAGTTTTGAAACACATTTTTTTTTGAATTTATGAACACATTCAGAAACGAGATCATTTTTAAATTCTGAACAAGTTTGAAAAATGAGAACATTGTTTGTGATTTCCGAACATTTTTGAATACACAAACAATTTCGGAAAACATAAATAAATTTTAAATTAGCTAACATTTTTTTGAAATGCAGACATTTTTCAAATTACTGGACATTTTCTAAAACTGTGACCATTTTTTGTGAAGTCATGAACAATTTTTTTATTTTTGTGATTTTTTTACAAGAAAATAAAATAAAATAAACGCGGGAGTAAGGAAACACAACCGAAAAAAAACCTGTAGTACCTTGCGGACCTACCAAATGGGGTGATGGAAGTCGCTCGGTCGCTAACGTGTGTGAAATAGCAGCAATCTGTCGCAAACTGCCCCAGCGCGTTGATCTAATCTCACACCCCATTGGCTCCCTACATAAAATTAATCCTCCACCAAATGATAGGTCCCTGCGTGATAAATTTGGAGGATGACTTATAGAAGAACATTCGGTGATGCAGAGTGGTATGGAAAGCTGAGCCTAAATTATCCAACTAATAGCCCTGTTCGCTCGCTCAAAAATAAAATAAAAAATACTAGCTCTGTTCGCGTGTCAAAAATACAGAACTACAACTATACCTAAAGATCACCGGTAAAAAGAACTATAACTAAACACCATTACATTTGAATGAAATCTTAAAGAACAAGTACTAGTAGTAAACCCTACAGAATACTCCTTCTGTCTCAAAATAAGTGACTCAAGTTTGTACTAATTTTATACTAAACTCAGCACAAAGTTGAGTTACTTATTTTGGGACAGAGGGAGTACTACAGAGTTGTGCAGCACGTAATACCGAATGACACAAGAAGCATGTCACACCGACGTACTCAAAGGACGCGTCCTGATGTTTCCATGGAATTTTCAAAACATTTCTGGACGTAGGGCGTGCAAGTTTCCGCCCGTCTTTGCCCGCGTACGCACGGCGTTAGAAAAACAGGGGATCTCTCGTAAGAACACGAACAGTCGAACACGAGGTAAAATGGCCGTAGAAAGTTTCCCCGTGTTGGCTTTTTCCAGAGAGGGGCTGACCTCTCCCCGCCACCTTTCTACTCTCCTTTCGGGGACACCGCGGGAAAGCGGCAACCAAAAGGTCGAGGAATCCGGGCAGGTTACCATGGACGGACAAACCCGGCCGCGCTAGCTCGTCGTCGTCCTCGTCTTGTTCTCTGCGTACGGGATCCTCCGTTGACAATCGACATTGTTTCGTGGCTGCCGTCTGGCCATGTCGCGCAGTGTGCGACGCAGCATCGGCCGGTTGCGTACGTCCACCTCGTGACGTGATCGGCTTGATCGGCGGCGGTTGGTAGACGAAAAACAACACTGCCATAAACCCACAGTCTCTGAAGAAGTTCAACCCCTGGACGAATTCGTCAGAAAGCAAAGCGTCTCTGCCTTTCTCCCCTGCCCGAGCATTTCAATTCTGTCTTTTGGGGAGCATCAGTAAAGGCAAAGATTGTTCGCACCAGCAAATGCTAAAGAGAGGCCATTCGCAAAAAAAAAATGCTAAAGAGAGGCCGAGGGCCAAGCTTTTCACCACGGCTTAACCTACGACGTGGCCGTCGTCAGTATGGATGGATGAACCGTCAAAAGAGGCGGTATAGACGTGATCGGCTCAACCTTCGCGGGCGAAAGAAATCAAATCTAAAGAAAGGAGCTTCGTGACTCAAGAGCTCGGTCGAGATCGCTGTCGTTTGGTTTCTGCCATTTTACTAGTACAGCATCGTAGCATGCCTGAAGTCTGAACCCAATCCGCTGTTAAATCTGATAGGAAGGTTTTCTGAAGCGGCAAGAAACTTGCTACCTGGACACGTTGAATGGTTGGTTGCATGATCCGATCGATCCATCGACGATGATAAATGAGAAAGCAAAAGTTGTACATGATCTACGTCACGCGAGATAAAGAAAATAAACACACAAATACAGTTCATGTGGCTGCTGAACTCGACCAAGTCTTGTACTTAAACATACATTCTAAAACTTAGGTAATTATAGTCATTAGGATTTTAGTTCTATATGAAGCTGGTACTATTCGATATGTAATTTCTTATAAATATAGGTTGTCATTGGATTCACTCAATCAGTTATGTTATGGCACAAGAGAGCTGATTTTTCTCCAACTACAAATGCAGCTTCTGAAGCTGACACAAGTACTCCTGGAAGCATCAGCCACACAAATGAGGGCTCCAATCAGGGTCAGAGTAAGCTAAGGAGCCCGTCGTTTTCGCTAGTTCTATCTAGCCAAGGACCGATCCGTCAAGGCTTTGCATTCTTGTAACTCGGAGGTCATATCTGTCCTAATCCCAGGTCATGCAGAATCAGACATTATTTCTCTCAATGATGTACACATATGATGTCTTTCAAACCTTATACTTCCAGAGATTTCAAAATTTAATGTGATTGGTTCATGTGAGGTGTTCAATTCTCCACCTACTCCCTGACATGGACGCCTTGTAGACTACTAATCCGGTCGCATGATGGAGACGCGAAGCGAATGTAGTGATGAAAAGAAGCGGATATCTCTGAACCATAATAATTTTTTGACAGGGAAACCTGAAAAGACGGTATGACTACTGAATTCGACGAGGAATTCTCGAGACAGCGCGGTTCGTTCCGTTGACACGCTAGGCTGGCCCCAGCTGAGAGCCATTTCAACCGATGATTTGAGGAAACACACACTTCGTTGATGATTGTGGACCAAATACATGCGTGAAATCGGTGTGTTTTGATGAGGACATGTTACGTGGCTTTCAAATTAAACCGGACGGTCTGAATTCTATAGGATCAGCATTGCTTTCAAGCTTGAATCATGGAATGGAAAATAAACATGGAATAACACCTTTCTTCTCCTCGACAAAAGAGGAGGAAAAAGATGCCACGATCTGGAAGGAGATGAATCATTCGTTCTAGAGCTGAAGGTAAGGATATAATTAATCCGGTCGACGAAAAGTAGATACTATACTATTTTCGTCGGCATATATTCGCGGTACCCGTCAAATTGTCAATCAAGCTGGTCATGTCTGAAGATAAAGCCACTCTGAAGTATTTGCTGTGGTTGGAATTGGAACCATCTTGTGAGTGCATGGGTGAACTTCCCTCCCGGCAGAGGTCACAGCCACCCTTTCCCCTGTCCATCTTGATCGAAACGTCCTCGATCGTCGCTTCCTCTACGATCAGACTCCGCCCGCTCCTTCCTGTTTTG
Source organism: Triticum aestivum (assembly GCF_018294505.1). Taxonomy (NCBI): domain Eukaryota; kingdom Viridiplantae; phylum Streptophyta; class Magnoliopsida; order Poales; family Poaceae; genus Triticum; species Triticum aestivum. The sequence continues at coordinate 5,889,905 of NC_057803.1, read as the reverse complement.
GGACGTAGATATGTGTGTAGACACGCCCTAGAACTAGAAGCCAGGCAACACGTCAATTACCTGACGCTCTCCATTGTTCTCATCTGCAGAATCTAAGGCGCGAAGGACCGATAGCAACGTCGTTTTGAAGTAGCGGCGGGGGCAGCGGCCATTGTCGTAGCAGCGAGTAGATCACAAGTATTTGGAGGGCGTGGCGGCTGATCTGGGTCCAAATAGATTAGGATAAGTCACCTGAATGCAAGTGCCCAAGTCGCCTGTCTCTTCCATGCACAGTGCTGCAGTACATCATTGCTGAATATTGCCATGTCTGGAAAATACCGCATTTAGGCAGGCACAGGGTATCCCGCGACAACCCTAGCCTCCCGCGACTCCGCTGGCGGCGGCCGCCGCCGCCACCGCGCAGCCCCCTTTGCCGCCCTCGCCCATGGCCCCCTTAGCCCCCGCCGCTTCCCCCGCCGCCGCCCCTCCCCCTCCCCCTCCCAGCCCGGCAGGGGACGAAGGCCCTGACCCGGATCCCGACCCGCGCCCCTCTCCGGCGGTCGTTCTTTTCGCCCCTGCTGCTCCGGCCCCTGCTGCTCCGGCACCGGCGCCGGACGCTCCGACCCCGGCGCCCGCCGCTCTGGCCCCGGCCGCCCCGGACCTGGCCGCTCCGGCCCCTGCGGCTCCAACCCCGGTGCCCGCCGCTCTGGCCCGGCCGCCCCGGTTTGGGTGGAGGTTGGAAGACGGCGCCGCCCGAGCCTGGAGAAGGTGGCTGCTCCCCCTCCCAGGAAGGATGCTGGACTGCCTCGCACTTTCAAGCAGAGGACTTTCGGCCTCTGCTTTCGGTGCTTGGCGTCGGACCACTTCGTCACGGGCTGCCCCGGCCCTGTCCGGTGCTTGGGATGTGGCCACTCCGGCCATCGCGAGCGGGAGTGCTTGGCACAACATCCTGTCGGTTCAGAACCTTATCGTCCCGATTTTTTTTGAAACTATGATGATTTTTATAGCAAATTCGGAAACTATATACCCTAATGCAGAAAAATCAAAAGTATCACCCTGTCGGCTTCATGTTGGCCGAAGAGAGACTTTTCGGCCAACCGTTGGCCAAAAAGGACTTTTCGGCCAACAGTTGACCAAAGAGTCCCTCTTCGGCCAACACCTGCTCTACTGTTTTAGAAAATTCATATCAATTAGGATTTTTAGTATTTTAATTTGATTCTTTTTGCATTATATTAGAAATTTTATGAAGTTTCTGTAGATATCAAGTTTGACTAGATTTGAAAGTTTGAATTTGAATTTTCATGAATTTGCTCAAATCACTAGATTGCCTATAATTTGAGCTAGGAGTATTTTTTCCAGATGATTCTTTTTACTACTGGTTCTTTGTGACTTTGTTTATCAGTAGCAATTAATTGGCGAATTTTACAATTATTTAAAATTAAGTTTTTATGAAAACAGTCATGTTTTAGTGTTTTATAGGTTTTATGCCATTTCTTTTAATTTTAATTGCTTTAAATTTTTTTCTTTAGTTTTTTGACATATTCTTTTTGTTTCTGTTTAGTTATCAGTAGCTATTTCAAGAAACTAAAAGAAATAAAATACAAAAAAATACTACAAATGAAATATCTACTAATAACTTAACATAAACTAAAAGAATATGTCAAAAAATAAAGAAAACAATGTAAAGCAATTAAAATTAAAAGAAATAGCACAAAACCTATAAAACACTAAAACAGAACTGCTTTCATGAAAACCTAATTTTAAATAATCCTAAAATTCACCAATTAATTACTACTAATAAACAAAGTCACAAAGAACCAGTAGCAAAAAGAACCATCTAAAAAGAATACTCTTAGCTCAAATTATAGGCAATCTAGTGATTTGAGCAAATTCATAAAAATTCAAACTAGAACTTTCAAATCTAGTCAAACTTGATATCTACAGAAACTTCATAAAATTTCTAATATAATGCAAAAAGAATCAAATTAAAATACTAAAAATCCTAATTGATATGAATTTTCTAAAACAGTAGAGCCGTTGTTGGCCGAAGAGGGACTCTTTGGCCAACTGTTGGCCGAAAAGTCCTTTTTGGCCAGCAATTGGCCGAAAAGTCCCTCTTCGGTCAACGGTAGGCCGAAAAGTCCCTCTTCGGCCAATGGTAGGCCGAAAAGTCCCTCTTCGGCCAACAGGAGGCCGACAGGGTGATATTTTTTATTTTTCTGCATTAGGGTGTATAGTTTCCGAATTTGGTATAAAAATCATCATAATTTCAAAAAAAAATCCGTCGTCCCCCCCTCGCGCCTACCGGGCCTCGTCAGCGGCCTCCCCCCTGCAGCGGATCGCCTCCAGCCCCACTTCATCGACCTGGTCGCACTTGGGCTTCGGTGGTTTCTCACCAAGACAACCCTGCGACTGATGGTGTCATGCCGGCGGCTGACCCCGGCGTGCCTCCTGCTGTTTTGGAGCCCTTGCGGCGTCTCCTTGCAGCTCAGGCGGAGGCGCTCGGCGCTGAGCTACAGGCCTTGTTCGCTGCTCGTCTTGAGGTGCTGTTCAAGCCTCTTCAAGACTTGGTTGCTGCTGTGCAGAGTTGGACTGCTCAAGTCTCAAGCCTATGGGAACCTATGGAAGCTATCAGGGGCAGCCAAGACCTTGCCAATGTTGAATCTGCTCCTCCTGCTGTGGCCGTTGGTGAGGATTGCGGTGCGCTTGTTGTGGCTGGCTGCTCAGCTGAGTTGAGTGAGAAGGCTCAGTCCGTTGATGATCCGCCTGCCTTGGAAAAGGTCATGCTCGAGGATGATCCTCCTGACTTGGCTTCTGTCCTACTCGGGATGGTGAGTCAAGGCATGGAGTGTTGGAAATATGCCCTAGAGGCAATAATAAATTGGTTATTATTATATTTCCTTGTTCATGATAATCGTTTATTATCCATGCTAGAATTGTATTGATAGGAAACTCAGATACATGTGTGGATACATAGACAACACCATGTCCCTAGTAAGCCTCTAGTTGACTAGCTCGTTGATCAATAGATGGTTACGGTTTCCTGACCATGGACATTGGATGTCGTTGATAACGGGATCACATCATTAGGAGAATGATGTGATGGACAAGACCCAATCCTAAGCCTAGCACAAAGATCATGTAGTTCGTTTGCTAAAGCTTTTCTAATGTCAAGTATCATTTCCTTAGACCATGAGATTGTGCAACTCCCAGATACCGTAGGAGTGCTTTGGGTGTGCCAAACGTCACAACGTAACTGGGTGGCTATAAAGGTACACTACAGGTATCTCCGAAAGTATCTGTTGGGTTGGCACGAATCGAGACTGGGATTTGTCACTCCGTGTAACGGAGAGGTATCTTTGGGCCCACTCGGTAGGACATCATCATAATGTGCATAATGTGACCAAGGAGTTGATCACGGGATGATGTGTTACGGAACGAGTAAAGAGACTTGCCAGTAACGAGATTGAACAAGGTATCGGGATACCGACGATCGAATCTCAGGCAAGTATCGTACCGCTAGACAAAGGGAATTGTATACGGGATTGATTAAGTCCTTGATATTGTGGTTCATCCGATGAGATCATCGTGGAACATGTGGGAGCCAACATGGGTATCCAGATCCCGCTGTTGGTTATTGACCGGAGAGTTGTCTCGGCCATGTCTGCATGACTCCCGAGCCCGTAGGGTCTACACACTTAAGGTTCGATGACACTAGGGTTATAGGGAAAGTATGTATGAGGTTACCGAATGTTGTTCAGAGTCTCGGATGAGATCCCGGACGTCACGAGGAGTTCCGGAATGGTCCGGAGGTAAAGATTGATATATAGGAAGTATGGTTTTGGCCACCGAAATTGTTCCGGGCATCACCGGTAGTGTACCGGGACCACCGGAGGGGTCCGGGGGTCCACCAGGTGGAGCCACCAGCCCCGGAGGCTTACATGGGCCAATAGTGGGAAGGGACCAGCCCCTAGGTGGGCTGGGGCGCCTCCCACCAAGGCCCAAGGCATCCTCAAGAGGAGAGGGGGTAAACCCTAGGCGCAGATGGGCCCTAAGGCGCACCCTAGGTGCGCCCCCCTCTCTCCCCCTTGGCCGCCTCCCAGATGGGATCTGGGGGCTGCCGCCACCCCTAGGGAGGGCACCCTAGGTGGGAGCGCAGCCCCTCCCCTCCCCCTATATATACTTGAGCAAAGGGGCAGTCCAACACACGATTCAATCTCCCTGTTGGCGCAGCCCTACCCCTCTTCCTCCTCGTCTCTCGTAGTGCTTGGCGAAGCCCTGCTGGAGTCCCGCGCTCCTCCACCACCACCACGCCGTCGTGCTGCTGCTGGATGGAGTCTTCCCCAACCTCTCCTTCTCCCCTTGCTGGATCAAGGCGTAGGAGACGTCACCGGGCTGTACGTGTGTTGAACGCGGAGGTGCCGTCCGTTCAGCACTAGGATCATCGGTGATTTGGATCACGGCGAGTACGACTCCATCAACCCTGTTCACTTGAACGCTTCCGCTTAGCGATCTACAAGGGTATGTAGATGCACTCTCCTTCCCTCGTTGCTAGATTACTCCATAGATTGATCTTGGTGATGCGTAGAAAATTTTGAATTTCTGCTACGTTCCCCAACAGTGGCATCATGAGCTAGGTCTATGCGTAGTTTCTATGCACGAGTAGAACACAAAGTAGTTGTGGGCGTCGATATTGTCAATTATCTTGCCGTTACTAGTCTTATCTTGATTCGGCGGCATCGTGGGATGAAGCGGCCCGGACCGACCTTACACGTACTCTTACGTGAGACTGGTTCCACCGACTGACATGCACTAGTTGCATAAGGTGGCTAGCGGGTGTCTGTCTCTCCCACTTTAGTCGGATCGGATTCGATGAAAAGGGTCCTTATGAAGGGTAAATAGAAATTGGCATATCACGTTGTGGTTTTCGCGTAGGTAAGAAACGTTCTTGCTAGAAACCTATAGCAGCCACGTAAAAACTTGCAACAACAATTAGAGGACGTCTAACTTGTTTTTGCAGCATATGCCTTGTGATGTGATATGGCCAAAAGGATGTGATGAATGATATATGTGATGTATGAGATTGATCATGTTCTTGTAATAGGAATCACGACTTGCATGTCGATGAGTATGACAACCGGCAGGAGCCATAGGAGTTGTCTTTATTTATTTATGACCTGCGTGTCAACATAAACGTCATGTAATTACTTTACTTTATTGCTAAAGCGTTAGCCATAGTAGTAGAAGTAATAGATGACGAGACAACTTCAAGAAGACACGATGATGGAGATCATGATGATGGAGATCATGGTGTCATGCCGGTGACAACGATGATCATGGAGCCCCGAAGATGGAGATCAAAGGAGCAAAATGATATTGGCCATATCATGTCACTATTTGATTGCATGTGATGTTTATCATGTTTTACATCTTATTTGCTTAGAACGACGGTAGCTTAAATAAGATGATCCCTCACTAAAATTTCAAGAAAAGTGTTCCCCCTAACTGTGCACCGTTGCGAAGGTTCGTTGTTTCGAAGCACCACGTGATGATCGGGTGTGATAGATTCTAACGTTCGAATACAACGGGTGTAAGCCAGATTTACATAGCAAAAACACTTAGGTTGACTTGACGAGCCTAGCATGTACAGACATGGCCTCGGAACACGGAAGACCGAAAGGTCGAGCATGAGTCGTATAGAAGATACGATCAACATGAAGATGTTCACCGTTGTTGACTAGTCCGTCTCACGTGATGATCGGACACGGCCTAGTCGATTCGGATCATGTTTCACTTAGATGACTAGAGGGATGTCTATATGAGTGGGAGTTCATTAAATTAACTCAATTATCATGAACATAGTCTGAATTGTCTTTGCAAATATGTTGTAGATAAATAGCTCACATTGTAGCTCCCTGTTTCAATACGTTCCTAGAGAAAGATTAAGTTGAAAGATATTGTAAGCAATGATGCGGACTAGGTCCATAGTCCGAGGAGTGTCCTCATTTCTACACAGAAGGCTTACGTCTTTGATGCACCGCTCAATATGTAAACCCCTACAACGTCGTCTGTGGATGTTGTGAACACCTGACAGACACATCTTGATGACTACTTGATAGTTTAGTGCACCATACTTTACGGCTTAGAATCTGGATTCCAGTGACGTTTTGAATGCCACAGAACATATGAGATGTTCCAAGAGCTGAAATTGGGATTTCAGGCTCATGCCCGTGTTGAGAGGTGTGAGACCTCTGACAAGTTCTTTTGCCAACAAGATGGAGGAGAATAGCTCAGCTAGTGAGCATGTGCTCAGAATGTCTGGGTGCTACAATCACTTAAATCAAGTGGGAGTTAAACTTCCAGATAAGATAGTGATTGATAGAGTTCTCTAGCCACTATCACTAAGCTACTAGATCTTCGTGATGAACTATGACATGCAAGGGATGGAGTTGATCCCGGAGCTGTTCGCGGTGCTTAAGACCGCAAAAGGTAGAAATCAAGAAGGAGCATCAAGTGTTGATGGTTTAACAAGACCACTGGTTTCAAGAAGGGCAAGGGCTAGAAGGGAAACTTCATGGATGGCAAACCAGTTGCCGCTCCAGTGAAGGAACCCAAGGTTGAACCCAAACCCGAGACTAAGTGCTTCTATTGTAAGGGGAACGGTCACTGGTAGCGGAATTACCCCAAATGCATGGTAGATAAGAAGGCTGGCAACTTCAACAAAGTATATACGTGTTATTAATGTGTACCTCGCTAGTACTCCTGGTAGCACCTGGGTATTGGATACCGGTTCAGTTGCTATTACTGGTGACTTGAAGCAAAAGCTACGGACTAAACGGAGACTGGCTAAGGGCGAGGTGACGATGTGTGTTGGAAGTATTTCCAAAGTTGATGAGATCACCATCGCACGCTCCATCTGCCTTCGGGATTAGTATTGAACCTAGATAAATGTTATCAGGTGTCTACGTTGAGCATGAATATGATTAGATCATGTTCATTGCAATACGGTCATTCATTTAAGTTAGAGAATAATGGTTATTCTGTTTACATGAATGATACCTTTCATGGTCATGCACCCTATGTGAATGGTTCATTGAATCTCGGTCGTGGTAATACACATGTTCACGCCAAAAGATGTAGAGTTAATAATGATAGTACCACTTTCTCGTGGCACTGCCGCTTAGGTCATATTGGCGTAAGATGCATGAAGAAACTCCATGTCGATGGATGTTTGGAGTCACTTGATTTTGAATCGCTTGACACATGCGAGCCATGCCTCATGGGAAGGATGACTAAGGCCCCGCTTTCAGGTACAATGAAATGGGCAAGTGACTTGTTGGAAATCATACATGCTGATGCGTGTGATCCAATGAGAATTGAAGCGTGCGGTGGATATCGCTATTTTCTCATCTTCACTGACGATTTGAGTAGATATAGGTATATTTACTTAATGAAGCACAAGTCTGAAACGTTTGAAAAGTTCAAGCGATTTCAGAGTGAAGTTAAGAATCATCATAACAAGAAGATCAAATTCCTACGATCTGATCAATAAGAATATCTGAGTTATGAGTTTGGCAAACACTTAAGACATTGTGGAATTGTTTCACAGTTGAAGCCACCTGGAACACCACTGGGTTATGGTGTGTCCGGACGTCGTAATCGAACCTTATGAGATATGGTGCGATCTATGATGTCTCTTACCAATCTACCGTTTTCATTTTGAGGTTATGCGTTAGAGACAGCTGCATTCACTTTAGATAGGACACCATCTAAGTCCGTTGAGACGACGTCGTATGAACATTGGTTTGGCAAGAAACCAAAGTTGTCGTTTCTTAATGTTTGGGGCTGCGATGCTTAAGGCTTCAGCCGGAGAAGCTCGAACCCAAAGCGGACAAACACATCTTCATAGGATACCCAAAGGTGACAGTAGGGTATACCTTCTATCTCAGATCCGAGGGCAAATTGTTTGTCGCTAAGAACGGGTCCTTTCTCGAGAAGGAGTTTCTCTCGAAAGAATTGAGTGGGAGGAAGATAGAATTTGATGAGGTTGTCGAACCTTTACTTCAACCAGAGAGTGATGCAACACAGAAAGATGTTTTCTGTGGCGCCTACGTCTGTTGAATAGGAAGTTAATGATAGTGATCATGAAGCTTCGGATCAAGTTGCTATCGAACCTCGTAGGTCGACAAGGATATGTACTACTCCTAAGTGGTACGGTAATCCTGTCTTAGATATCATGTTGTTAGACAACAATGAACCTACGAGCTATGGAGAAGCGATGGTGGGACCGTATTCCAACAAATGGTTAGAAACCATGAAATCCGAGATAGGATCCATGTATGGACTTTGGTGGACTTGCCCGTTGATCGGCAAGCCATCGACATAAATGGATCTTTGAGAAGAAAACGGACGTGGTAATGTTACCTTCTATGAAGCTCGACTTGTGGGAAAGAGTCTTTTCACAAGTTCAAGGAGTTGACTACGATGAGAATTTCTCACCCGTAGCGATGCTTAAGTCCGTCGGAATCATGTTAGCATTAGCTGTGTTTTTCGATTATGAAATCTGACAGATGGATGTCAAAACAAGTTTTCTTACCAGTTTTCGTAAGAAAAAGTTGTATGTGATACAATAAAAGGTTTTGTCGATCCTAAGGATGCTAAAAGGCATGCTGGATCCAGCGATCCTTCTATGGACTAGAGCAAGCATCTCGGAATCGGAATATATGCTTTGATGGAGTGATCAAAGCTTTTAGGTTTATACAATGTTTGCTAGAAGCTTGTATTTACAAGAAAGTGAGTGGGAGCACTACAATATTTCTGATAAGTATATGTGGATGACATATTGTTGATCTGAAATAATGTAGAATTTCTGGAAAGCATAAACGGTTGTTAGAAGAGTGATTTTCAAAAGAAGACCTGGATAAAGTTTCTTACATATTGGGCATCAAGATCTATAGAAATGGATCAAGACGCCTGATGATACTTTCAAAGAACGCACACCTTGACATGTTTTTGAAAGAGTTCAAAATAGATTAGTCAAAGAAGGGGTTCTCACCTGAGTTGTAAGGTGTGAAGTTGAGTAAGACTCAAAGATTGACCACGGCAGAAGAAAGAGGAAGGACGAAGGTCGTCCCCTATGCTCTTGTCATAGGCTCTATACGGTATGCCATGCTGAGTACCGCACCTGATGTGTGCCTTGCCACATGTCTGGCAAGAGGGTACAAAGGTGATCTAGGAGTAGATCACCAGATAGCGGCCAAAATTATCCTTAGAGGAATAAGGAAATGTTTCTCGGTTATGGAGGTGATAAAGAGTTCAACGTAAAGAGTTACGTCGATGCAAGCTTAACACCTATCCGGATAGCTCTGAGTAGAGATACGGGATACGTATAATGGAGCAACAATTTGGAATAGCTCCAAGTGGAATGTGGTAGCAGCATCTACGATATGACATAAAGTTTTGCGAAATACATAGGGATCTGAATATGGCAAGACCCGTTGACTACAACCTCTCTCACAAGCATAACATGATCAAACCCAGAACTCTTTGAGTGTTAATCACATAGTGATGTGAACTAGATCATTGAGTCTAGTAGACTCCTGGATGTTGGTCACATGGCGATGTGACCTGTGAGTGTTAATCACATGGCGATGTGAACTAGATTATTGACTCTAGTGCAAGTGGGAGACTGTTGGAAATATGCCCTAGAGGCAATAATAAATTGGTTATTATTATATTTCCTTGTTCATGATAATTGTTTATTATCCATGCTAGAATTTTATTGATAGGAAACTCAGATACATGTGTGGATACATAGACAACACCATGTCCCTAGTAAGCCTATAGTTGACTAGCTCGTTGATCAATAGATGGTTACGGTTTCCTCACCATGGACATTGGATGTCGTTGATAACGGGATCACATCATTAGGAGAATGATGTGATGGACAAGACCCAATCCTAAGCCTAGCACAAAGATCGTGTAGTTCGTTTGCTAAAGCTTTTCTAATGTCAAGTATCATTTCCTTAGACCATGAGATTGTGCAACTCCCGGATACCGTAGGAGTGCTTTGGGTGTGCCAAACGTCACAACGTAACTGGGTGGCTATAAAGGTACACTACAGGTATCTCCTAAAGTATCTGTTGGGTTGGCACGAATCGAGACTGGGATTTGTCACTCCGTGTAACGAAGAGGTATCTCTGGGCCCACTCGGTAGGACATCATCATAATGTGCACAATGTGACCAAGGAGTTGATCACGGGGTGATGTGTTACGGAACGAGTAAAGAGACTTGCCGGTAACGAGATTGAACAAGGTATCGGGATACCGACGATCGAATCTCGGGCAAGTATCATACCGCTAGACAAAGGGAACTATATACGGGATTGATTAAGTCCTTGACATCGTTGTTCATCCGATGAGATCATCGTGGAACATGTGGGAGCCAACATGGGTATCCAGATCCGATGTTGGTTATTGAGCGGAGAGTTGTCTCGGCCATGTCTGCATGACTCCTGAGCCCGTAGGGTCTACACACTTAAGGTTCGATGACGCTAGGGTTATAAGGAAAGTATGTATGCGGTTACCGAATGTTGTTCGGAGTCCCGGATGAGATCCCGGACGTCACGAGGAGTTTCGGAATGGTTCGGAGGTAAAGATTGATAGAAGTATGGTTTTGGCCACCGGAATTGTTCCGGGCATCACCGGTAGTGTACCGGGACCACCGGAGGGGTCCGAGGGTCCACCAGGTGAGGCCACCAGCCCCGGAGGCTTACATGGGCCAATAGTGGGAAGGGACCAGCCCCTAGGTGGGCTGGGGCGCCTCCCACCAAGGCCCAAGGCGTCCTCGAGAGGAGAGGGGGCAAACCCTAGGCGCAGATGGGCCCTAAGGCCCACCCTAGGTGCGCCCCCCTCTCTCTCCCCCTTGGCCGCCTCCCAGATGGGATCTGGGGGCTGTCGCCACCCCTAGGGAGGGAACCCTAGGTGGGAGCGCAGCCCCTCCCCTCCCCCTATATATACTTGAGCAAAGGGGCAGTCCAACACACGATTCAATCTCCCTGTTGGCGCAGCCCTACCCCTCTTCCTCCTCGTCTCTCGTAGTGCTTGGCGAAGCCATGCTGGAGTCCCGCGCTCCTCCACCACCACCACGCCGTCGTGCTGCTGTTGGATGGAGTCTTCCCCAACCTCTCCTTCTCCCCTTGCTGGATCAAGGCGTAGGAGACGTCACCGGGCTGTACGTGTGTTGAACGCGGAGGTGCCGTCCGTTCGGCACTAGGATCATCGGTGATTTGGATCACGACGAGTACGACTCCATCAACCCCGTTCACTTGAACGCTTCAGCTTAGCGATCTACAAGGGTATGTAGATGCACTCTCCTTCCCTCGTTGCTAGATTACGCCATAGATTGATCTTGGTGATGCGTAAAAAATTTTGAATTTCTGCTACGTTGCCCAACATGGAGGAGCGGGCCAAGGTGTCTTCTTGTTTTGACATGGTTATGTCTGAGGTGGAGCCTGTTGAGCAGTCGACACTAGAGGAGCCGAAGGTTTCCAGTGCTCCTTGCACCAGCAAGCCTTCAAAGGAGCTGATCTAGATGGATGCAGATGAGCCTCTTAGGAGAGCCTCCTCTCCGTGGGGGAGTTCCTCGAAGAGCTTGCTCTCACTGTGTCGAGCTCGCCGCAAGTTTTGCAGGTGGGAGAGGCTGCTCCTTCTCTCTTACAGCGATGAAGCTGCCGTTTGGACAAGAAAAACAAAGATTGCGACATTCCTGTAGCCAAGCGCGCGGAGTATAGGCGGGCGGAGGCCTTTGGAGAGGTTCCAACACTCAAGAACAAAGGAAAAGCATCTGAAGAAGATCTGAATGAGAAGATGCAACACTATCTGCAGATGTACAAGAAGGAACACACGCCCAAGGCGATCGAGCCGGTGCGCGCATTAGTTCAGGCCAATGCTTGACCACTTCTGTTGCGAGGGTGCACTTCGGTGTGCTGCCATTGTAGAGAGTTTGTGGATGTTTGCGGAGTTCGTCTTTGTTGGATACAAGGCATGGCCTCCGTTCCTAGGTCTGGGGGCTCTTATTTCCGGCACAGATGATGTGCCATGAGTTGTTGGGTGTGGTTTTTGCCGGTTTCCCATATTAACCACGTGTTGTATGGTTTTCGGGTCCGGTTTCCCTATTAACTGGACCACTTTCCCTCTTCTATAATGTAAAGGCAGAGCACCTGTCGTTCACGCTCAAAAGAAAATACCGCATTTGATCTTTGAGTACCTATAGCTAGCTAGGGTTAGGTGAAACCGCAGTGCAGTGCAGTGCAGTCCATGTGCATGGAACCAGTTTGTAGAGTTGGCACTGCAGGCCGAGTGGCGAACCGACTGCATTTTGACGTCTACTCCTACTCACCAAACCCTAGCTGAGCCTATCTCTCGTCGCGTACGTAGACCGGCTGCTGTGCTGCTCTCTCAATCAAATTCGTCCAAGCAAGTGTGTACAGATCAATGGAGTAGTACCAGTATCTTTTTCATGAATGACATTAATCAGACAGGGACGATAACAAGATACAAAAAGGATAAGGGCGCACGCCAGTTTGATTGACTCACTAGTCGACCTGCAATTAACTTCGGAAGATGATGATGTCGTTTTCTACTTCTCCATCAATAGTTCCCGAGGAACACAAGTCATCAGAAGTCTCTGGAGGCAAGAACGCATGAAGGTTGCCAACTCGAGCACGGTCATCACGCAAACCTTGGGTGACACTAAGCAACTTTTTTCGAGAAAGTATCCAGCGAAAACTTAGTGATCGGGAAAATTACGAGGAAGCATCCCGCGAAAACTTAGCAATTGGGAAAACTAAGTGAAAAATTCGTGAAAACAACATTTAAAAAATCTACTTCCACATTTCTTAAATATAAGAGCTTATATAAAGATTTCAATACGGACTATCAAAATGAGTGAATCTATACTCTAAAATTCGTCTATATACATCCATATTAAAAAGGTGATGTTTAAAAGCACGTGTAAAATTTCACATCTGCAAGATATGGAGTACTAAAAAGGTATTGTTAGAAAGGAAAAAAAAAAGAAATGGTTGTCACCGAGTCGACTCGTCACGCAGTAGCATGGCGTCAGACACGGGGCGCGGAACCATCAGCCCAGCTGAAGGCCGCCGGACTTGGTCGCGGCCTAAGCCCAGCTGAAACCAAAACAACGTCGGGCCGTGTGAAGATATGGATCGGGAGAGTCCACCAAGCCGCAAAGCGTTGTCAGCTCAAAAAAGAAAAGAAAAAATGAAATCACTAATTAAGGAATACTCGTTGCAAAGAGTACTTCACTTTCTCAGGTCGCGACAAGTGGCACACATGCAGCGCGCCACTTGTCGCAACCTGGGAGTTTCCTTTTTTTCATAGATCCGTTTATTCAAAACGTTTTATCTCTTAAACCGTGCGTCCAAATTTCGAACCGTTTTCACCGTTGGAATACTCGCGTCGAGATCTTCAAAACTAGATCCCATATTGATAGGTTTTGACGAACCTTTTTTTTCACGAAAAAAGCGGACGAAAAAACCAGACCGGGAGCATGGTTTTTTTTTCCTTTCCGAAAGAGGCACGTCCATGCCTCTCGCGAAATCACAACCGTGCCTTTCGTGGAAGTAAAACCGTGACTCTCGTGAAAGGAAACAAAAACAGAAAACGCGTTTTTTTTCCATTTCCAAGAGGCACGACCGTGTCTCTCGCGAAAGCACAACCGTGTCTCTCGCGAAAGCAAAACCGTGACTCTCGCGAAAGAACAAAAAACAGAAAACGCGTATTTTTTCTCTCTTTCCAAGAGGCACGGCCGTGACTTTCGCGAAAGCACAACCGTACCTCTCGCGGAAGCAAAACCGTGACTCTCCCGAAACAAAAAAAACAGAAAACGCGTTTTGTTTTTTCCTTTCCGAGAGGCACGGCCGTGACTCTCGCGAAAGCACAACCGTGCCTCTCGTGAAGCACAACCGTGACTCTCGCGAAAGAAAAAAAAACAAAAAACGTGTTTTTTTTCGTTTTCGAAAGGCACGGCCGTGACTCTCGCTAAAGCACAACCGTGCGTCTCGCGGAAGAAAAGCCGTGACTTTCGCGAAAGGGAAAAAAAGAAAACGCGTTTTCTCGCGGAATTTTTTTTTGAATTTTTTTATTATCGAAAAGCTAAGAAAGATCGAGGGAAAACCAAAATGTTGAAAAAACCCAGAAAAAACCGTTAAAAAAATGGAAAACACGTGCGGAAAAATATAAAAACAAAATCCGAAAAAAACGTCCAGAGCGCGACACGTGGCAAATGGCTGAAAGCACACCAAATGACGCTGATCGTTGCGAGACTCCTGAAAAAGCGCTCGTTAACTAGTTGCTTCCAAGAAAAAAGCCGCAAAGCGTTAACGCGCGCCATTGGCACGGGTTCGACTTCGCACCGGAACCTGCCGCTCGGGTCGGGGTCAGCACACGCAACGTCGGAGCACGTTGCGTTTATTTATTTGCTGGCTTAGGATAAATAGTGCGTCCCATTATTTGTTTATTGATTTTTTCCCTACAAAGAGGGCAACTCATGCCACAAGATCGGAAAAGAAGGAGGAGGCAGGAACAGCTTGCTGCCACATTTTTTTCGTGTTGAGTTTGTAAACTCTAAATATCAATCCTCTGATTTCCAACACAACCAACAAACACTACTCCCTCCGATCCAAAATAATTGGCGTGGCTTTGGTATAGTTTTAGTACTAAGTTGTACTAAAGTTGCATCAATTAATTTGGATCAGAGGGAGTAAATTTTGCTTGTGAGGATTTGATCCTTGGATTGACCTGTTCGAAGAGATTTTTCGTGAGGATTTGATCCTTGGATTGACGTGTTCCAAGAGGCCTATGAAGCCAACGCGTGGTCACTGGTTACGCAAGTTGCATTTACCTGCACATCATGAACCGTACCAGCCGCACCATTCACGACGAAGGCATGAAACTTGGTCACTCGGATTTACAGAGAGCTTCATAGCTTCCCTCAATGCAAAGTCTTAGCAAGCAAAAAAATTATAAAGAACAAACGCTCGTGTCCCATCACGTGTGCGTGCGCCACGTTGACCGTGAGTTGACCGTGCGTTACGCATGCACAAATTTCTACCTCCAGGGCACCTAGGCCAAGGTTCTAGAATCTACCTTCATGTCAATATGCAACTGACGCCATCACACTTGCACCACGGTCCATAAAATTAATCTAGCAGCCTTGTTTGTTTATTTAGTTTGATCTCCCCATGAAGTGGAATATGTCATGCCATCGTTCTTGCAATATGAAAAAGAGGCACCTAACCCCTGGCCCTTAAAAAGCCAATCCCTTTTTTGAAGACTAGTTCCTTTCCTAGCTAGTCATGCTAATCTTTGTGTTTTTTTCTTGCACCTACTTATTTTTGTGCTTTCTGACATGGCTGCCTGGAGAGGAAGGTTCCGAAATTCAGTGCTCTGTCGTGTTTTCCAGTTCGGCAACGGTTGCATCCTAATTATTTGCATAGACAGTAAGATCATGCGACTCCTTTCTTCTTTCTGACGAGTGCTCCGTCAATCATATAGATGAGAAAAAGGATTCCATGGATATTTACACACCAAAAAAGAAGAAATGAAGTGTCGAGTACGGTGAATACTTGCACGCCAAAGGGCTATTGACAACCGGTAGCAGCCATAACCAATATGGCAACCAGAGAGGCATTGGTGGTGGTGGAGGTGGTGGATGACAGTGGCGGAGCTATGTTGAAGCAAAACTAAGCCATGGCCCGCCCAGTTTTGCTACAACAGACTGGGCCTAAGGGTAAATCTGGCCCATAATTTCCAGAAAAAATTGGGCTTCTCTTAAGACTAGCCCGTCCATGCCTCTGAGTGTAGCTCCGCAACTAGGGGTGGGAGGGCGCTTGTCGTGAAAAATCCTGTTACTGGGCTCCTTCCATCTTTCCCATTAAAAAAAAATCCAAGAATCGGTCCCATTGAATCCACTGCATATGGTGTCTAGGGTCGAAGCTTGGATGTGGGCAATCCTAAGGAGATCCCGAGGCACATTAATTCCTAAAAGTTGTCCCTTGTTTGCACCCATTAGAACTTCTTTGGTTAACCCTGTCCCAAGGGGATTTGAGGGGGATTTATCATCACCAAGGGGGGTGACATGCCACATGTTCTTTTGTTCTTTTTGAAAAAGAGACCCCTCCCTTCGATTCCATATATATGAAACCATTGTTCCACTACATGGACAACTTATGTGTATACTTCACGCATAAGGTTGCTAATGTGACGTGCCACATGTGGTACTTGATGCACATGATTATAGAAACATAGACGCCAAGCCACATATTAGCTTACTGGAATTGTGTGCTTGTGATATTTTGTGGTGGTGGCGACTGAAGTAACATTTATGAAACAAAGAAAACAATTTTCAAGTAATAGGCATTGAGGCGATAAAAGGGCAACATGGCACCTCAGTGGTTTTTTTTGTGTTGTGACCGAGAAGAGGGACGGGAAGCTTATAATCATCAAGGGAATGATAGCTTGCTATATTAGGCCAGAAGCACCATTGTAATGTCATAGTTGCGGTTACCACGGGGGAGGAAAGATCCATGCTATGATAGGGATGGGTCCATTGGATAATGTGCGTGCCACATGTGTTAGTCTTTTTTAGTTTTACAAAATGAAATGCCCTCACCAATTTCATATGTATGGAACCATTGTTTGCACTACAAGGACAACCACATGTGTGTACCTGATACACAAGGTTGGTAATACGATGTGATACATGTGTGTACTTGATGCACAAGCTAGGTTGCAAAAGCATAGGTGCCGAGCCAAAAATTAGCTCAAAATGGAAGAGTGTGCACACGATATTTGTAGTGTCTCAATTGAAATAACACTGGAAACAAAAGAAGTAGCTTCCAGCTGATAGACATTGAGGCGATAACAACACAACATGACACCTATCATTCTTTTTTGTTCTAACTAAGAAGAGGCATGGAAAGCAAAGCTTCAACGGGCACCCTACCATTCATCAAGGGAATGATCATGCCATATGAGGCCAAAATCACCATGTTAATGTCATAGTTGTGGTTATCGCAGAGGAGGGAAGATCCTTCCTATGATCGAGATGGGTTCATTGGATAATGTGTTGTGCCCATGCATTTGCCCTTTTCCTCAAAAAATAGAGCACATTTACCGATTTTATTTTATTTTGAAAAGAGGAATATTTTAATATCATGTAGACATCAATTACACCCAGTCACTACACCAACAAGATGCCTAAAAACATCCAGGTTGCACATGGCCAAAAAAGAAAACAGAACGTGGAAAAAAAGAGAAAAAGATCCTGCCACGATGATCAATCACCCGCAGTAGGAGCACTCTAACCACCACCAAAGACATCACCTAGCAGAAGGAGCAGGTTGTCGCCGCCATGTCCGGGGCCGCCGCCCCAGCGTCCAAGTGATGCGGGCAGAGTCGTAGCCCGTCGATGCCATGCACATGAAGCAACAGAGTGCGAGATCGGGGCCCGTCGGGCCCATGCGGGACTAGATCGAGCCCGCCCCACCGCCGCCGCCACACACTACCGCAACAGAAGGAGCGGGAACGGGCGCCGCCGCCGCTATGCCGGGTCACGACCAGCAAGAGCCATGCCACCGCCGCGTCGCGCGGGCTTTGCCCCACATCGCCTCCGACGACGGCGGAGAGAGGGGAGTGTTGGAAATATGCCCTAGAGGCAATAATAAAATGATTATTATATTTCCTTCTTCATGATAATTGTCTATTATTCATGCTTTAATTGTATTATCCGGAAATCGTAATACATGTGTGAATACATAGACCACAATGTGTCCGTAGTGAGCCTCTAGTTGACTAGCTCGTTGATCAACAGATAGTCATGGTTTCCTGGCTATGGACATGGGGATGTCATTGATAATGGGATCACATCATTAGGAGAATGATGTGATGGACAAGACCCAATCCTAAACATAGCATAAGATCCTATAGTTCGTTTGCTAGAGTTTTTCCAATGTCAAGTATCTTTTCCTTAGACCATGAGATCGTGTAACTCCCGGATACCGTAGGAGTGCT
This sequence comes from Triticum aestivum, assembly GCF_018294505.1. Lineage (NCBI taxonomy): Eukaryota > Viridiplantae > Streptophyta > Magnoliopsida > Poales > Poaceae > Triticum > Triticum aestivum. Next base: position 5,871,830 of record NC_057803.1, on the reverse strand, counting down.
TTGGGTGTACCAAACGTCACAACGTAACTGGGTGACTATAAATGTATACTATGGGTATCTCCGAAAGTGTCTGTTGGGTTGACACGGATCAAGACTGGGATTTGTCACTCCGTATGACGGAGAGGTATCTCTGGGCCCACTCGGTAATGCATCATCACAATGAGCTCAAAGTGACCAAGTGTCTGGTCACGGGATCATGCATTATGGTACGAGTAAAGTGACTTGCCGGTAACGAGATTGAACGAGGTATTGGGATACCGACGATCGAATCTCGGGCAAGTAACGTACCGATTGACAAAGGGAATTGTATACGGGGTTGCTTGAATCCTCGACATCGTGGTTCATCCGATGAGATCATCGAGGAGCATGTGGGAGCCAACATGGCTATCCAGATCCCGCTGTTGGTTATTGACCGGAGAGCAATCTCGGTCATGTTTACATGTCTCCCGAACCCGTAGGGTCTACACACTTAAGGTTCGGTGACGCTAGGGTTGTAGAGATATGAATATGCAGTAACCCGAAAGTTGTTCGGAGTCCCGGATGAGATCCTGGACGTCACGAGGAGTTCCGGAATGGTCCGGAGGTGAAGAGTTATATATAGGAAGTGCAGTTTCGGCCATTGGGAGAGTTTCGGGGGTCACCGATATTGTACCGGGACCACTGGAATGGTCCCGGGGGTCCACCAGGTGGGGCCACCCATCCCGGTGGGCCCCATGGGCCAAAGTGGGGAGGGGAACCAGCCCATAGTGGGCTGGTGCGCCTCCCTTGGCCCACCCCATGCGCCTAGGGTTGGGAACCCTAGGGTGGGGGCGCCCCACCTGGCTTGGGGGGCACTCCACCCCTTGGCCGCCGCCCCCCTAGGAGATCCCATCTCCTAGGGCCGGCGCACCCCCTAGGGGGCCTATATAAAGGGGGGGAGGGAGGGGGCAGCCGCACCCTTGAGTCTTGGCGCCTCCCTCTCCCCTGCAACACCTCTCCCTCTCGTAGTAGAACGGCGAAGCCCTGCTGCGGTGACCCCTGCATCCATCACCACGCCGTCGTGCTGCTGGATCTTCATCAACCTCTGCTTCCCCCTTGCTGGATCAAGAAGGAGGAGACGTCACGCTGACCATACGTGTGTTGAACGCGGAGGTGCCGTCCGTTCGGCGCTAGGATCTCCGGTGATTTGGATCACGTCGAGTACGACTTCCTCATCCCCGTTCTTTGAACGCTTCCGCGCGTGATCTACAAAGGTATGTAGATGCAATCCGATCACTCGTTGATAGATGAACTCATAGATGGATCTTGGTGAAACCGTAGGAAATTTTTTGTTTTCTGCAACATTTCCCAACAGTGGCATCATGAGCTAGGTCTATGCGTAGTTCTCTTTGCACGAGTAGAACACAATTTGTTGTGGGCGTAGATGTTGTCAACTTTCTTGCCGCTACTAGTCTTATTTTGCTTCAGCGGGATTGTGGGATGAAGTGGCCCGGACCGACCTTACACGTACGCTTACGTGAGACTGGTTCCACCGACTGACATGCACTAGTTGCATAAGGTGGCCATCGGGTGTCTGTCTCTCCCACTTTAGTTGGAGCGGATTCGATGAAAAGGGTCCTTATGAAGGGTAAATAGAAGTTGAAAAATCACATTGTGGCTATTACGTAGGTAAGAAAACGTTCTTGCTAGAACCCTATTGCAGCCACGTAAAACTTGCAACAACAATTAGAGGACGTCTAACTTGTTTTTGCAGCAAGTGCTTTGTGATGTGATATTGCCAAAGTTGTGATGAATGATGAATGATATATATGTGATGTATGAGATCATGTTCTTATAATAGGAATCACAACTTGCATGTCGATGAGTATGACAACCGGCAGGAGCCATAGGAGTTGTCTTTATTTTTTGTATGACCTGCGTGTCATTGAGAAACGCCATGTAAATTACTTTACTTTATTGCTAAACCTGTTAGCCATAGCAGTAGAAGTAATAGTTGGCGAGCAACTTCATGGAGACACGATGATGGAGATCATGGTGTCATGCCGGTGACAAGATGATCATGGAGCCCCAAGATGGAGATCAAAGGAGCTATGTGATATTGTAAATATCATGTCACTATTATTATTTGATTGTATGTGATGTTTATCATGTTTTTGCATCTTGTTTACTTAGAACGGCGGTAGTAAATAAGATGATCCCTCATAATAATTTCAAGAAAGTGTTCCCCCTAACTGTGCACCGTTGCGACAGTTCGTTGTTTCGAAGCACCACGTGATCATTGGGTGTGATAGATTCCAACGTTCACATACAACGGGTGTAAGACAGATTTACACATGCAAACACTTAGGTTGACTTGACGAGCCTAGCATGTACAGACATGGCCTCGGAACACAGAAGACCGAAAGGTCGAGCATGAGTCGTATAGAAGATACGATCAACATGAAGATGTTCACCGATGTTGACTAGTCCGTCTCACGTGATGATCGGACACGGCCTAGTTAACTCGGTTCATGTTATACTTAGATGACTGGAGGGATGTCTATCTAAGTGGGAGTTCATTATATAATTTGATTAGATGAACTTAATTATCATGAACTTAGTCTAAAATCTTTACAATATGTCTTGTAGATCAAATGGCCCACGTTGTCCTCAACTTCAACGTGTTCCTAGAGAAAACCAAGCTGAAAGACGATGGCAGCAATTATACGGACTGGGTCTGGAACCTGAGGTTCATCCTCATAGCTGCCAAGAAAGAATATGTCCTACAAGCACCGCTAGGTGACGCACCCGTCCCACAGAACCAAGACGTTATGAACGCTTGGCAGACACGTGCTGATGATTACTCCCTCGTTCAGTGCGGCATGCTTTACATCTTAGAACTGGGGCTCCAAAAGCGTTTTGAGCGACACGGAGCATATGAGATGTTCGAAGAGCTGAAAATGGTTTTCCAAGCTCATGCCCGGGTCGAGAGATATGAAGTCTCCGACAAGTTCTTCAGCTGTAAGATGAGGAAAATAGTTCTGTCAGTGAGCACATACTCACTATGTCTGGATTACATAACCGCTTAACTCAGCTAGGAGTTAATCTCCCGGATGACGCGGTCATTGACAGAATCCTTCAATCGCTTCCACCGAGCTACAAGACCTTTGTGATGAACTTCAATATGCAGGGGATGGAAAAGACCATTCCTGAAGTATTTGCAATGCTGAAATCAGCAGAGGTAGAAGTCAAAAAGGAACATCAAGTGTTGATGGTGAATAAAACCACTAAGTTCAAGAAAGGCAAGGGTAAGAAGAACTTCAAGAAGGACGGCAAGGGAGTTGCCGCGCCCGGTAAGCAAGCTGCCGGGAAGAAGCCAAAGAATGGACCCAAGCCCGAGACTGAGTGTTTTTATTGCAAGGGAAGTGGTCACTGAAAGCGGAACTGCCCCAAATACTTAGCGGACAAGAAGGCCGGCAAAACGAAAGGTATATGTGATATACATGTAATTGATGTGTACCTTACCAGTACTCGTAGTAGCTCCTGGGTATTTGATACCGGTGAAGTTGCTCACATTTGTAACTCAAAGCAGGAGCTGCGGAATAAACGGAGACTGGCGAAGGACGAGGTGATGATGCGCGTCGGGAATGGTTCCAAGGTCGATGTGATCGCCGTCGGCACGCTACCTCTACATTTACCTACGGGATTAGTTTTGAACCTCAATAATTGTTATTTAGTGCCAAGTTTGAGCATGAACATTGTATCAGGATCTCGTTTAATACGAGATGGCTACTCATTTAAATCCGAGAATAATGGTTGTTCTATTTATATGAGAGATATGTTTTATGGCCATGCTCCTATGGTGAATGGTTTATTCTTAATGAATCTCGAGCGTAATGCTACACATATTCATAGTGTGAATACCAAAAGATGTAAGGTTGATAATGATAGTCCCACATATTTGTGGCACTACCACCTTGGTCACATAGGTGTCAAACACATGAAGAAGCTCCATACAGATGGACTTTTAGAGTCTCTTGATTACGAATCATTTGACACGTGCGAACCATGCCTCATGGGTAAGATGACCAAGACTCCGTTCTCAGGAACAATGGAGCGAGCAACCAACCTATTGGAAATCATACATACTGATGTGTGCGGTCCAATGAGTGTTGAGGCTCATGGTGGCTATCGTTATGTTCTCACCCTCACTGATGACTTGAGTAGATATGGGTATATCTACTTAATGAAACACAAGTCTGAAACCTTTGAAAAGTTCAAGGAATTTCAGAGTGAGGTTGAGAATCAACGTGACAGAAAAAATCAAGTTTTTGCGATCAGATCATGAAGGAGAATACTTGAGTCACGAATTTGGTACACACTTAAGAAAATGTGGAATAGTTTCACAACTCACGCCGCCTGGAACACCTCAGCGTAATGGTGTGTCCAAACGTCGTAATCACACTCTATTGGATATGGTGCGATCTATGATGTCTCTTACCAATTTACCGCTGTCATTTTGGGGCTATGCTTTAGAGACTGCCGCATTCACTTTAAATAGGGCTCCGTCGAAATCCGTTGAGACGACACCGTTTGAATTATGGTTTGGGAAGAAGCCTAAGCTGTCGTTTCTAAAAGTTTGGGGATGCGATGCTTATGTCAAGAAACTTCAACCTGAAAAGCTCGAACCCAAGTCGGAAAAATGCGTCTTCATAGGATACCCTAAAGAAACTATTGGGTATACCTGCTACCTCAGATCCGAAGGAAAGATCTTTGTTGCCAAGAATGGATCCTTTCTAGAGAAGGAGTTTCTCTCGAAAGAAGTAAGTGGGAGGAAAGTAGAACTTGATAAAGTATTACCTCTTGAACCGGAAAGTGGCGCAACTCAGGAAAATGATCCTGTGGTGCCTGCGCCAATTAGAGAGGAAGTTAATGATGATGATCAAGATACTTCTGATCAAGCTCCTACTGAACTTCAAAGGTCCACAAGGACACGTTCCGCACCAGAGTGGTACGGCAACCCTATCTTGGAAATCATGTTGTTAGACAATGGTGAACCTTCAAACTATGAAGAAGCGATGGCGGGCTCGGATTCCGACAAATGGCTAGAAGCCATGAAATCCGAGATAGGATCCATGTATGAAAACGAAGTATGGACTTTGACTGACTTGCCCGATGATCGGCGAGCCATAGAAAATAAATGGATCTTCAAGAAGAAGACAGACGCGGATGGTAATGTGACCATCTATAAAGCTAGGCTTGTCGCTAAGGCTTATCGACAAGTTCAAGGGGTTGACTATGATGAGACATTCTCTCCCGTAGCAAAGCTGAAGTCCGTCCGAATCATGTTAGCAATTGCCGCATACTATGATTATGAGATATGGAAAATGGACGTCAAAACGGCATTCCTTAATGGTTATCTTAAGGAAGAACTGTATATGATGCAGCCGGAAGGTTTTGTCGATCCTAAGAATGCTGACAAGGTGTGCAAGCTCCAACGCTCGATTTATGGGCTGGTGCAAGCATCTCGGAGTTGTAACATTCGCTTTGATGAGATGATCAAAGTGTTTGGGTTTATGCAGACTTATGGAGAAGCCTGCGTTTACAAGAAAGTGAGTGGGAGCTCTGTAGCATTTCTCATATTATATGTAGATGACATACTTTTGATGGGAAATGATATAGAGCTTTTGGACAGCATTAAGGCCTACTTGAATAAGAATTTTTCAATGAAGGACCTTGGAGAAGCTGCTTATATATTAGGCATCAAGATCTATAGAGATAGATCAAGATGCCTCATAGGTCTTTCACAAAGCACATACCTTGATAAGATATTGAAGAAGTTCAATATGGATCAGTCTAAGAAGGGGTTCTTGCCTGTGTTACAAGGTGTGAAATTGAGCTCAGCTCAATGTCCGACCACGGCAGAAGATATAGAGGAGATGAGTGTCATCCCCTATGCCTCAGCCATAGGTTCTATTATGTATGCCATGCTGTGTACCAGACCTGATGTAAACTTTGCCGTAAGTTTGGTAGGTAGGTACCAAAGTAATCCCGGCAAGGAACACTGGACAGCGGTCAAGAATATCCTGAAGTACCTGAAAAGGACTAAGGAAATGTTTCTCGTTTATGGAGGTGACGAAGAGCTCGTCGTAAAGGGTTACGTCGACCCTGCTTCGACACAGATCTGGATGACTCTAAGTCACAAACCGGATATGTGTATATTTTGAATGGTGGGGCAGTAAGCTGGTGCAGTTGCAAGCAAAGCATTGTGGCGGGATCTAGATGTGAAGCGGAGTACATGGCAGCCTCGGAGGCAGCACACGAAGGAGTCTGGGTGAAGGAGTTCATTACCGACCTAGGAGTCATACCCAATGTGTCGGGCCCGGTGACTCTCTTCTGTGACAACACTGGAGCTATTGCCCTTGCCAAGGAGCCCAGGTTTCACAGGAAGACCAGGCATATCAAGCGTCGCTTCAACTCCATTTGTGAAAGTGTTCAAAATGGAGACATAGAGATCTGTAAAGTACATACGGACCTGAATGTAGCAGATCCGTTGACTAAACCTCTCCCTAGAGCAAAACATGATCAACATCAGAATTCCATGGGTGTTCGATTCATCACAATGTAACTAGATGATTGACTCTAGTGCAAGTGGGAGACTGTTGGAAATATGCCCTAGAGGCAATAATAAAATGATTATTATATTTCCTTGTTCATGATAATTGTCTATTATTCATGCTTTAATTGTATTATCCGGAAATCGTAATACATGTGTGAATACATAGACCACAATGTGTCCCTAGCGAGCCTCTAGTTGACTAGCTCGTTGATCAACAGATAGTCATGGTTTCCTGGCTATGGACATGGGGATGTCATTGATTAGGAGAATGATGTGATGGCCAAGACCCAATCCTAAACATAGCACAAGATCGTATAGTTCGTTTGCTAGAGTTTTTCCAATGTCAAGTATCTTTTCCTTAGACCATGAGATCGTGTAACTCCCGGATACCGTAGGAGTGCTTTGGGTGTACCAAACGTCACAACGTAACTGGGTGACTATAAAGGTATACTATGGGTATCTACGAAAGTGTCTGTTGGGTTGACACGGATCAAGACTGGGATTTGTCACTCCGTATGACGGAGAGGTATCTCTGGGCCCACTCGGTAATGCATCATCACAAGGAGCTCAAAGTGACCAAGTTTCTGGTCACGGGATCATGCATTACGTTACGAGTAAAGTGACTTGCCGGTAACGAGATGGAACGAGGTATTGGGATACCGACGATCGGATCTCGGGCAAGTAACATACCGATTGACAAAGGGAATTGTATACGGGGTTGCTTGAATCCTTGACATCGTGGTTCATCCGATGAGATCATCGAGGAGCATGTCGGAGCCAATATGGGTATCCAGATCCCGCTGTTGGTTATTGACCGGAGAGCAATCTCGGTCATGTCTACATGTCTCCCGAACCCGTAGGGTTTACACACTTAAGGTTCGGTGACGCTAGGGTTGTAGAGATATGAATATGTAGTAACCCGAAAGTTGTCCGGAGTCCCGGATGAGATCCTGGACGTCACGAGGAGTTCCGGAATGGTCCGGAGGTGAAGAATTATATATAGGAAGTGTAGTTTCGGCCATCGGGAGAGTTTCGGGGGTCACCGGTATTGTACCAGGACCAACGGAAGGGTCCCAGGGGTCCACCGGGTGGGGCCACCCATCCCGGAGGGCCCCATGGGCCAAAGTGGGGAGGGGAACCAGCCCATAGTGGGCTGGTGCGCCCCCTTGGCCCACCCCATGCGCCTAGGGTTGGGAACCCTAGGGTGGGGGGGCGCCCCACCTGGCTTGGGGGGCACTCCTGTTGGGTTTCGTAGTAATTTCAAAAAAATTCCTACGCACACGCAAGATCATGGTGATGTATAGCAACGAGGGGGAAGAGTGTGATCTACGTACCCTTGTAGACCGACAGCGGAAGCGTTGTGACAACGCGGTTGATGTAGTCGTACGTCTTCACGATCCGACTGATCCAAGCACCGTTACTCCGGCACCTCCGAGTTCTTGGCACACGTTCAGCACGATGACGATCCCTAGACTCTGATCTAGCAAAGTGTCGGGGAAGAGTTCCGTCAGCACGATGGCGTGGTGACGATCTTGATGCACTACTGTCGCAGGGCTTCGCCTAAGCTCCGCTACAATATTATCGAGGACTATGGTGGCAGGGGGCGCCGCACACGGCTAAGAATATGATCACGTGGATCAACTTGTGTTCATGGGGTGCTCCTTGCCTCAGTATATAAAGGATGGAGGAGGAGGAGGCCGGCCAAGGCAATTGGTGCGGCCAGGATGTGGAGTCCTACTAGGACTCCAAGTCCTAGTAGGAGTCCACCAAGATGGGAGGAAGGGAGAAGGAAGTGGAGGAGAAGGAAAGGTGGCCGGCCCCCTTTTCCCTAGTCCAATTCGGACTAGAGGGGAGGGGGGGGGGGCGCACCAGCCCCTTGGCCCTTTCTCCTCTTCCAACTAAAGCCCATCAAGGCCCATTGCTTCTCCCGTAACTACCCGGTACTCCGAAAAATACCCGAATAACTCGGAACCTTTCCGATGTCCGAATATAGTCATCCAATATATCGACCTTTACGTCTAGACCATTTCGAGACTCCTCGTCATGTGCCCGATCTCATCCGGGACTCCGAACTCCTTCGGTACATCAAAACTCATAAACTCATAATATAACTGTCATCGAAACCTTAAGCGTGCGGATCCTACGGTTCGAGAACAATGTAGACATGACCGAGACACGTCTCCGGTCAATAACCAATAGCGGGAACCTGGATGCCCATATTGGCTCCTACATATTCTACGAAGATCTTTATCGGTCAGACCGCATAACAACATACGTTGTTCCCTTTGTCATCGGTATGTTACTTGCCCGAGATTCGATCGTCGGTATCTTAATACCTAGTTCAATCTCGTTACTGGCAAGTCTCTTTACTCGTTCCGTAATACATCATCTCACAACTAACTCATTAGTTGCAATGCTTGCAAGGCTTATGTGATGTGCATTACCGAGAGGGCCCAGAGATACCTCTCCGACAATCGGAGTGACAAATCCTAATCTCGAAATACGCCAACCCAACATGTACCTTTGGAGACACCTGTAGAGCTCCTTTATAATCACCCAGTTACGTTGTGACGTTTGGTAGCACACAAAGTGTTCCTCCGGCAAACGGGAGTTGCATAATCTCATAGTCATAGGAACATGTATAAGTCATGAAGAAAGCAATAGCAACATACTAAACGATCGGGTGCTAAGCTAATGGAATGGGTCATGTCAATCACATCATTCTCCTAATGATGTGATCCTGTTAATCAAATAACAACTCTTTTGTTTATGGTTAGGAAACATAACCATCTTCGATTAACGAGCTAGTCAAGTAGAGGCATACTAGTGACACTTTGTTTGTCTATGTATTCACACAAGTATTATGTTTCCGGTTAATACAATTCTAGCATGAATAATAAACATTTATCATGATATAAGGAAATAAATAATAACTTTATTATTGCCTCTAGGGCATATTTCCTTCAGTCTCCCACTTGCACTAGAGTCAATAATCTAGTTCACATCGCCATGTGATTTAACAGCAATAGTTCACATCACCATGTGATTAACACCCATAGTTCACATCGATATGTGATCAACACCCAAAGGGTTTACTAGAGTCAGTAATCTAGTTCACATCGCTATGTGATTAACACCCAAAGAGTACTAAGGTGTGATCATGTTTTGCTTGTGAGATAATTTTAGTCAACGGGTCTGTCACATTCAGATCCGTAAGTATTTTGCGAATTTCTATGTCAACAATGCTCTGCACGGAGCTACTCTAGCTTATTGCTCCCACTTTCAATATGTATCTAGATCGAGACTTAGAGTCATCCAGATCTGTGTCAAAACTTGCATCGACGTAACTTTTTACGACGAACCTTTTTGTCACCTCCATAATTGAGAAATATTTCCTTATTCCACTAAGGATAATTTTGACCGCTGTCCAGTGATCTACTCTTAGATCACTATTGTACTCCCTTGCTTAACACAGTGTAGGGTATACAATAGATCTGGTACACAGCATGGCATACTTTATAGAACCTATGGCTGAGGCATAGGGAATGACTTTCATTCTATTTCTATCTTCTGCCGTGGTCGGGCTTTGAGTCTTACTCAATTTCACACCTTGCAACACAGGCAAGAACTCTTTCTTTGACTGTTCCATTTTGAACTACTTCAAAATCTTGTCAAGGTATGTACTCATTGAAAAACTTATCAAGCGCCTTGATCTATCTCTATAGATCTTGATGCTCAATATGTAAGCAGCTTTACCGAGGTCTTTCTTTGAAAAACTCCTTTCAAATATTCCTTTATGCTTCCCAGAAAATTATACATTATTTCCGATCAACAATATGTTATTCACATATACTTATCAGAAATGTTGTAGTGCTCCCACTCACTTTCTTGTAAATACAGGCTTCACCGTAAGTCTGTACAAAACTATATGCTTTGATCAATTTATCAAAGCGTATATTCCAACTCCGAGATGCTTGCACCAGTCCATAGATGGATCATTGGAGCTTGCATATTTTGTTAACACCTTTAGGATTGACAAAACCTTCTGGTTGCATCATATACAACTCTTCTTTTAAGAAATCCATTAAGGAATGCAGTTTTGTTTATCCATTTGCCAGATTTCATAAAATGCGACAATTGCTAACATGATTCGGACAGACTTAAGCATATATACGAGTGAGAAAATCTCATCGTAGTCAACACCTTGAACTTGTCGAAAACCTTTTGCGACAATTCTAGCTTTGTAGATAGTAACACTACTATCAGCGTCCGTCTTCCTCTTGAAGATCCATTTATTTTCTATGGCTTGCCGATCATCGGGCAAATCCATCAAAGTCCATACTTTGTTCTCATACATGGATCATATCTCAGATTTTATGGCCTCAAACCATTTCGCGGAATCTGGGCTCATCATCGCTTCCTCATAGTTCGCAAGTTCGTCATGGTCTAGTAACATGACTTCCAGAACAGGATTACTGTACCACTCTGGTGCGGATCTCACTCTGGTTTACCTACGAGATTCGGTAGTAACTTGATCTGAAGTTACATGATCATCATCATTAGCTTCCTCACTAATTGGTGTAGTAGTCACAGGAACAGATTTCTGTGATGAACTACTTTCCAATAAGGGAGCAGGTACAGTTACCTCATCAAGTTCTACTTTCCTCCCACTCACTTCTTTCGAGAGAAACTCCTTCTCTAGAAAAACTCCGAATTTAGCAATAAAAGTCTTGCCTTCGGATTTGTGATAGAAGGTGTACCCAACAGTCTCCTTTGGGTATCCTATGAAGACATATTTCTTCGATTTGGGTTTGAGCTTATCAGGATGAAACTTTTTCATATAAGCATCACATTCCCAAACTTTAAAAAACGACAACTTTGGTTTCTTGCCAAACCACAGTTCATATGGTGTCGTCTCAACAGATTTAGATGGCGCCCTTTTAACGTGAATGCAGCTGTCTCTAATGCATAACCCCAAAACGATAGTGGTAGATCGGTAAGAGACATCATAGATTGCACTATATCCAACAAAGTACGGTTATGACGTTCGGACACACCATTATGCTGTGGTGTTCCATGTGGCATGAGTTTGTGAAACTATTCCACATTGTTTTAATTGAAGACCAAACTCGTAACTCAAATATTTGTCTCCGTGATCAGATCGTAGAAACTTTATTTTCTTGTTACGATGATTTTCCACTTCACTCTGAAATTCTTTGAACTTTTCAAATGTTTCAGACTTATGTTTCATCAAGTAGATATACCCATATCTGCTCAAATCATCTGTGAAGTTCAGAAAATAATGATACTTGCCGTGAGCCTTAACACTCATCGGACCGCATACATCAGTATGTATTATTTCTAATAAGTCAGTTGCTCGCTCCGGAGAACGGAGTCTTAGTCATCTTGCCCATGAGGCATGGTTCGCAAGCATCAAGTGATTCATAATCAAGTGATTCCAAAATCCCATCAGCATGGAGTTTCTTCATGCGCTTTACACCAATATGACCTAAACGGCAGTGCTACAAATAAGTTGCACTATCATTATTAACTTTGCATCTTTTGGTTTCAATATTATGATTATGTGTATCACTACGATCGAGATCCAATGAACTATTTTCATTGGGTGTGTAACCATATAAGGTTTTATTCATGTAAACAGAACAACAATTTATTCTCTTACTTAAATGAATAACCGTATTACAATAAACATGATCAAATCATATTCATGCTTAACGCAAACACCAAATAACACTTATTCAGGTTCAACACTAATCCCGAAAGTATAGGGAGTGTGCGATGATGATCATATCAATCTTGGAACCACTTCCAACACACATCGTCACTTCACCCTTAACTAGTCTCTGTTTATTCTGCAACTCCTGTTTCGAGTTACTAATCTTAGCAACTGAACTAGTATCAAATACTGAGGGGTAGCTATAAACACTAGTAAAGTACACATCAATAACATGTATATCAATATACTTATGTTCACTTTGCCATCCTTCTTATCTGCCAATCACTTGGGGTAGTTCCGCTTCCAGTGACCAGTCCCTTTGCAGTAGAAACACTTAGTCTCAGGCTTAGGACCAGACTTGGGCTTCTTCACTTGAGCAGCAACTTGCTTGCTGTTCTTCTTGAAGTTCCCCTTCTTCCCTCTGCCCTTTTCTTGAAACTAGTGGTCTTGTCTACCATCAACACTTGATGTTTTTCTCGATTTCTACCTTCGTCAATTTCCGCATTACGAAGAGCTTGGGAATCGTTTCCGTTATCCCTTGCATATCATAGTTCATCACGAAGTTCTACTAACTTGGTGATGGTGACTAGAGAATTCTGTCAATCACTATCTTATCTGGAAGATTAACTCCCACTTGATTCAAGCGATTGTAGTACTCAGACAATCTGAGCACATGCTCACTAGTTGAGCGATTCTCCTCCATCTTTTAGCTATAGAACTTGTTGGAGACTTCATATCTCTCAACTCGGGTATTTGCTTGAAATATTAACTTCAACTCCTGGAACATCTCATATGCTCCATGACGTTCAAAACGTCTTTGAAGTCCCGATTCTAAGCCATTAAGCATGGTGCACTAAACTATCAAGTAGTCATCATATTGAGCTAGCCAAACGTTCATAACGTCTGCATCTGCTCCTGCAATAGGTCTGTCACCTAGCGGTGCATCAAGGACATAATTCTTCTGTGCAGCAATGAGGATAAACCTCAGATCACGGATCCAATCCGCATCATTGCTACTAACATCTTTCAACACAATTTTCTCTAGGAACATATCAAAATAAACACAGGGAAGCAACAACGCGAGCTATTGATCTACAACATAATTTGCAAAATACTACCAGGACTAAGTTCATGATAAATTTAAGTTCAATTAATCATATTACTTAAGAACTCCCACTTAGATAGACATCCCTCTAATCCTCTAAGTGATTACGTGATTCAAATCAACTAAACCATGTCCGATCATCACGTGAGATGGAGTAGTTTCATTGGTGAACATCACTATGTTGATCATATCTACTATATGATTCACGCTCGACCTTTCGGTCTCCGTGTTCCGAGGCCATATCTGTATATGCTTGGCTCGTCAAGTATAACCTGAGTATTCCGCGTGTGCAACTATTTTGCACCCGTTGTATTTAAACGTAGAGCCTATCACACCCGATCATCACGTGGTGTCTCGGCACGAAGAACTTTCGCAACGGTGCATACTCAGGGAGAACACTTCTTGATAATTAGTGAGAGATCATCTTAAAATGCTACCGTCAAACTAAGCAAAAATAAGATGTATAAAAGATAAACATCATATGCAATCAAAATATGTGACATGATATGGCCATCATCATCTTGCTTCTTTGATCTCCATCTCCAAAGTACTGTCATGATCTATATCGTCACCGGCTTGACACCATGATCTCCATCATCTTGATCTATATCAATGTGTCGTCGCGTGGTCGTCTCGCCAACTATTGCTCTTGCAACTATTGCTATTGCATAGCGATAAAGTAAAGCAATTATTTGGCGCTTGCATCTTATGCAATAAAGAGACAACCATAAGGCTTTTGCCAGTTGCAGATAACTTCAACAAAACATGATCATCTCATACAACAACTTATATCTCATCACGTCTTGACCATATCACATCACAACATGCCCTGCAAAAACAAGTTAGACGTCCTCTACTTTGTTGTTGCAAGTTTTACGTGGCTGCTACGGGCTTAAGCAAGAACCAATCTTACCTACGCATCAAAACCACAATGATAGTTTGTCAAGTTGGTGTTGTTTTAACCTTCGCAAGGACCGGGCGTAGCCACACTCGGTTCAACTAAAGTTGGAGAAACTATCACCCGCTAGCCACCTTTGTGCAAAGCACGTCGGGAGAACCGGTCTCGCGTAAGCGTACGCGTAATGTCGGTCCGGGCCGCTTCGTCCAACAATACCGCCGAACCAAAGTATGACATGCTGGTAAGCAGTATAACTTATATCGCCCACAACTCACTTGTGTTCTACTCGTGCATATAACATCAACACATAAAACCTAGGCTCGGATGCCACTGTTGGGTTTCGTAGTAATTTCAAAAAATCTCCTACGCACACGCAAGATCATGGTGATGTATAGCAACGAGGGGGAAGAGTGTGATCTACGTACCCTTGTAGACCGACAGCAGAAGCGTTGTGACAACACGGTTGATGTACTCGTACGTCTTCACGATCCGACCGATCCAAGCACCGTTACTCCGGCACCTCCGAGTTCTTGGCACACGTTCAGCTCGATGACGATCCCCGGACTCCGATCCAGCAAAGTGTCGGGGAAGAGTTCCGTCAGCACGACGGCGTGGTGACGATCTTGATGCACTACTGTCGCAGGGCTTCGCCTAAGCTCCGCTACAATATTATCAAGGACTATGGTGGCAGGGGGCGCCGCACACGGCTAAGAATATGATCACGTGGATCAACTTGTGTTCATGGGGTGCCCCTTGCCTCAGTATATAAAGGATGGAGGAGGAGGAGGCCGGCCAAGGCAATTGGTGCGGCCAGGATGTGGAGTCCTACTAGGACTCCAAGTCCTAGTAGGAGTCCACCAAGAGGGGAGGAAGGGAGAAGGAAGTGGAGGAGAAGGAAAGGTGGTCGGCCCCCTTTTCCCTAGTCCAATTAGGACTAGAGGGGAGGGGGGGCGCAGCAGCCCCTTGGCCCTTTCTCCTCTTCCCACTAAAGCCCATCAAGGCCCATTGCTTCTCCCGTAACTACCCGGTACTCCGAAAAATACCCGAATCACTCGGAACCTTTCCGATGTCCGAATATAGTCGTCCAATATATCGATCTTTACGTCTCGACCATTTCGAGACTCCTCGTCATGTCCCCGATCTCATCCGGGACTCCGAACTCCTTCGGTACATCAAAACTCATAAACTCATAATATAACTGTCATCGAAACCTTAAGCGTGCGGACCCTACGGTTCGAGAACAATGTAGACATGACCGAGACATGTCTCCGGTCAATAACCAATAGCGGACCTGGATGCCCATATTGGCTCCTACATATTCTACGAAGATCTTTATCGGTCAGACCGCATAACAACATACGTTGTTCCCTTTGTCATCGGTATGTTACTTGCCCGAGATTCGATCGTCGGTATCTTAATACCTAGTTCAATCTCGTTACCGGCAAGTCTCTTTACTCGTTCCGTAATACATCATCTCACAACTAACTCATTAGTTGCAATGCTTGCAAGGCTTATGTGATGTGCATTACCGAGAGGGCCCAGAGATACCTCTCCAACAATCGGAGTGACAAATCCTAATCCCGAAATACGCCAACCCAATATGTACCTTTGGAGACACCTGTAGAGCTCCTTTATAATCACCCAGTTACGTTGTGACGTTTGGTAGCACACAAAGTGTTCCTCCGGCAAACGGGAGTTGCATAATCTCATAGTCATAGGAACATGTATAAGTCATGAAGAAAGCAATAGCAACATACTAAACGATCGGGTGCTAAGCTAATGGAATGGGTCATGTCAATCACATCATTCTCCTAATGATGTGATCCTGTTAATCAAATAACAACTCTTTTGTTTATGGTTAGGAAACATAACCATCTTCGATTAATGAGCTAGTCAAGTAGAGGCAT
The DNA here is from genome assembly GCF_018294505.1 of Triticum aestivum. NCBI lineage: Eukaryota > Viridiplantae > Streptophyta > Magnoliopsida > Poales > Poaceae > Triticum > Triticum aestivum. The sequence goes on along the minus strand of NC_057803.1, from coordinate 5,855,606 downwards.
ACTAGTGACACTTTGTTTGTCTATGTATTCACACAAGTATTATGTTTCCGGTTAATACAATTCTAGCATGAATAATAAACATTTATCATGATATAAGGAAATAAATAATAACTTTATTATTGCCTCTAGGGCATATTTCCTTCAACTCCACCCCTTGGCCGTCGCCCCCCTAGGAGATCCCATCTCCTAGGGCCGGCGCACCCCCTAGGGGGCCTATATAAAGGGAGGGGGAGGGAGGGGGCAGCCGCACCCTTGAGTCTTGGCGCCTCCCTCTTCCTGCAACACCTCTCCCTCTCGTAGTAGAACGACGAAGCCCTGCTGCGGTGACCCTTGCATCCACCACCACGCCGTCGTGCTGCTGGATCTTCATCAACCTCTCCTCCCCCCTTGCTGGATCAAGAAGGAGGATACGTCACGCTGACCGTACGTGTGTTGAACGCGGAGGTGCCGTCCGTTCGGCACTAGGATCTCCGGTGATTTGGATCACGTCGAGTACGACTTCCTCATCCCCGTTCTTTGAACGCTTCCGCGCGTGATCTACAAAGGTATGTAGATGCAATCCGATCACTCGTTGCTAGATGAACTCATAGATGGATCTTGGTGAAACCGTAGGAAATTTTTTATTTTCTGCAACGTTCCCCAACAGGGAGGGGGTGAACGGAGAGGGCCTCAAGTATACTTGGCCATGGGAAACCTGGCCCGGCCCGAAAAAGCCTGGCCCGACCCAGCCCGTTCTTGCCCGCGGGCCAGGCCCAGGCCTATGTTTTGAGCTCGAAGGCCGGATCGGGCTTGGGCTTGGCATAATTTTGCTTTAGGGAAGAGGCTCGGCTTGAGGCTCGATGGGCTTTTCCTCTGATGGGCCGGGCCTGGGCTTGAAATCTATGTCTGACGGCTAGGCCTAGGTTTTCTGCTACGGGCTTCATTAGGCCCGGCCCAAAGCCCGGATGACCCGACTTATAGCCAGGTATAGCCTTGAGCGCTGGCAGGGGAAGCCGCGGTGTGGCGCGGCACCGCCGCACGAGGGGTATGAGGAGGGGGTCGGGGTCAAATGAAATTGGGCCTTAGGACAACTCCAACACAAGACCCTGAATGGACGTCCATTTTGTTCAGTTTTTGTCCATTTGGATAGGGCAATGGGACAGCGTCCAACTGTTTTCCTAGATGCGTTGGCCGTGCGCCCAACGCGTGGACGCATATGGTTTGCCATGGCCGGCCGGAGTCCCTATGTGTACATTTTTTACCACCAAAAACACATTTCTTTTATTTCATGAATGACATTTTGATACATTATAGTACATAATTCACCAATTCTTCGCTAGGATAGCAAGACCAAAGAAAACAAGAACCACAATTAGACATTTTAAAAGATATCCAACTTCTGTAACTGCTTCCACTAGTTGGATTATGTCTTCTCTATGTCTTCATTGTTGATACGTGGCTTCTCGAGCTTGCATACTTCTTTCTTCTTCGATTCCGAAGAAGTAGACATTGCTTCGCATCTAGTCTCATCTCTACTCTCTATTCTAGCAACGAGTGCATGAGTATCTATCAAGTTTCGTGCTATCATTAGATCGATGTATTCTTCTTCCCAATATCAGAACTTGCATCCATCCTACACATAAATTTGAGTAAGCATTGAGCTACCGAAAATGCCGAATCCAGGAGCACAACCAAATCAAAGAAGCACATACCCTATTTTTTGCACTTGAAGAACAACCATCTGGGATGTTCCGGCGTGGTAGAAACACGACATACGACCTGCCGCGGGCAGTCATCGCACGTTATGACCGGCAACGAGCCGACGAGCCGCTAGGCCAACGCCGAGCCCAGGCGATGACTTGGCGTGTCTTTGCCGGCGAACCTCTAACGGGATAGATCTGAGCGGCTAGACGAGTCAGTACCTGCATGCGGCGCGGGGGCGTTTTCAGAGTTGTGTGCTCCGATACCCTGCCAATCCATGGCAAGGCGCAGTTGCCGGTGGCCGGATGCGCCAAATCCCGTCACCGAAGATCCACCGATTGGCCATTGGCACCGGGGCGAGAGAGGCACATATCCGGTGGTTGTGCTTTGGGAGGTGGGCGGGTTGGACAGCGAGGCGGCCAGGAAAATGGGCGTGGCGCCTATGGTGGGGGTAGGGGCGGGGCAGCGGGAGGGGGAGAAAAAGGGGCGTCTGTGTCCCTGACGGGCGAGGCCAGTGGAGGGTAAGGGCACGCGGCACAAACTTGGGCTCGGAATAGGTTGAAAGCGGACAAAAACAGACATTTGTCTGTTTGCTCGCGTATTTGGACCGTGATTTGTGTTCATTTAGCCTCAAATGTACGTGACCGGACCATGTGATGCACAAGGTTGGTAATTTGATGTGCCGCATGTGTGGACACATAAAATTGCAAAGGCATAGATGCCGGGCCACGGATTAGCTTAAAATGGAAATGTGTGCACGCGATATTTCTCGTTCTAGCGACTCTAGTAACAGTGGAAAACAAAAAGAAATATCTTTCCCATTGATAGAGGTTGTGGCGATAACAACATAACAACTCGGGCCTACTCTTTATTTTAAAGCGACTATAGTACCAGAGGGAGGTTTGCATGGGGCTGTTCAGTCACTTACTACTTGTGAACTACTCCCTCTGCCTTATAATGTAAGCATTACGGGTCAAAAAAATAATATAATGTAAGCATTATGGGACAGAGGGAGTAAGATATATCTGTGCTCGGGAGCTAAACAAATTGAAATGGCGATCCACCACCAAACGATCGGTTGGGCCGTGCATGCTGATCCACTGATCCATGGTCACTACGCATGAAGCATGAAGGTCTCGCGCGGCCGCCTCCGGCCGCCACTTCGGCAGTGGCGGCGCAGCCACTGCTCTCTCCGACCCCTCCGCACAGCGCCGCCCCTCCCTGCTCCTCCCCCGCTTCGCCGCCGCTGGAGGGACACCATCGAAGCCCGTGTGGTCCCCAGGGAAGATGGCAGCAGGGCGTCCTCGTCGTTCTCGCGCAGATCTCGCGGTGGCCGGTGGCGATCTCGCGGCGGTGTTTCGCCGGTGGCTGGCGCCTACTGCCCGTGGGGCGACGTCCCTCACGGCGGCGGGGGTGCCCCTGAAAGGCGCTTGGTGGTGGCCATGTGGGGGCGCGCGGGTGGGTCGGATCTGGGCTTCCGGTCTGCGTCCTCGTCGTGGCAGCGATTGCCGTTGCCCTCAGCCATGAGGCGTGGTCCGAGACAGGCCGAGTGCCGGTGGTGCTGGCCAGGACGCACGCTGGCAGCGCCCTACTTCATCTCGCTGGCCAATGGTGGTGGTCATCTTCGTCGTCAGAGATGGCCGGCCAGAGGCTTGGTGATCGGATCTCGAGATCCATCATCTAGTCCCGACTGCGAGTTGGGGAGACATGGTTGCGGGTGAAAATCGAGCCGTTGGCAGGCGATGGCGGCGTTCTACGCCGTTACCTTGATGGAGGCATCATCGTGTAACTACTGTCGACCCACTCGTGCTGCTCTGGGGGAAACCCTAGGATCTGATGTTCCAGATCGGACGATTGCGGCACTGCGGTGTCGTTTCTCTCTTGGGAGCATTGTTTGTGGAGCAGCGCTGGAAGTCAGAGACATGAAGTGGAGCGGCTTCGTCTTGCACGGAGCTTCGGTGGAGATGTTAAGTCATGTCTGACCGACAGGTGCTACGCTTTGTCATACCTGGTCGGTAGGTGCTACGCATGACAGATCTTCCGAAGACTTCAAGCTGTGTCGGCTGGTGATACTTGACAGCATGGTGCTGAGGTGTATCAGTGGCGACCGCGACGTGCACAGCTGTTTGCGCGTAGGGAGGAGGTGTCGTTGGGCGCCGTGGTGGCGTCGACGATAGCTAGATCGAGTAAGGTTGATGCATCAGTACAGTTCTGAAGATGGAGCGGTGGCAGTTGGCGGCGGTGGCCTCTGAGAGCACGCCGGACCGGCGGGACCCATGCCCGGCAGGCGTCCTGGATGAATCCTCAGGTCTTAGATGTTAGGTTTGGCTGTGATGTATGTTTGGTATTAGGCCTAGGCTACCTGCGCCCCTTCATCAACTGGATAGGTGTAGCGACAGTTTGTTGCTTAGACGGTGGCTTTGGTCTTACTGTGGTATTATTTGGTAAGGTCTTGTGAGAATAATTAATAAAATGATCGTATACATCGTCCAGATGCAGAGGCCAGGGATCATGCTCCTTTTTAAAAAAACGCATGAAGCATGATACAGAGTAACAGAGTTCAGAGTTCTCCCGTTGCTTCGGCACTTTCTTAATTAACGCCAAAGGCATCGGAGCCAGATGGTACAAGTATTCGACAGTTCGTGCGCGTCCGGCTATCCTCGACTGCCGTTACAAGAAAAGAATGCCGAGCTGAAGCTAGCATCGTCCGCTCTTGTACCGCCACATGTGCATTAAAATTCCCGTTTTCCTGGCCTGGACGTAGCTATCGATCGATCCCATCCCCGGTCTCACGCATCAGCAACGTGACTTGCAAGTTTCAGGGGTCCCAAAAGATACATATTTCGTTTATTATGTCGTCGGCACAGAAACTGCAAGTACAAAAGGTGTGTCGTCATTTAAAAATAAAAGGGTGTGCCGTCCGAGTACATACAGAAATCCCTACAAAACTGTAAGCAGGAAATGTATGCCAAGTGGCAGTACAGTTGACATGCTCAATCGTACGTACAAGGTCTCAGAAGCACATCAAACAAGGCATGCCCACAAGCACACAAAACAAGTAGAGAGAAATTTACCGCCTTTCCCGGAGAACAAAAGAGAATTTTACTGTCTGTCGGAAGAACACGGACAGCGGAACAGGAGGTAAATCGACGTACTACAAAGTTTCCCCCGTTGGCTTTTCCAAAAGAGAGGGACCCATCTCTCTCCCGCCACCTTTCTACTCTCCATTCGGGGGCACGGCAAAAAAGCGGCAACGAAAATGTCGAGGAACGCCATGGACAAACTCAGCCGCGGTAGCCGGTAGCTCGTCTTCTTGGCGTACGCGATCCTCCGTTGACAATCGGTACTGCCATGTCGCGCAATGTGCGTCGCGGCATCGTGACGTGGTCGAGTTGATCGGCGGTAGTTGGTAGAGGAAAAACAATACTACCATAAACCCACAGTCTCTGAAGAAGTTCAACCCCTGGACGAATTCGTCAGAAAGCAAAGCGTCTCTCCTTTCCCCTGCCCGGGGATTTCAATTCTGTCTTTCGGGGAGCATCGGTAAAGGCAGAGATAACTTCGCCGCGGTTTCTTTAATGGAAATCGACGAGGAGGCTCGTTGTTTCAAAAGAAAAAAGCGTCGGTATAAAGGCAGAGATTGCTCGCACCGGCGGGCAGACGAGAGGCCGAGAGCCAAGCTTTTCACCACCGGAGGGTTTAATCTACGACGTGGCCGTCGCCTCGCAAAAGGCGGTATAAACGTGATCGGCTCAGCCTTCGTCGGCGGAAGAAACCAAATCTAAAGAAAGGAATGGTCAATCTAAAAGGGTGCCGGCACTATTTCCTTGGAGCTTCGTGTGTCAAGAGCTCGATCGAGATCTCTGTCGTTTGGTTTCTGTCATTTTACTACTGTAGTATACAAACACCGTATGATGTCTGATTTCTGAACCAAATCCGCTGTCAAATCTGATAAGTAAGGTTTTCTGAAGCGGCAAGAAACTTACCTGGACACGTGGAATGCTTGGTTGCATGATCCGACAGACGAAGGGGGCCAAATGAGAAAGGACGAGTTGTGTCACGCGAGATAGTACACAAATACAGTTCATGTGGCTGAACTCAACCAAGTTAAACAATCTTGACAACGCACACGTCAAGTTTTTTCTCTCTCCATCCAAGTGCAGATTCAGCTCATGTTCTGACGCAGCTACAAGTAGTCCTCGAAGCATCAGCCACGCAAATCAGGGTCAGAGTGAGCTACCATGTATTTCAAAACCTTGTACTGCTTCCAGAGATTTCAGACTGCTCTCTCGGCGTAATGTGATTGGTTCATATGAGGTGTTCAATTCTCCACCTACTCCCTGACATGGACGCCTAGTAGACTACTAATCAGGTCGACTGATGGAGATGGGAGGCGAATATAGTGATTAAGACAAGTGGCTTTGTCTGAACCGTGATTTTTTGATAGGGAAACTCGTAAAGGCCGTATGAATATATGAATATTGAATTTTACGAGGAATTGTAGAGACAGCGTGCTTCATTCCGTTGACACGCCAGGCTAGCCCCAGAGAGCCATTTCAACAGATGATACGAGGAAACACACGCTTTGTTGATTGTTGACTAAATACATGCACGAATCGATCGGCGTGTTTTGATGTTTCAAATTAAACCAGGTGATCAGAATTCTATAAGATCAGCATTGCTTTCAAGTTTGAATCGTGCAATGAAAAATGAACCTAGAATGGCACCTTCTTTTCCTCAGCAAAAAAGGAGCAAAAAGATGCCATGATCTGGAAGGAGATGAATCATGAATGATGAATGAATAAGGTTCGGTCTAGAGCTCAAGCTAGGGATATATTAAATTTTGTCGACGAAAAGTAAAGACTATTTTCGTCGGCATATTCGCGGTACGTGTCGAACTTCTCAGTCAAGCCGGTCATGTCTGAAGATAAAGTCACTCTGAAGTATTTGCTGTGGTTGGAACCATTTTCTGAGTGCATGGGTGAACTTCCCGGCACAGGCCCATCTTGATCGAGACGTCCTTGTCCCTTCTTCTAGGATCAAACTCCCTCCGTTCCTTCCTGTTTTGGGACGCAGATATGCTCTAGAAGCCAAGCAGCAGCGTCAATTCCCTGACTCCCTCGGTTGTTCTCATCTGCAGAATATATGGCGCGAAGAACCGATAGCAACGCCGTTGAAGTCGCAGCGGGCAGCGGCTATTGTCGTGACAGCGGGTAGATCATGAGTATTTGGAGGGTAGTCTCTATTTTTCAGTCAGAGTGGATTAGGATAAGTCACCAGAATGGATGAATCCAGGCCCTGGAGTTGGCATCATGGCGATATATGCTGAAATATTTTGATCAGGACGTCCTTGACTCCCTGTCTCTTCCAACTTCCATGCACAGTAAAATCACTGCTCAGAGGTCAGAAACTGTCCATTTTGTCCCTCTACGTCAGAAACTAGGCTGATGGAGAAGTATCTGAATACCTAGAGCTAGGGTTAGGTGAAACGAGAGATGAAATGGAGGAAAAACTGCAGTGCAGTCCATATGCATGGAACCAGTTGGTAGAGTTGGCACTGCAGGCCAGTGGCGAACCACCTGCATTTTCACCGTCTACTCCTACTCACCAAACCCTACTTGAGCCCATCTCTAGCTCGTCGCATAGACCGGCTGCTGTGCTGCTCTCAATCAAATTCGTCCAAGTAATAAGTGCACAGATCAATGGAGTAGTGCCGGCATCTTTTTTCTGGACGGCATTAATCAGAATTCGAACACATACAAAAAGGATAAGAACGCACGTCAGTCTGACTGACTGGCCGACTTGCAATTAACTGCGGAAGATGATGGTGTCGTTCTCTACTTCTCCATCGATAGTTCCCGAGGAACACAAGCTATTCAACAAACCCTGCAAAAAAAAAAACTTCATGAAATCAAAAGTTTAAAAGATCTAAGTGCTAATTTTAACAATTTAATTAATTAGATACGCCTTGCATGTCGGCGTGGACTGATTAGCATATTGGTAAGGTGATGTTTAAGCACGTGAAATTTTCACATCTACAAGATCTGTAAATTTTCACATCTTGACATTCGCTTTAGGATATGTAATGTAAAAAGTTAAAAAAAAGATATAAAATGGTGAGATAGGACAGCGTCCCGCAGTAGCTGGCGTCAGGCACGGCCAGGGGCGGAGCCAGAAAATTTTGCCATTGGGTTCACTTATTGATTTGTTATGAGGATTTGGTATGAAATAATTAAGTATGAAGTCTAATTTATACCATCTTACAACACGAGTTTAGCACTTGAAAAAAACATAAGGAATAGAAATATGACATCACCTATCACATATTGTATTACATTGAAAATTGAAAGAGTGCGGGACATATCAGCTGGATGACATTGAATGAAATGGTGATCATGTAGAAAAAATCTGCAATATCATCATGGTTTTTTAATACTGCCACAATAACCAACTAGAGTTGTTGAGCAAAATAATGGATGTAATAATTAAGGTCACTTGCCTTGCAAAATATTTGCTTTCAAGCCATTGAACTCACCATCCATGTTGCTTGCCTGATCATAGTATTGTCCTCTGACCTGTTATATGCCTGATGCAATATTAGTGAATATCTTTTAAGAGTAAAAATTGTTGATGTTTCCATAACATCTTCGACTCCAACTAAACATTCAATTATAAATGAACGCTTGCTAAGGTACCTCAAAAGTAATTTCATTTGTTCTTTGTTAGATACGCCGGCAGCCTCAACAATCAACAAAATGAATACATTACCTCTGATTTTTTCAATAATAGAATTCAAAATTATCTACATAGAAGATAAATAACTCATTAGGGAACATCTTTAACTTGTAAGAAACCACAAATAATAGCAAAAAAATGCCATGATGAAGTCCCCTTTGCAAAATAATTAACAATTTCCTTCTTTAAACCAGCCTGGATTAAATCTCCATCCATCTCAATATCCCTATGTGGATAAACATAACTAAATAGTGGCATGTAAGGTCCATTCGTTAAATATGTGAACCTAATATCATCTTGCTTCCTAGGATTTCTTGTGTACATGAAAATTATCTTCCGACCAGCCGAATATTAACTCATCTATGTTAATTTCTCTTTGAATAGAAGGCTTCAGAAGAATACTCACGATGACATTTACGTCTAATGTGACCTTGAACTGCTTGCATCATTATCTAAATCTGATGATCGTTTTTTCAGAAATACAATTCAATAGCCTAGATCAATCAAATTACGAGGATTAACCGAATAAGTAATTAGAAAACTATGGGCAACTGGCCAGGGCATGCATAACAGAGAGGAGATGTGGGGGATTTGATGATCTGACCACATGAGTCAGTACCTCGAATTTGGTCTGGGGGTTTGCCGCAGCCGACCTTCCCTTGTCGGCGCATCGCTGTCGTTGGGTATCGAGACGAACGAGAGTAGATCGCAGAGGGGAGTTAGGGAAAAGGAGCGCAATAGGTCGTGCGGCTGGCGGCTGCCCTATACGCGCGTTTCTTTTTTGGGAAAAGAGAATAGGCAAGAAGCCACGATCAGGCCTATCTGGCACGGAGGGAATCCACTGTCGGCTTCTGGGCTTCTCACTAGCGTTGCATTCCAAGTTGATGGGTTCAGGCCTTAATTTTCATTGGGTTCATGCACATACTATACGTATACATGTACCCCGGCAGGAAAAGTCCTTGGGTTCAGCTGAACCCAACGCTTGTACGCTGGCTCCGCCCCTGGGCACGGCGTGTGGAACCATGGTGGCATCCTGGCTGTAGGCTTTCAATGGGGCAGGAAGGCCGCCGGACTTGGTCGCGGCCGAAGAGGCCCAGCTGAAACCCAAAGAGAGAATGAAGAGATGGACCGGGAGATTCCCCAAGTCCACCAAGCCGCCGCAAAAGCGTTTGACGCGCGCCATCGGCACGCGTTCGACTTGGCGCCGGAAGCGGCCGGGTCGGCGTCAGCACACGCAGCGTCAGACCACGTTGTATTTTTATTAATTCTTTTCGCTTACGATAAATAGAGCGTTGCATGACTTGTTTAATATTTTTTTCCGACAAAGAGCGCAACTCCTGCCACAAGCTCGGAAAAGAATGAGGAAAAAAAGAATGGCTTTATGCCATATATTTTTGGTGTTGAGTTTGCAAACTCTGTGTGTCAACCCTCCAATTTTTCCACTAGAACCAACAAGCACTAGTGAGGATTTGATCCTTGGATCGACTGATCGAAGAGACCAATGAAGCCAATCTGTGGTTACCACCTTACCGGTCACGTAAGCTGCATTTACATGTATATCGTGCACTGCACTAGTTCTAGAGTTCACGACAAAGGCATGAAACTTGATCGCTCGCTTTTATAGAGCTTCGTAGCCTCCCGCAAAAAACGAGAGCTTCATAGCCTCTCTCTCTCTAAGCAAAGTCTTAGCCAAGCAAAAAATATAAAGAAAAACACATGTGTCCCATCGTGTGTACGTGCACCACGTTGACCGTGCGTTATATACACTAATTTCCAGCTTCAGGGCACCTAGGCCAAAGGTTCTAGAAGCTAAGGTGATTTACTCCTTAGAATCAAAAAAAAAAAACCTTGGATATTTACAAAACAAAAAAGAGGTCATGAAGTGTTGACTAAGGTGATTTCTCGCAAGCCAAAGGGCTATAGATGGCAGGTAGGAGAACAAAACCAATTTGGCAACCAGGAAACCATTGGTAGCAGTTATGGTGGTGAGGGCGGTTTGTCATGGAAAATCCCATGACTGGGCTCCTCCATTCACTTCTCACTATAAATGCACCAAATCGGTCCCATTGACTCCACTGCATATGGTTTCTAGGTCAAGCTTGGATGTGGTCAATCTTGGAGAGATCTCGAGGCACATTAAATTCATCCTAAGACATTCGGAGGTGATGTTCTACCAGGGACGAATAAAATTCCTACGAGTTAGATCTTGTTTGCAACCATTAGGGTTTCTTGAGTTTACTCCCTTCCCAAGGGGATTGGAAATAATTGAGCGAGAATTTGACTTAAATTACCAAACCAGACAAGCGCTTGGTGATTTTTGTTGTGACTGGGAAGAGGGATGGGGATAGAAGCTTTAGCAGGCAACTTATCATCATCAAGGGAATGATGACACCCAACGTCATAGTTGTGTGGTTACCCTGGGGATCCATGCCATGACCGGAATGGGTTCATCAGATGATTTGACGTTCAACATGTTTGTTTTCTTATTGAAAAAGAGAGCACTCCCTCAGTTTCATATATATGAATCCATTGTTCAACTACAAAGACAACTGGATGTGTATACCTCACGCGCAAGATTGCTAATGTAATGTGCCGCATATGTGTAGTTGTTGCACGTGATTACAAAACATACAATGTCAGGCCACATATTAGCTTGAAATGGAATTGTGTGCTCGCGATATTTTTTGGTGGTGGCGAGTGAAGTAACACTTAGGAAACAAAGAAAATAGCTTCCAATTGATAGATATTCCGGCGATAACAACACAACATGGCATATATCAGTTTGTTTTGGCATTGTGATTGTGAAGAGGGATGGGAAGCAAAGCTTCAACATGCTACCTATCATCATCAAGGGAAAGATCATGCGGTATGAGGCCAAAATCAGCATCTTAACGTCGCAGTTGTGGTTACCGCAGGCGCAGGGTGATGGAAGACCCATGCTATGATCGGGATGGGTCCGTTGGATAATGTGACGTGCCGCATGTGTTTGCTCTTCTTTTTCCTTTTTGGAAAATGGAGCGCCCCACCAATTTCATATGTTTGGAACCGGTGCTCCAACTACAAGGACAACCACATGTGTGTACCTGATAGACACAAAGGTTGATAATATGATGCGCCGCATGCGTGTACTCGATGCACGAGATTGCGAAACCATATATGTCGAGCCATGAATTAGCTCGAAATAGAATTGTGTGCACGCGATATTTATGGTGCTAGCGACTGGAGTACCACTCCGGAAACAAAAGAAGAAGCTCCCAACTGATAGAGGTTGAGGCGATAAAAGCAACTCCAATGGGGCGACCCAAACGGACACGCGATTTGTCCGTTTTTTGTCCGTTTGGGTCGGTCAGGCGGATGCCGGCGTCTGCATTTTAAAATGGGTCGGCTTGACCGTTCAATGGGGAGGCCGACCCAAATGTGGCGGCGTGAAAAAAAAATTGCACGAAATAAACATAATTAAACATAAAAGTGGCCGGTCAAACGCCGGCCAAAGTCCACCTACATCTAATAAACATTAAATAAAAACATTAAAAAAGTCTGCGTCCGCCTGTTGCCGTCCCGCACGCTGCCCTAGACGTCGTCGGCCTTGCCCTTGCCCTCGACGTCGCCGTCGTCGGTGAGGTCGATGAAGACCGGAGCAGGGCCAGCCCACCCGAACGCCGCCTGGTACGCTGCCAGGGCAGCCTCCTCCGGCGTCTGCTGGGGCGGCGGCATTGCGGCAAGCCGTGCGCGCTCCTCCTCCTCCTCCTCGAGCCGGAGCGCCTCCGCGTCAGGTTGGAGCATGGCCTCGTAGCGCATCTGCTCCTCGCCGTCGCCCTGCTCCTAGCGGAGCCAGTGCTCCTTCCATCGCTCGAGGTGCACTGGTAGAAAAAGGGTCAAACGTGAAGCACATTAGTGCCGGTTCCAACGGCTAGCCGGGCCGCTTTCATTAGTACCGGTTCGTGGCGAACCTTTAGCACCGGTTCGTGCCACGAACCGGTACTAATGAGAGTGGTGGCAGAATGTTGTCAGACTGGGGCCCCTCCAGCCCCTTTAGTACCGATTCTTGGTACGAACCGGTACTAAAGGTCGTTCTACATAAATCCTTCGTCCACCCGAGCTCGCTCTGTTCTTCCCCTTTCCCCTCTCCTCTCTGTTCTTCCCCTCTTCCTCTCGAGCTCATCACACATTTTCCCCAAAATTTGTCAAGATTTGAAGGTCCCCATCCATTCAAATGATCACAAAGGTTAGCAACTTTGTCCTTTCATATCTCATTGCTAGATTAGCTCTTGCAATGCTTTATATAGTGATTAATTTGTGACTTTAGTAATTTGGGAGGATATATATATATATGTGCTAGTATTTGATTTATATGCAATTTGAGGTCAAAAATAACACTTAGTTTGCATATGTAGGTGTGGTTTACTTAGTGCCTTCTAAATCTCCGTCGTAAAAATTGATGTTTGTGTATATAAAAATTGATGTTTGTGTGATTTGGATATATAGTTACTCGTATAATTATCTTACCCGTACGTTGTTTGTTATACATATAGTGCCATGGTTTTGATATCCGTCCCCGTCGGCCCTCGTCCTCGTTATGATTTGGATGTGGTATATATATTCTCTTTTAAAACTAGTTGCATTTCGTGTTTATGACAAATTATGCCCATCAAGTTGACATAGAAATTTTATCTAGGAGGTATGTGAACCGGAAATTTCAACCGACCCTATTGTCGAGAGGTTAAATTTAGTTGAAAGAGAAAACGAGTACTTGAAAGAAAAATTGAAAAGAATTGAGGGGGAGAAGATGGAATTGGAGTTGCATGTTGCCGATGTCGTCGATGATCACAAGATCAAGATGGAGAAAATGCGCTTGAAGATTAGAAAGATTAGAAAATATGCCATCGATAGTGAGGCTTGGTATCATTATGCTGTTGGATCCATTGTTACCTTAGTTGCGATCTTGATCGTATTTGTTGTTGCATTTAAATGCTTTAGCTAGAGAGTTATTTGTTTGTTGCATTTAAGTGTTGTATGAACTTTATGTATGAACTTGTATTAATTTGGTCTATTCGGTGTTGTGTAATGAAGATGAGCCGGCAATGGATGTACGATGACCGATGCTCTCCCCAGTTCGTTGAGGGCGTGCATACTTTTCTGCTTGCGGCTGAGGCAAACAAGCGGGCGGATGGTTTTATGCCTTGTCCATGTGCTCGCTGTAAGAATGGTCACAATTACTCTACGTCAAGAATCATTCATATCCACTTGTTTAAGTCGGGTTTCATGCCCCACTATAATGTTTGGACCAAGCACGGAGAAAGAGGGGTTATGATGGAAGACAATAAAGAAGAAGAGGACGGCGACAGCTATCCTGGCCATGGGTTCCCTGAATATGATGATACAACAATGGGGGAAGAAGCTGAGCCGGTAATGCGGGAAGAAGCTGAGTCGGCAATGCGGGAAGAAGCTGAAGAAGAGGCATCAGATGAGCCCGTTGATGATCTAGGTCGGGCCATTGCTGATGCAAAGAGAAATTGCGCAAGTGATTTGGAGAAGAAGAAGTTGCAGCGCATGTTAGAGGATCACAAAAAATTGTTGTACCCGAATTGCGTAGGTGACAAGAAAAAGCTGGGCACCACACTGGAATTGCTGCAATGGAAGGCAGAGAATGGTGTATCTGACAAGGGATTTGGAAAGTTGCTGGTAATGATAAAGGATATGCTTCCAAAGGACAACGAATTGCCTGAGAGTACATACGAAGCAAAGAAGGCTGTCTGCCCTCTAGGGTTAGAGGTGCAGAAGATACATGCATGCCCTAATGATTGCATCCTCTACCGCGGTGAGTACGAGGATTTGAACGCTTGTCCGGTATGTGGTGCATTGCGCTATAAGATCAGCCGCGATGACCCTGGTGATGTCGAGGGCGAGCGCCCCAGGAAGAAGATTCCTGCCAAGGTGATGTGGTATGCTCCTATAAAACCACGGTTGAAACGTTTGTTCCAAAACAAAGAGCATGCCAAGGCGATGCGATGGCACAGAGAAGACCGTAAGAAAGACAGAAAGTTGAGAGTATCCGCTGACGGGTCGCAGTGGAGAAAAATCGAAAGAAAGTACATGAAGGAGTTTGTAGATGACACAAGGAGCGTATGGTTTGGTCTAAGCGCAGATGGCATTAATCCTTTTGGGGAGCAGAGCAGCAACCATAGCACCTGGCCTGTGACTCTATGTTTGTATAACCTTCCTCCTTGGTTGTGCATGAAGCGGAAGTTCATTATGATGCCAGTGCTCATCCAAGGCCTTAAGCAACCCGGCAACGACATTGATGTGTACCTAAGGCCATTAGTTGAAGAACTCTTACAACTGTGGAATGAAACAGGTGTACGTGCGTGGGATGAGCACATGGGGGAAGAATTTAACCTAAAGGCGTTGTTGTTCGTGACCATCAATGATTGGCCTGCTCTCAGTAACCTTTCAGGACAGACAAACAAGGGATACCGTGCAAGCACGCACAGTTTGGACAATACCGACAGTATATATTTGGCTAATTGTAAGAAGAATGTGTACCTGGGACATCGTCGATTTCTTCCGAGCAGGCATCCCGTAAGAAAGAAAGGCAAGCATTTTAAAGGTGAGGCGGATCACCGGACGAAGCCTCGCCACCGTACTGGTGCTGATGTACATGATATGGTCAAGGATTTGAAGGTGGTCTTTGGAAAGGGTCCTGGTGGACAACCTGTTCCGAATGACGCTGACGGACGCGCACCCATGTGGAAGAAGAAATCTATATTTTGGGACCTGCCCTATTGGAAAGACCTAGAGGTCCGCTCCGCAATCGACGTGATGCACGTGACGAAGAATCTTTGTGTGACCCTGCTTGGCTTCTTCGGCGTGTATGGGAAGACAAAAGATACACCTGAGGCACGAGAGGACCAGCAACGTATGCACGGAAAAGACGGCATACATCAGGGTCATGCAAGCTACGCTCTTACCAAAGAAGAGAAGGAAATCTTCTTTGAATGCCTGCTCGGTATTAAGGTACCATCTGGCTTCTCGTCGAATATAAAGGGAATAATAAACATGGCAGTGAAAAAGTTTCAAAACCTAAAGTTGTTGGAAATATGCCCTAGAGGCAATAATAAAAGCATTATTATATTTCCTTGTTCATGATAATTGTCTTTATTCATGCTATAATTGTGTTATCCGGAAATCGTAATACATGTGTGAATAATAGACACCAACATGTCCCTAGTAAGCCTCTAGTTGACTAGCTCGGTGATCAACAGATAGTCATGGTTTCCTGACTATTGACATTAGATGTCATTGATACCGAGATCACATCATTAGGAGAATGATGTGATGGACAAAACCCAATCCTGAACATAGCATAAGATCGTATAGTTCGTTTGCTAGAGTTTTCCAGTGTCAAGTATCTTTTCCTTAGACCATGAGATCGTGTAACTCCCGGATACCGTAGGAGTGCTTTGGGTGTACCAAACGTCACAACGTAACTGGGTGACTATAAAGGTATACTACGGGTATCTCCGAAAGTGTCTGTTGGGTTGACACGGATCAAGACTGGGATTTGTCACTCCATATGACGGAGAGGTATCACTGGGCCCACTCGGTAATGCATCATCATAATGATCTCAAAGTGACCAAGTGTCTGGTCACGGGATCATGCATTACGGTACGAGTAAAGTGACTTGCCGGTAACGAGATTGAACGAGGTATTGGGATACCGACGATCGAATCTCGGGCAAGTAACATACCGATTGACAAAGGGAATCGTATACGGGGTTGCTTGAATCCTCGACATCGTGGTTCATCCGATGAGATCATCGAGGAGCATGTGGGAGCCAACATGGGTATCCAGATCCCGCTGTTGGTTATTGACCGGAGAGTCGTCTCGGTCATGTCTACATGTCTCCCGAACCCGTAGGGTCTACACACTTAAGGTTCGGTGACGCTAGGGTTGTAGGGATATGTATATGCAGTAACCCGAATGTTGTTCGGAGTCCCGGATGAGATTCCGTACGTCACGAGGAGTTCTGGAATGGTCCGGAGGTAAAGAATTATATATAGGAAGTGCTATTTCTGGCATCGGGACAAGTTTCGGGGTCACCGGTATTGTACCGGGACCACCGGAAGGGTCCCGGGGGTCCCGGATGAGATATGTATATGCAGTAACCCGAATGTTGTTCGGAGTCCCGGATGAGATTCCGGACGTCACGAGGAGTTCCGGAATGGTCCGGAGGTAAAGAATTATATATAGGAAGTGCTATTTCAGGCATCGGGACAAGTTTCGGGGTCACCGGTATTGTACCGGGACCACCGGAAGGGTCCCGGGGGTCCACCGGGTGGGGCCACCTGCCCCGGGGGGCCACATGGGCTGTAGGGGGTGCGCCTTGGCCCATATGGGCCAAGGGCACCAGTCCCAAGAGGCCCATGCGCCTAGGGTTCAAGGAAGGGAAGAGTCCCAAAGGGGGAAGGCACCTCCTAGGTGCCTTGGGGAGGAGGGATTCCTCCCTTGGCCGCACCCCCCCTAGGAGATTGGATCTCCTAGGGCCGGCTCCCCCCTTGGACTCCTTATATATAGTGGGGGAAGGAGGGACTCTCATAACACGCCTTTGGTGCCTCCCTCTCCCTCTCCAACACATCCTCCTCCTCCATAGTGCTTGGCGAAGCCCTGCCGGAGTACTACAGCTCTATCACCACCACGCCGTTGTGATGCTGCTGGAGCCATCTTCCTCAACCTCTCCTTCCCCCTTGCTGGATCAAGAAGAAGGAGACGTTACGCTAACCGTACGTGTGTTGAACGCGGAGGTGCCGTCCGTTCGGCGCTAGGATCTCCGGTGATTTGGATCACGTCGAGTACGCCTTCCTCATCCCCGTTCTTTGAACGCTTCCGCGCGTGATCTACAAAGGTATGTAGATGCAATCCGATCACTCATTGCTAGATGAACTCCTAGATGAATCTTGGTGAAACCGTAGGAAATTTTTTGTTTTCTGCAACGTTTCCCAACAGTGGCATCATGAGCTAGGTCTATGCGTAGTTCTCTTGCACGAGTAGAACACAATTTGTTGTGGGCGGTTATGTTGTCAACTTTCTTGCCACTACTAGTCTTATCTTGCTTCAACGGTATTGTGGGATGAAGCGGCCCGGACCAACCTTACACTATGCTTACGTGAGACCGGTTCCACCGACTAACATGCACAAGTTGCATAAGGTGGCTGGCGGGTGTCTGTCTCTTCCACTTTAGTTGGAGCGGATTCGATGAGAAGGGTCCTTATGAAGGGTAAATAGAAGTTGACAAATCACGTTGTGGCTTTCACGTAGGTAAGAAAACATTCTTGCTAGAACCCTACTTCAGCCATGTAAAACTTGCAACAACAATTAGAGGACGTCTAACTTGTTTTTGCAGCAAGTGCTTTGTGATATGATATGGCCAAAGTTGTGATGAATGATGAATGATATATATGTGATGTATGAGATGTTCATGCTATTGTAATAGGAATCACGACTTGCATGTCGATGAGTATGACAACCGGCAGGAGCCATAGGAGTTGTCTTTATTTTTTGTATGACCTGCGTGTCATTGAGAAACGCCATGTAAATTACTTTACTTTATTGCTAAACGCGTTAGCCATAGTAGTAGAAGTAATAGTTGGCGAGCAACTTCATGGAGACACGATGATGGAGATCATGATGATGGAGATCATGGTGTCATGCCGGTGACAAGATGATCATGGAGCCCCAAGATGGAGATCAAAGGAGCTATGTGATATTGGCCATATCATGTCACTATTATTATTTGATTGCATGTGATGTTTATCATGTTTTGTACATCTTGTTTACTTAGAACGACGGTAGTAAATAAGATGATCCCTCATAATAATTTCAAGAAAGTGTTCCCCCTAACTGTGCACCGTTGCGACAGTTCGTTGTTTCGAAGCACCACGTGATGATCGGGTGTTAGATTCTAACGTTCACATACAACGGGTGTAAGACAGATTTACACATGCAAACACTTAGGTTGACTTGACGAGCCTAGCATGTATAGACATGGCCTCGGAACACAGAAGACCGAAAGGTCGAGCATGAGTCGTATAGAAGATACGATCAACATGAAGATGTTCACCGATGTTGACTAGTCCGTCTCACGTGATGATCGGGCACGGCCTAGTTAACTCGGGTCATGTTATACTTAGATGACTGGAGGGATGTCTATCTGAGTGGGAGTTCATTATAATTTTATTGGATGAACTTAATTATCATGAACTTAGTCTAAAATATTTACAATATGTCTTGTAGATCAAATGGCCAACGTAGTCCTCAACTTCAACGCGTTCCTAGAGAAAACCAAGCTGAAAGACGATGGCAGCAACTACACGGACTGGGTCCGGAACCTGAGGATCATCCTCATAGCTGCCAAGAAAGATTATGTCCTACAAGCACTGCTAGGTGACGCACCTATTCTCCCTGCAGAACAAGACGTTATGAACGCTTGGCAGGCACGTACCGATGACTACTCCCTCGTTCAGTGCGGCATGCTTTACAGCTTAGAGCCGGGGCTCCGAAAGCATTTTGAGAGACACGGAGCATATGAGATGTTCGAAGAGCTGAAAATGGTTTTCCAAGCTCATGCCATGGTCGAGAGATATCAAGTCTCCGACAAGTTCTTCAGCTGTAAGATGGAGGAAAACAGTTCTGTCAGTGAGCACATACTCACTATGTCCGGGTTACATAACCACTTGACTTAGCTGGGAGTCAATATCCCGGATGACGCGGTCATTGACAGAATCCTTCAGTCGCTTCCACCAAGCTACAAGAGCTTTGTGATGAACTTCAATATGAAGGGGATGGAAAAGACCATTCCTGAAGTATTTGCAATGCTGAAATCAGCAGAGGTAGAAGTCAAAAAGGAACATCAAGTGTTGATGGTGAATAAAACCACTAAGTTCAAAAAGAGCAAGGGTAAGAAGAACTTCAAGAAGGACGGCAAGGGAGTTTCCGCGCCCGGCAAGCAAGCTGCCGGGAAGAAGCCAAAGAATGGACCCAAGCCCGAGACTGAGTGCTTTTATTGCAAGGAAAGTGGTCACTGGAAGCGGAACTGCCCCAAATACTTAGCGGACAAGATGGCCGGCAGCAACCATAGCACCTGGCCTGTGACTCTATGTTTGTATAACCTTCCTCCTTGGTTGTGCATGAAGCGGAAGTTCATTATGATGCCAGTGCTCATCCAAGGCCTTAAGCAACCCGGCAACGACATTGATGTGTACCTAAGGCCATTAGTTGAAGAACTCTTACAACTGTGGAATGAAACAGGTGTACGTGCGTGGGATGAGCACATGGGGGAATAATTTAACCTAAAAGCGTTGTTGTTCGTGACCATCAATGATTGTCCTGCTCTCAGTAACCTTTCAGGACAGACAAACAAGGGATACCGTGCAAGCACGCACTGTTTGGACGATACCGACAGTATATATTTGGCTAATTGTAAGAAGAATGTGTACCTGGGACATCGTCGATTTCTTCCGAGCAGGCATCCCGTAAGAAAGAAAGGCAAGCATTTTAAAGGTGAGGCGGATCACCGGACGAAGCCTCGCCACCGTACTGGTGCTGATGTACATGATATGGTCAAGGATTTGAAGGTGGTCTTTGGAAAGGGTCCTGGTGGACAACCTGTTCCGAATGACGCTGACGGACGCGCACCCATGTGGAAGAAGAAATCTATATTTTGGGACCTGCCCTATTGGAAAGACCTAGAGGTCCGCTCCGCAATCGACGTGATGCACGTGACGAAGAATCTTTGTGTGACCCTGCTTGGCTTCTTCGGCGTGTATGGGAAGACAAAAGATACACCTGAGGCACGAGAGGACCAGCAACATATGCACGGAAAAGACGGCATACATCAGGGTCATGCAAGCTACGCTCTTACCAAAGAAGAGAAGGAAATCTTCTTTGAATGCCTGCTCGGTATTAAGGTACCATCTGGCTTCTCGTCGAATATAAAGGGAATAATAAACATGGCAGAGAAAAAGTTTCAAAACCTAAAGTTGTTGGAAATATGCCCTAGAGGCAATAATAAAAGCATTATTATATTTCCTTGTTCATGATAATTGTCTTTATTCATGCTATAATTGTGTTATCCGGAAATCGTAATACATGTGTGAATAATAGACACCAACATGTCCCTAGTAAGCCTCTAGTTGACTAGCTCGGTGATCAACAGATAGTCATGGTTTCCTGACTATTGACATTAGATGTCATTGATAACGAGATCACATCATTAGGAGAATGATGTGATGGACAAGACCCAATCCTAAACATAGCATAAGATCGTATAGTTTGTTTGCTAGAGTTTTCCAATGTCAAGTATCTTTTCCTTAGACCATGAGATCGTGTAACTCCCGGATACCGTAGGAGTGCTTTGGGTGTACCAAACGTCACAACGTAACTGGGTGACTATAAAGGTATACTACGGGTATCTCCGAAAGTGTCTGTTGGGTTGACACGGATCAAGACTGGGATTTGTCACTCCATATGACGGAGAGGTATCACTGGGCCCACTCGGTAATGCATCATCATAATGATCTCAAAGTGACCAAGTGTCTGGTCACGGGATCATGCATTATGGTACGAGTAAAGTGACTTGCCGGTAACGAGATTGAACGAGGTAATTGGGATACCGACGATCGAATCTCGGGCAAGTACATACCGATTGACAAAGGGAATCGTATACGGGGTTGCTTGAATCCTCGACATCGTGGTTCATCCGATGAGATCATCAAGTAGCATGTGGGAGCCAACATGGTATCCAGATCCCGCTGTTGGGTTATTGACCGGAGAGTCGTCTCGGTCATGTCCTACATGTCTCCCGAACCCGTATGGTCTACACACTTAAGGTTCGTGACGCTAGGGTTGTAGGGATATGTATATGCAGTAACCCGAATATTGTTCGGAGTCCCGGATGAGATTCCGGACGTCACGCAGGAGTTTCCGGATGGTCCGGAGGTAAAGAATTATATATAGGCAAGTGCTATTTCAGGCATCGGGACAAGTTTCAGGGTCACCGGTATTGTACGGGACACCGGAAGGGTCCCGGGGTCCCGGATGAGATATGTATATGCAGTAACCCGAATGTTGTTTGGATTCCCGGATGAGATACCGGACGTCACGAGGAGTTCCGGAATGGTCCGGAGGTAAAGAATTATATATAGGAAGTGCTATTTCAGGCATCGGGACAAGTTTCGGGGTCACCGGTATTGTACCGGGACCACCGAAAGGGTCCCGGGGGTCCACCGGGTGGGGCCACCTGCCCCGGGGGGCCACATGGGCTGTAGGGGGTGCGCCTTGGCCCATATGGGCCAAGGGCACCAGTCCCAAGAGGCCCATGCGCCTAGGGTTCAAGGAAGGGAAGAGTCCCAAAGGGGGAAGGCACCTCCTAGGTGCCTTGGGGAGGAGGGATTCCTCCCTTGGCCGCACGCCCCCTAGGAGATTGGAAATCCCTAGGGCTGGCTCCCCCCCTTGGACTCCCTATATATAGTGGGGGAAGGAGGGCCTCTCATAACACGCCTTTGGTGCCTCCCTCTCCCTCTCCAACACATCCTCCTCCTCCATAGTGCTTGGCGAAGCCCTGCCGGAGTACTACAGCTCCATCTCCACCACGCCGTTGTGATGCTGCTGGAGCCATCTTCCTCAACCTCTCCTTCCCCCTTGCTGGATCAAGAAGAAGGAGACGTTACGCTGACCGTACGTGTGTTGAACGCGGAGGTGTCGTCCGTTCGGCGCTAGGATCTCCGGTGATTTGGATCACGTCGAGTACGCCTTCCTCATCCCCGTTCTTTGAACGCTTCCGCGCGTGATCTACAAAGGTATGTAGATGCAATCCGATCACTCGTTGCTAGATGAACTCCTAGATGAATCTTGGTGAAACCGTAGGAAATTTTTTGTTTTCTGCAACGTTTCCCAACAGTGGCATCATGAGCTAGGTCTATGCGTAGTTCTCTTGCACGAGTAGAACACAATTTGTTGTGGGCGTTGATGTTGTCAACTTTCTTGCCACTACTAGTCTTATCTTGCTTCAACGGTATTGTGGGATGAAGCGGCCCGGACCAACCTTACACTATGCTTACGTGAGACCGGTTCCACCGACTAACATGCACAAGTTGCATAAGGTGGCTGGCGGGTGTCTGTCTCTTCCACTTTAGTTGGAGCGGATTCGATGAGAAGGGTCCTTATGAAGGGTAAATAGAAGTTGACAAATCACGTTGTGGCTTTCACATAGGTAAGAAAATGTTCTTGCTAGAACCCTACTTCAGCCACGTAAAACTTGCAACAACAATTAGAGGACGTCTAACTTGTTTTTGCAGCAAGTGCTTTGTGATATGATATGGCCAAAGTTGTGATGAATGATGAATGATATATATGTGATGTATGAGATGTTCATGCTATTGTAATAGGAATCACGACTTGCATGTCGATGAGTATGACAACCGGCAGGAGCCATAGGAGTTGTCTTTATTTTTTGTATGACCTGCGTGTCATTGAGAAACGCCATGTAAATTACTTTACTTTATTGCTAAACGCGTTAGCCATAGTAGTAGAAGTAATAGTTGGCGAGCAACTTCATGGAGATCATGATGATGGAGATCATGGTGTCATGCCGGTGACAAGATGATCATGGAGCCCCAAGATGGAGATCAAAGGAGCTATGTGATATTGGCCATATCATGTCACTATTATTATTTGATTGCATGTGATGTTTATCATGTTTTGTACATCTTGTTTACTTAGAACGACGGTAGTAAATAAGATGATCCCTCATAATAATTTCAAGAAAGTGTTCCCCCTAACTATGCACCGTTGCGACAGTTCGTTGTTTCGAAGCACCACGTGATGATCGGGTGTTAGATTCTAACGTTCACATACAACGGGTGTAAGACAGATTTACACATGCAAACACTTAGGTTGACTTCACGAGCCTAGCATGTATAGACATGGCCTCGGAACACAGAAGACCGAAAGGTCGAGCATGAGTCGTATAGAAGATACGATCAACATGAAGATGTTCACCGATGTTGACTAGTCCGTCTCACGTGATGATCGGGCACGGCCTAGTTAACTCGGATCATGTTATACTTAGATGACTGGAGGGATGTCTATCTGAGTGGGAGTTCATTATAATTTGATTAGATGAACTTAATTATCATGAACTTAGTCTAAAATATTTACAATATGTCTTGTAGATCAAATGGCCAACGTAGTCCTCAACTTCAACGCGTTCCTAGAGAAAACCAAGCTGAAAGACGATGGCAGCAACTACACGGACTGGGTCCGAAACCTGAGGATCATCCTCATAGCTGCCAAGAAAGATTATGTCCTACAAGCACTGCTAGGTGACGCACCTGTTCTCCTTGCAGAACAAGACGTTATGAACGCTTGGCAGGCACGTACCGATGACTACTCCCTCGTTCAGTGCGGCATGCTTTACAGCTTAGAGCCGGGGCTCCGAAAGCATTTTGAGAGACACGGAGCATATGAGATGTTCGAAGAGCTGAAAATGGTTTTCCAAGCTCATGCCCGGGTCGAGAGATATCAAGTCTCAGCTGTAAGATGGAGGAAAACAGTTCTGTCAGTGAGCACATACTCACTATGTCTGGGTTACATAACCGCTTGACTCAGCTGGGAGTTAATCTCCCGGATGACGCGGTCATTGACAGAATCCTTCAGTCGCTTCCACCAAGCTACAAGAGCTTTGTGATGAACTTCAATATGCAGGGAATGGAAAAGACCATTCCTGAAGTATTTGCAATGCTGAAATCAGCAGAGGTAGAAGTCAAAAAGGAACATCAAGTGTTGATGGTGAATAAAACCACTAAGTTCAAAAAGGGCAAGGGTAAGAAGAACTTCAAGAAGGACGGCAAGGGAGTTGCCGCGCCCGGCAAGCAAGCTGCCGGGAAGAAGCCAAAGAATGGACCCAAGCCCGAGACTGAGTGCTTTTATTGCAAGGAAAGTGGTCACTGGAAGCGGAACTGCCCCAAATACTTAGCGGACAAGAAGGCCGGCAAAACGAAAGGTATATGTGATATACATGTAATATATGTGTACCTTACCAGTACTCGTAGTAGCTCCTGGGTATTTGATACCGGTGCAGTTGCTCACATTTGTAACTCAAAACAGGAGCTACGGAATAAGCGGAGACTGGCGAAGGACGAGGTGACGATGCGCGTCGGGAATGGTTCCAAGGTCAATGTGATCGCCGTCGGCACGCTACCTCTACATTTACCTTCAGGATTAGTTTTAAACCTTAATAATTGTTATTTAGTGCCAGCTTTGAGCATGAACATTGCATCAGGATGTCGTTTAATTCAAGATGGCTACTCATTTAAATCCGAGAATAATGGTTGTTCTATTTATATGAGAGATATGTTTTATGGTCATGCTCCAATGGTGAATGGTTTATTCTTAATGAATCTCGAGCGTAATGCTACACATGTTCATAGTGTGAGTACCAAAAGATGTAAGATTGATAATGATAGTCCCACATACTTGTGGCACTGCCGCCTTGGTCACATAGGTGTCAAACGCATGAAGAAGCTCCATGCTGATGGACTTTTAGAGTATCTTGATTACGAATCATTTGACACGTGTGGACCATGCCTCATGGGTAAAATGACCAAGACTCCGTTCTCAGGAACAATGGAGCGAGCAACCAACTTATTGGAAATCATACATACTGATGTGTGCGGTCCAATGAGTATTGAGGCTCGCGGTGGCTATCATTATGTTCTCACCCTTACTGATGACTTGAGTAGATATGGGTATGTGTACTTAATGAAACACAAGTCTGAAACCTTTGAAAAGTTCAAGGAATTTCAGAGTGAGGTTGAGAATCAACGTGACAGGAAAATAAAGTTCCTGCGATCAGGTCGTGGAGGAGAATACTTGAGTCATGAGTTTCGCACACACTTAAGAAAATGTGGAATAGTTTCACAGCTCACGCCACCTGGAACACCTCAGCGTAATGGTGTGTCCGAACATCGTAATCGCACTCTATTAGATATGGTGCGATCTATGATGTCTCTTGCCGATTTACCGCTATCTTTTTGGGGGTATGCTTTAGAGACTGTCGTATTCACTTTAAATAGGGCTCCGTCGAAATCCGTTGAGACGACACCGTATGAATTATGGTTTGGAAAGAAACCTAAGCTGTCGTTTCTAAAAGTTTGGGGATGCGATGCTTATGTCAAGAAACTTCAACCTGAAAAGCTCGAACCCAAGTCGGAAAAATGCGTCTTCATAGGATACCCTAAAGAAACTATTGGGTATACCTTCTACCTCAGATCCGAAGGCAAGATCTTTGTTGCCAAGAATGGATCCTTTCTAGAGAAGGAGTTTCTCTCGAAAGAAATAAGTGGGAGGAAAGTAGAACTTGATGAAGTATTACCTCTTGAACCGGAAAAGGGCACAACTCAAGAAAATGTTCCTGAGGTGTCTGCACCGACTAGAGAGGAAGTTAATGATGATGATCAAGATACTTCTGATCAAGCTCCTTCTGAAATTCGTAGGTCCACAAGGACACATTCCGCACCAGAGTGGTACGGCAACCCTGTCTTGGAAATCATGTTGTTAGACAACGGTGAACCTTCGAACTATGAAGAAGCGATGGCGGGCCCGGATTCCGACAAATGGCTAGAAGCCATGAAATCCGAGATAGGATCCATGTATGAAAACGAAGTATGGACTTTGACTGACTTCCCGTTGAGCGGCGAGCCATAGAAAATAAATGGATCTTTAAGAAGAAGACAAACGCGGATGGTAATGTGACCATCTATAAAGCTCGGCTTGTCGCTAAGGGTTATCAACAAGTTCAAGGGGTTGACTACGATGAGACTTTCTCACCGATAGCGAAGCTGAAGTCCGTCCGAATCATGTTAGCGATTGCCGCATTCTATGATTGTGAGATATGGCAAATGGACGTCAAAACGGCATTCCTTAATGGTTTCCTTAAGGAAGAATTGTATATGATGCAGCCGAAAGGTTTTGTCGATCCTAAGAATGCTAACAAGGTGTGCAAGCTCCAACGCTCGATTTATGGGCTGGTGCAAGCATCTCGGAGTTGGAACATTCGCTTTGATCAAAGCGTTTGGGTTTATGGAGAAGCCTGCGTTTACAAGAAAGTGAGTGGGAGCTCTGTAGCATTTCTCATATTATATGTAGATGACATACTTTTGATGGGAAATGATATAGAACTCTTGGACAGCATTAAGGCCTACTTGAATAAGAGTTTTTCAATGAAAGACCTTGGAGAAGCTACTTATATATTAGGCATCAAGATCTACAGAGATAGATCAAGATGCCTCATAGGTCTTTCACAAAGCACATACCTTGATAAGATATTGAAGAAGTTCAATATGGATCAGTCTAAGAAGGGGTTCTTGCCTGTGTTGCAAGGTGTGAAATTGAGCTCAGCTCAATGTCCGACCACGGCAGAAGATATAGAAGAGATGAGTGTCATCCCCTATGCATCAGCCATAGGTTCTATTATGTATGCCATGCTGTGTACCAGACCTGATGTAAACCTTGCCGTAAGTTTGGTAGGAAGGTACCAAAGTAATCCCGGCAAGGAACACTGGACTGCGGTCAAGAATATCCTGAAGTACCTGAAAAGGACTAAGGAAATGTTTCTCGTCTATGGAGGTGACGAAGAGCTCGTCGTAAAGGGTTACGTCGATGCTAGCTTCGACACAGATCTGGATGACTCTAAGTCACAAACCGGATACGTGTATATTTTGAATGGTGGGGCAGTAAGCTGGTGCAGTTGCAAGCAGAGCGTCGTGGCGGGATCTACATGTGAAGCAGAGTACATGGCAGCCTCAGAGGCAGCACATGAAGCAATTTGGGTGAAGGAGTTCATCACCGACCTAGGAGTCATACCCAATGCGTCGGGGCCAATCAAACTCTTCTGTGACAACACTGGAGCTATTGCACTTGCCAAAGAGCCCAGGTTTCACAAGAAGACAAGGCACATCAAGCGTCGCTTCAACTCCATTCGTGAAAATGTTCAAGATGGAGACATAGATATTTGTAAAGTACATACGGACCTGAATGTAGCAGATCCGTTGACTAAACCTCTCCCTAGAGCAAAACATGATCAACACCAGAATTCCATGGGTGTTCGATTCATCACAATGTAACTAGATTATTGACTCTAGTGCAAGTGGAAGACTGTTGGAAATATGCCCTAGAGGCAATAATAAAAGCATTATTATATTTCCTTTTTCATGATAATTTTATTTATTCATGCTATAATTGTGTTATCCGGAAATCGTAATACATGTGTGAATAATAGACACCAACATGTCCCTAGTAAGCCTCTAGTTGACTAGCTCGTTGATCAACAGATAGTCATGGTTTCCTGGCTATGGACATGGGGATGTCATTGATAACGGGATCACATCATTAGGGGAATGATGTGATGGACAAGACCCAATCCTAAACATAGCATAAGATCGTATAGTTCGTTTGCTAGAGTTTTCCAATGTCAAGTATCTTTTCCTTAGACCATGAGATCGTGTAACTCCCGGATACCGTAGAAGTGTTTTGGGTGTACCAAACGTCACAACGTAACTGGGTGACTATAAAGGTATACTACGGGTATCTCCGAAAGTGTCTGTTGGGTTGACACGGATCAAGACTGGGATTTGTCACTCCGTATGACGGAGAGGTATCACTGGGCCCACTCGGTAATGCATCATCATAATGAGCTTAAAGTGACCAAGTGTCTGGTCACGGGATCATGCATTACGGTACGAGTAAAGTGACTTGCCAGTAACGAGATTGAACGAGGTATTGGGATACCGACGATCTAATCTCGGGCAAGTAACATACCGATTGACAAAGAGAATTGTATACGGGGTTGCTTGAATCCTCGACATCGTGGTTCATCCAATGAGATCATCGAGGAGCATGTGGGAGCCAACATGGGTATCCAGATCCCGCTGTTGGTTATTGACCGGAGAGTCGTCTCGGTCATGTCTACATGTCTCCCGAACCCGTAGGGTCTACACACTTAAGGTTCGGTGACGCTAGGGTTGTAGGGATATGTATATGCAGTAACCCGAATGTTGTTCGGAGTCCCGGATGAGATCCCGGACGTCACGAGGAGTTCCAGAATGGTCCGGAGGTAAAGAATTATATATAGGAAGTGCTATTTCGGGCATCGGGACAAGTTTCGGGGTCACCGGTATTGTACCGGGACCACCGGAAGGGTCCCGGGGGTCCACCGGGTGGGGCCACCTGCCTCGGGGGGCCACATGGGCTGTAGGGGGTGCGCCTTGGCCCATATGGGCCAAGGTCACCAGTCCCAAGAGGCCCATGCGCCTAGGGTTCAAGGAAGGGAAGAGTCCCAAAGGGGGAAGGCACCTCCTAGGTGCCTTGGGGAGGAGGGATTCCTCCCTTGGCCGCACCCCCCCTAGGAGATTGGATCTCCTAGGGCCGGCGCCCCCCCTTGGACTCCCTATATATAGTGGGGGAAGGAGGGCCTCTCATAACACGCCTTTGGTGCCTCCCTCTCCCTCTCCAACACATCCTCCTCCTCCATAGTGCTTGGCGAAGCCCTGCCGGAGTACTGCAGCTCCATCACCACCACGCCGTCATGCTGTTGCTGGAGCCATCTTCCTCAACCTCTCCTTCCCCCTTGCTGGATCAAGAAGAAGGAGACGTTACGCTGACCGTACGTGTGTTGAACGCGGAGGTGCCGTCCGTTCGGCGCTAGGATCTCCGGTGATTTGTATCACGTCGAGTACGCCTTCCTCATCCCCGTTCTTTGAACGCTTCCACGCGTGATCTACAAAGGTATGTAGATGCAATCCGATCACTCGTTGCTAGATGAACTCCTAGATGGATCTTGGAGAAACCGTAGGAAAATTTTTGTTTTCTGCAACATTTCCCAACAAAAGTCTCATGACTGCCACGTGATTATGATGCAACTGCTTCCGGTTGCATTGAGGGGGCTTCTACCGGAAAGGTTCGATTAGCCATTGTGAAGCTATGTGCATTTCTCAATGCAATCTCTCAGAAGGTAATCGATCCAGAAATCATACCAAGGTTAGAGAATGATTTGGTGCAATGTCTTGTCAGTTTCGAGTTGGTGTTCCCACCATCCTTCTTCAATATCATGACGCGCGTCCTAGTTCATCTATGCGAAGAGATTAACGTTTGGGTCCTGTATTTCTACATAATATGTTCCCCTTTGAGAGGTTCATGGGAGTCTTAAAGAAATATGTTCATACCCGTGCTAGGCCAGAAGGAAGCATCTCCAAGGGCCGTCAAAATGAGGAGGTCATTGAGTTTTGTATTGACTTTATTCCTGACCTTAAGCCGATTGGTGTTCCTGAATCGCGGCATAATGGCAGACTGGATGGAAAAGGCACGCTAGGAGGGGAACAAATAATATGTATGGACGGACATTCTCTCACTGAAGCACACTACACAGTTCTACAGAATTCCGCCTTGGTGGCTCCGTATATGGATGAACACAAGAATTTGCTACGCTCCAAACACCCGGAGCGGTCTGATGACTGGATTACACGTGAACAAACCAGGAGTTTCGCCAGCTGGTTGCAGACACGTACAATGCATGACACCTCTATTGAAGATGACCTGTACTTGCTATCCCAGTTACCATCTTCGAATATAATGACTTTCAAAGGGTACGAGATAAATGGTAATACATTTTACACGATCGCCCAAGATAAGAAGAGCACCAACCAAAATAGTGGTGTCCGCTTTGATGCAGAAACCAAGACGGGAAAGGAAACATATTATGGTTATATACAGGACATATGGGAACTTGACTATCGACGTGGTTTGAAGGTCCCTTTGTTTCGGTGCAAATGGGTCAATATGACACGAGGCGGGGTAACGGAAGACCCGTAGTACGGAATGACAACAGTGGATCTCAACAATCTTGCGTATGCAGACGAACCATTCGTCCTAGCCAATGATGTGGCACAGGTTTTCTATGTGAAGGACATGTCTACCAAGCCAAGAAAAAGAAAAGATAAGGAAGCGAATGCATCGTACGATGAGCCAAAGCGGCACATAGTTCTTTCTGGGAAGAGAAACATCGTGGGAGTGGATGACAAGACAGACAAGTCAGAAGATTATGAAAAGTTTGATGAAATTGCTCCATTCATAGTGAATATTGACCCGAGCATCCCGTTAAATAATGAAGATTTTCCATGGTTACGGCGCAAAGGGACACACGCGAAGAAAAAGTTTCACACCCAAAGATCTGGGATGTGATCGGCTTCACTATCATTACTTTCTTCCGTGTTTCACACCCAGAAGGGAATCTCTGTAATAGTTAGGGTAGTTAATTATGTGTTTTGGCATTTGAAACGCGAAGAAATTTTATGTGCAAACAAATTCTTTCATGCCTTTACTGATTTTTAAAGTTAAGTTATTCACAAACTAGTGATTCACACTAATTTCAAATAATTCAAATTTTAAACTATTCAAATTTGAAAACTACGGGCACTAACAGAAAGTTTGTAATTTTTTGTACCTAAAGCAAAAATATTCACAAAGAAACTCTAAATACACAAAAAAACAAGTCAAAAATAAATAAAGAAAAAAATTAAAAAAAAGCCCGCCTACTAGGCCAGAGCGGCCTGCATACGACTAGAAACCCAAGCTATTGTTGGGCCAGGATGCAGGCCCGCAAAGGCCCAGTAGGCCAACAGGGCAACACAGAACATGTAGGCCCAGTAGGCCTGCTTTGGAGAGGAGCTCGAGAGAGCTACCGCACGGGGGTTTATAAACCAGTGCGGTCGCTGAAGGAAATATGCCCTAGAGGCAATAATAAAGTTATTATTTATTTCCTTATATCATGATAAATGTTTATTATTCATGCTAGAATTGTATTAACCAGAAACATAATACTTGTGTGAATACATAGACAAACAAAGTGTCACTAGTATGCCTCTACTTGACTAGCTCGTTAATCGAACATGGTTATGTTTCCTAACCATAAACAAAAGAGTTGTTATTTGATTAACGGGATCACATCATTAGGAGAATGATGTGATTGACATGACCCATTCCATTAGCTTAGCACCCGATCATTTAGTATGTTGCTATTGCTTTCTTCATGACTTATACATGTTCCTATGACTATGAGATTATGCAACTCCCGTTTACCAGAGGAACACTTTGTGTGCTACCAAACGTCACAATGTAACTGGGTGATTATAAAGGAGCTCTACAGGTGTCTCCAAAGGTACATGTTGGGTTGGCGTATTTCGAGATTAGGATTTGTCACTCCGATTGTCGGAGAGGTATCTCTGGGCCCTCTCGGTAATGCACATCACTTAAGCCTTGCAAGCACTACAACCAATGAGTTAGTTGCGTGATGATGTATTACAGAACGAGTAAAGAGACTTGCCGGTAACGAGATTGAACTAGGTATTTGGAATACCGACGATCGAATCTCGGGCAAGTAACATACCGATGACAAAGGGAACAACGTATGTTGTTATGCGGTCTGACCGATAAAGATCTTTGTAGAATATGTAGGAGCCAATATGAGCATCCAGGTTCCGCTATTGGTTATTGACCAGAGACATGTCTCGGTCATGTCTACATTGTTCTCGAACCCGTAGGGTCCGCACGCTTAAGGTTACGATGACAGTTATATTATGAGTTTATACATTTTGATGTACCGAAGTTTGTTCGGAGTCCCGGATGTGATCACGGACATGACGAGGAGTCTCGAAATGGTCGAGACATAAAGATTGATATATTGGAAGCCTATGTTTGGATACCGAAAGTGTTCCGGGTGAAATCGGGATTTTACCGGAGTACCGGGAGGTTACCGGAACCCCCCGGGAGCTAAATGGGCCAGGATGGGCCTTAGTGGAAAAGAGAAGAGGCAGCCCTACATGGGACGCACGCCCCTCCCCTCCCTTGGTCCGAATAGGACAAGGAGAGGGGGCCGGCCCCTCTCTCTCTTTTCCCCCCTCCGCGAATCCTATTCCAACTAGGATTGGGGGGAGGGGAATCCTACTCCCAGAGGGAGTAGGACTCTCCTGGCGCGCCCTCCTTGGCCGGCCGCCTCCCCCCTTTAGTCCTTTATATACAGAGGTAGGGGCACCCCAAAGACACACAAGTTGATCCACGTGATCTATTCCTTAGCCGTGTGCGGCGCCCCCAGCCACCATAGTCCTCGATAATATTGTAGCGGTGCTTAGGCGAAGCCCTGCAGCAGTAGTACGTCAAGATCATCACCACGCCGTCATGCTGACGGAACTCTTCCCCGACACTTTGCTGGATCGGAGTCCGGGGATCGTCATCGAGCTGAACGTGTGCTAGAACTCGGAGGTGCCGTAGTTTTGGTGCTTGATCGGTTGGATCATGGAGACGTACGACTACATCAACCAAACGATTCCGTTGTCGATCTACTAGGTATGTAGATCATACTCCTCCTCTCGTTGCTATGCATCACCATGATCTTGCGTGTGCGTAGGAAATTTTTTGAAATTACTACGAAACCCAACAGTGGCATCCGAGCGTAGGTTTTTATGGTTTGATGTTATATGCACGAGTAGAACACAAGTGCGTTGTGGGCGATATAAGTCATACTGCTTACCAGCATGTCATACTTTGGTTCGGCGGTATTGTTGGATGAAGCGGCCCGGACCGACATTACGCGTACGCTTACGCGAGACCGGTTCTCCCGACGTGCTTTGCACATAGGTGGCTTGCGGGTGACAGTTTCTCCAACTTTAGTTGAACCGAGTGTGGCTACGCCCGGTCCTTGCGAAGGTTAAAACAGTACCAACTTGACAAACTATCGTTGTGGTTTTGATGCGTAGGTAAGATTGGTTCTTGCTTAAGCCCGTAGCAGCCATGTAAAACTTGCAACAACAAAGTAGAGGATGTCTAACTTGTTTTTGCAGGGCATGTTGTGATGTGATATGGTCAAGACATGATGCTAAAATTTATTGTATGAGATGATCATGTTTTGTAACCGAGTTATCGGCAACTGGCAGGAGCCATATGGTTGTCGCTTTATTGTATGCAATGCAATCGCGCTGTAATGCTTTACTTTATCACTAAACGGTAGCGATAGTCGTGGAAGCACAAGCTCGGCAAGACGACAACGATGCTACGATGGAGATCAAGGTGTCGCGCCGGTGACGATGGTGATCACGACGGTGCTTCGGAGATGGAGATCACAAGCACAAGATGATGATGGCCATATCATATCACTTATATTGATTGCATGTGATGTTTATCTTTTATGCATCTTATCTTGCTTTGATTGACGGTAGCATTATAAGATGATCTCTCACTAAATTATCAAGAAGTGTTCTCCCTGAGTATGCACCATTGCGAAAGTTCTTCGTGCTGAGACACCACATGATGATCGGGTGTGATAGGCTCTACGTTCAAATACAACGGGTGCAAAACAGTTGCACACGCGGAATACTCGGGTTATACTTGACGAGCCAAGCATATACAGATATGGCCTCGGAACACAGAGACCGAAAGGTCGAGCGTGAATCATATAGTAGATATGATCAACATAGTGATGTTCACCAATGAAACTACTCCATCTCATGTGATGATCGGACATGGTTTAGTTGATTTGGATCACGTAATCACTTAGAGGATTAGAGGGATGTCTATCTAAGTGGGAGTTCTTAAGTAATATGATTAATTGAACTTAAATTTGTCATGAACTTAGTCCTGGTAGTATTTTGCAAATTATGTTGTAGATTAATAGCTCATGTTGTTGCTTCCCTGTGTTTATTTTGATATGTTCCTAGAGAAATTGTGTTGAAAGATGTTAGTAGCAATGATGCGGATTAGATCCGTGATCTGAGGTTTATCCTCATTGCTGCACAAAAGAATTATGTCCTTGATGCACCGCTAGGTGACGGACCTATTGCAGGAGCAGATGCAGACGTTATGAACGTTTGGCTAGCTCAATATGATGACTACTTGATAGTTTAGTGCACCATGCTTAATGGCTTAGAATCGGGACTTCAAAGACGTTTTGAACATCATGGAGCATATAAGATGTTCCAGGAGTTGAAGTTAATATTTCAAGCAAATACCCGAGTTGAGAGATATAAAGTCTCCAACAAGTTCTATTGTTAAAAGATGGAGGAGAATCGCTCAACTAGTGAGTATGTGCCCAGATTGTCTGAGTACTACAATCGCTTGAATCAAGTGGGAGTTAATCTTCCAGATAAGATAGTGATTGATAGAATTCTCTAGTCACCATCACCAAGTTAGTAGAACTTCGTGATGAACTATGATATGCAAAGGATAACCGAAACGATTCCGAAGCTCTTCGTAATGCGGAAATTGACGAAGGTAGAAATCGAGAAAAACATCAAGTGTTGATGGTAGACAAGACCACTAGTTTCAAGAAAAGGGCAGAGAGAAGAAGGGGAACTTCAAGAAGAACAACAAGCAAGTTG
Source organism: Triticum aestivum (assembly GCF_018294505.1). NCBI lineage: Eukaryota > Viridiplantae > Streptophyta > Magnoliopsida > Poales > Poaceae > Triticum > Triticum aestivum. The sequence continues at coordinate 5,820,713 of NC_057803.1, read as the reverse complement.
CTGCTCAAGTGAAGAAGCCCAAGTCTGGTCCTAAGCCTGAGACTAAGTGTTTCTACTGCAAAGGGACTGGTCACTGGAAGCGGAACTACCCCAAGTGATTGGCAGATAAGAAGGATGGCAAAGTGAACATAAGTATATTTGATATACATGTTATTGATATGTACTTTACTAGTGTCTATAGCAACCCCTCAGTATTTGATACTAGTTCAGTTGCTAAGATTACTAACTCGAAACGGGAGTTGCAGAATAAATGAAGACTAGTTAAGGGTGAAGTGACGATGTATGTTGGAAGTGGTTCCAAGATTGATATGTGTTGGGGAACGTAGCAGAAATTCAAAATTTTCCTACGTGTCACCAAGATCTATCTATGGAGAGACCAGCAACGAGTAGAAAGAGAGTGCATCTACATACCCTTGTAGATCGCTAAGCGGAAGCGTTCAAGTGAACGGGGTTGATGGAGTCGTACTCGTCGTGATTCAAATCACCGATGATCCTAGTGCCGAACGGACGGCACCTCCGCGTTCAACACACGTACAGCCCAGTGACGTCTCCCACGCCTTGATCCAGCAAGGAGAGAGGGAGAGGTTGAGGAAGACTCCATCCAACAGCAGCACAACGGCGTGGTGGTGGTGGAGGAGCGTGGCAATCCAGCAGGGCTTCGCCAAGCACCATGGGAGAGGAGGAGTAGGAAGAGAGGTAGGGCTGTGCCAGAACTTCGTGTATAGCTCCCATGCGCCTCCCCACTATATATAGGGGTGGAGGGGCTGGTTTCTTGCCCTCCAAGTCCATTGGGGCGTTGGCCAAGGTGGGAGGAAAGAAATCTCATTATTTCCTTCCCCACCGATTGTTATCCCCCCTTTTTAGGGATCTTGATCTTATCCCTTCGGGATATGATCTTATTCCTTCTAAGGGGGGATCTTGGTGCGCCTTGACCAGGGGTGTGGGGCCTTGCCCCCACTACCCACGTCCATGTGGGTCCCCCCATGCAGGTGGGCCCCACTCCGGAACCTTCTAGAACCTTCCCGGTACAATACCGAAAAATCCCGAACATTTTCCGGTGGCCAAAATAGGACTTCCCATATATAAATCTTTACCTCCGGACCATTCCGGAACTCCTCGTGACGTCCGGGATCTCATCCGGGACTCCGAACAACATTCGGTAACCACATACAAACTTCCTTTATAACCCTAGCGTCATCGAACCTTAAGTGTGTAGACCCTACGGGTTCGGGAGACATGTAGACATGACCGAGACGTTCTCCGGTCAATAACCAACAGCGGGATCTGGATACCCATGATGGCTCCCACATGTTCCACGATGATCTCATCGGATGAACCACGATGTCAAGGACTTAATCAATCCCGTATTCAATTCCCTTTGTCTATCGGTATGTTACTTGCCCGAGATTCGATCGTCGGTATCCAATACCTTGTTCAATCTCGTTACCGGCAAGTCACTTTACTCGTTCCGTAACACATCATCCCGTGATCAACTCCTTGGTCACATTGCGCATATGATGATGTCCTACCGAGTGGGCCCAGAGATACCTCTCCGTTTACACGGAGTGACAAATCCCAGTCTCGATCCGCATAAAACAATAGATACTTTCGGAGATACCTGTAGTGCACCTTTATAGTCACCCAGTTACGTTGTGACGTTTGATACACCCAAAGCACTCCTACGGTATCCAGGAGTTACACGCTCTCATGGTCGAAGGAAGAGATACTTGACATTGGCAAAGCTCTAGCAAATGAACTACACGATCTTTTGTGCTAGTCTTAGGATTGGGTCTTGTCCATCACATCATTCTCCTAATGATGTGATCCCGTTATCAACGACATCCAATGTCCATAGCCAGGAAACCATGACTATCTGTTGATCACAACGAGCTAGTCAACTAGAGGCTCACTAGGGACATATTGTGGTCTATGTATTCACACGTGTATTACGATTTCCGGATAATACAGTTATAGCATGAATAAAAGACAATTATCATGAACAAGGAAATATAATAATAATACTTTTATTATTGCCTCTAGGGCATATTTCCAACAGTCTCCCACTTGCACTAGAGTCAATAATCTAGTTCACATCGCCATGTGATTAACACTCACAGGTCACATCGCCATGTGACTAATACCCAAGAGTTTACTAGAGTCAGTAGTCTAGTTCACATCACTATGTGATTAACACTCAATGAGTTTTATGTTTGATCATGTTGCTTGTGAGAGAGGTTTTAGTCAACGGGTCTGAACCTTTCAGATCCGTGTGTGCTTTACAAATCTCTATGTCATCTCCTAGATGCAGCTACCACGCTCTATTTGGAGCTATTCCAAACAACTGTTCTACTTGGAGCTATTCTAAATTATTGCTCCATTATATGTATCCGGTCTCTCTACTCAGAGCTATCCGGATAGGTGTCAAGCTTGCATCGTCGTAACCTTTACGACGAACTCTTTTACCACCTCCATAATCGAGAAAATTCCTTAGTCCACTAGTTACTAAGGATAACTTTGACCGCTGTCCTGTGAGCCATTCTTGGATCACTCTTGTACCCCTTGACTGACTCATGGCAAGGCACACTTCAGGTGCGGTACACAGCATAGCATACTGAAGAGCCTACGTCTTAAGCATAGGGGACGACCTTCGTCCTTTCTCTCTATTCTGCCGTGGTCGAGCTTTAAGTCTTAACTTCGTACCTTACAACTCAGGCAAGAACTCCTTCTTTGACTGGTCCATCTTGAACACCTTCAAGATCATGTCAAGGTATGTGCTCATTTGAAAGTATTATTAAGCATTTTGATCTATCCTTATAGATCTTGATGCTCAATGTTCAAGTAGCTTAATCCAGGCTTTCCATTGAAAAACACTTTCAAAATAACCCTATATGCTTTCCAGAAATTCTACGTCATTTCTGATCAACAATATGTCAACAACATATACTCATCAGAAATTCTATAGTGCTCCCACTCACTTCTTTGGAAATACAAGTTTCTCATAAACTTTGTACAAACCCAAAATTTTTGATCATCATCAAAGCATACATTCCAACTCCGAGATGCTCACTCCAGTCCTTAGAAGGATTGCTGGAGCTTTGCATACTTATTAGCATCTTTCGGGATTGACAAAACCTTCCGGTTGTATCACATACAACCTTTCCTCATTAAAATCGTCGAGGAAACAATGTTTTGACATCCTATCTGCAAGATTTCATAAATAATGCAGTAATCGCTAATATAATTCCAACAGACTCTTAGCATCGCTACGAGTGAGAAAATCTCATCGTAGTCAACTCCTTGAACTTGTCGGAAAACATCTTAACGACAAGTCGAGCTTTCTTAATGGTGACATTTACCATCATTGTCCGTCTTCCTTTTGAAATCCATCTGTACTCATTAGCCTTACGACCATCGAGCCGTTCTGCCAAAGTCTACACTTTGTTTTCATACATGGATCCTCTCTCGGATTTTATGGCCTCAAGCCATTTATCGGAATCCGGGCCCACCATCGCTTCTCCATAGCTCGTAGGTTCATTGTTGTCTAGCAACATGACCTTCAAGACAGGATTACGTACCACTCTGAAGTAGTACGCATCCTTGTCATCCTACGAGGTTTGGGAGTGACTTGATCCGAAGTTTCATGATCAATATCATAAGCTTCCACTTCAATTGGTGTAGGTGCCACAGGAACAACTCCCTGTGCCCTGTCACACACTAGTTGAAGAGACGGTTCAATAACCTCATCAAGTCTCCACCATCCTCCCACTCAATTCTTTCGAGAGAAACTTTTCCTCGAGAAAGGACCCGATTCTAGAAACAATCCATATTGCTTTCGGATCTGAATTAGGAGGTATACCCAACTGTTTTGGGTTTCCTATGAAGATGCATTTTATCCGCTTTGGGTTCGAGCTTATCAACCTGAAACTTTTTCATATAAGCGTCGCAGCCCCAAACTTTTAAGAAACGACAACTTAGGTTTCTCTAAACCATAATTCATACGGTGTCATCTCATCGGAATTACGTGGTGCCCTATTTAAAGTGAATGTGGTTGTCTCTAATGCCTAACCCATGAACGATAGTGGTAATTCGATAAGAGACATCATGGTACGCACCATATCCAATAGGGTGCAACTATGATGTTCGGACACACCATCACATTATGGTGTTCCAGGCGGTATTAATTGCGAAACAATTTCCACAATGTCTTAATTGTGTGCCAAAACTCGTAACTCAGATATTCATCTCTATGATCATATCATAGACATTTTATCCTCTTGTCACAATGATCTGCTACTTCACTCTGAAATTACTTGAACCATTCAATAATTCAGACTTGTGTTTCATCAAGTAAATATACTCAACATTTACTCGAATCATCTGTGAAGTAAGAACATAATGATATTCACTGCATGCCTCAGCACTCATTCGACTGCACACATCAAAATGTGTTACTTCCAACAAGTTGCTATCTTGTTCCATCTTACTGAAAATGAGGCTTTTCAGTCATCTTGCCCATGTGGTATGATTTGCATATCTCAAGTGATTCAAAATCAAGTGAGTCCGAACGATCCATTTGCATGGAGTTTCTTCATGCATATACACCAATAGACATGGTTCGCATGTCTCAAACTTTTCAAAAACGAGTGAGTCCAAAGATCCATCAACATGGAGCTTCTTCATGCGTTTTATACCATTATGACTTACATGGCAGTGCCACAAGTAAGTGGTACTATCATTACTATCTTATATCTTTTGGCATGAAAATGTGTATCACTACGACCGAGATTCAATAAACCATTCCTTTAGGTGCAAGACCATTGAAGGTATTATTCAAAAATAGAGTAACCATTATTCTCCTTAAATGAATAACCGTATTGCGATAGACATAATCCAATCATGTCTATGCTCAACGCAAACACCAATCTCGGTGGTAGAGGGAGCGTGCGATGCTTGATCATATCAACCTTGGAAACACTTCCAACATATATCGTCAGCTCACCTTTAGCTAGTCTCCGTTTATTCCGTAGCTTTTATTTCGAGTTACTAACACTTAGCAACCGAACCGGTATCCAATACCCTGGTGCTACTAGGAGTACTAGTAAAGTACACATTAACATAATGTATATCCAATATACTTCTATCGACCTTGCCAGCCTTCTCATCTACCAAGTATCTAGGGTAATGCTGCTCCAGTGGTTGTTCCCCTTATTACAGAAGCACTTAGTCTCGGGTTTGGGTTCAACCTTGGGTTTCTTCACTAGAGCAGCAGCTGAATTGCCGTTTCATGAAGTATCCCTTTGTTCCCTTGCCCTTCTTGAAACTAGTGGTTTCACCAACCATCAACAATTGATGCTCCTTCTTGATTTCTACTTTCGCGGTGTCAAACATCATGAATATTTCAAGGATCATCATATCTATCCCTGATATGTTATAGTTAATCACGAAGCTCTAGCAGCTTGGTGGCAATGACTTTGGGGAAACATCACTATCTCATCTGGAGGATCAACTCCCACTCGATTCAAGTGATTGTTGTGCTCAGACAATCTGAGCACAAGCTCAACGATTGAGCTTTTCTCCCTTAGTTTGCAGGCTAAGAAAATCGTCGGAGGTCTTATACCTCTTGACGTGGGCACGAGCCTGAAATCCCAATTTCAGCCCTCGAAACATCTCATATGTTCCGCGACGTTTCGAAAACGTCTTTGGTGCCTCTACTTAAACCATTTAATTGAACTATCACGTAGTTATCAAAACGTGTATGTCCGATGTTCGCAACATCGACAAACGACGTTGGGGTTCAGCACACTGAGCGGTGCATTAAGGACATAAGCTTTCTACTGATCGCATAATCGCTACTATCAACTTTCAACTATATTTTCTCTAGGAACATATCTAAACAGTGGAACTAAAGCGCGAGCTTACGACATAATTTGCAAAAGGTCTTTTGACTATGTTCAGGATAATTAAGTTCATCTTATGAACTCCCACTTAGATAGACATCCCTCTGGTCATCTAAGTGATCACATGATCCGAGTCAACTAGGCCGTGTCCGATCATCACGTGAGACGGACTAGTCATCATCGGTGAACATCTTCATGTTGATCGTATCTACCATACGACTCATGCTCGACCTTTCGGTCTCCGTGTTCCGAGGCCATGTCTGCACATGCTAGGCTCGTCAAGTTAACCCTAAGTGTTTTCGCTGTGTAAAACTGTCTTACACCCGTTGTATGTGAACGTAAGAATCCATCACACCCGATCATCACGTGGTGCTTAGAAGCGACGAACTGTAGCAACGGTGCACAGTTAGGGGAGAACACTTCTTGAAATTTTGTAAGGGATCATCTTATTTACTACCGTCGTCCTAAGCAAACAAGATGCATAAACATGATAAACATCACATGCAATCAAATAGTGACATGATATGGCCAATATCATTTTGCTCTTTTGATCTTCATCTTCGGGGCTCCATGATCATCATCGTCACCGGCACGACACCATGATCTCCATCATCATGATCTCCATCATCGTGTCTTCATGAAGTTGTCACGCCAACGACTACTTCTACTTCTATGACTAACGCGTTTAGCAATAAAGTAAAGTAGTTTACATGGCGTTCTTCAATGACACGCAGGTCATACAATAAATAAAGACAACTCCTATGGCTCCTGCCGGTTGTCATACTCATCGACATGCAAGTCGTGAATCCTATTACAAGAACATGATCAATCTCATACATCACATATCATTCATCACATTCTTCTTGGCCATATCACATCACATAGCATACCCTGCAAAAACAAGTTAGACGTCCTCTAATTGTTGTTGCATGTTTTACGTGGCTGCTATGGGTTTCTAGCAAGAACGTTTCTTACCTACGCAAGACCACAACGTGATATGCCAATTGCTATTTACCCTTCATAAGGACCCTTTTCATCGAATCCGTTCCGACTAAAGTGGGAGAGACTGGCACCCGCTAGCCACCTTATGCACCAAGTGCATGTCAATCGGTGGAACCTGTCTCACGTAAGAGTACGTGTAAGGTCGGTCCGGGCCGCTTCATCCCACAATACCGTCGAAACAAGATTGGACTAGTAACGGTAAGCATATTGAACAACATCAACGCCCACAACTACTTTGTGTTCTACTCGTGCAAAGAATCTACGCAATAAACCTAGCTCTGATACCACTGTTGGGGAACGTAGCAGAAATTCAAAATTTTCCTACGTGTCACCAAGATCTATCTATAGAGAGACCAGCAACGAGTAGAAAGAGAGTGCATCTACATACCCTTGTAGATCGCTAAGCGGAAGCGTTCAAGTGAACGGGGTTGATGGAGTCGTACTCGTCGTGATTCAAATCACCGATGATCCTAGTGCCGAACGGACGGCACCTCCGCGTTCAACACACGTACAGCCCGGTGACGTCTCCCACGCCTTGATCCAGCAAGGAGAGAGGGAGAGGTTGAGGAAGACTCCATCCAACAGCAGCACAACGGCGTGGTGGTGGTGGAGGAGCGTGGCAATCCAGCAGGGCTTCGCCAAGCACCATGGGAGAGGAGGAGTAGGAAGAGAGGTAGGGCTGTGCCAGAACTTCGTGTATAGCTCCCATGCGCCTCCCCACTATATATAGGGGTGGAGGGGCTGGTTTCTTGCCCTCCAAGTCCATTGGGGCGTTGGCCAAGGTGGGAGGAAAGAAATCTCATTATTTCCTTCCCCACCGATTGTTATCCCCCCTTTTTAGGGATCTTGATCTTATCCCTTCGGGATATGATCTTATTCCTTCTAAGGGGGGATCTTGGTGCGCCTTGACCAGGGGTGTGGGGCCTTGCCCCCACTACCCACGTCCATGTGGGTCCCCCCATGCAGGTGGACCCCACTCCGGAACCTTCTAGAACCTTCCCGGTACAATACCGAAAAATCCCGAACATTTTCCGGTGGCCAAAATAGGACTTCCCATATATAAATCTTTACCTCCGGACCATTCCGGAACTCCTCGTGACGTCCGGGATCTCATCCGGGACTCCGAACAACATTCGGTAACCACATACAAACTTCCTTTATAACCCTAGCGTCATCGAACCTTAAGTGTGTAGACCCTACGGGTTCGGGAGACATGTAGACATGACCGAGACGTTCTCCGGTCAATAACCAACAGCGGGATCTGGATACCCATGATGGCTCCCACATGTTCCACGATGATCTCATCGGATGAACCACGATGTCAAGGACTTAATCAATCCCGTATTCAATTCCCTTTGTCTATCGGTATGTTACTTGCCCGAGATTCGATCGTCGGTATCCAATACCTTGTTCAATCTCGTTACCGGCAAGTCACTTTACTCGTTCCGTAACACATCATCCCGTGATCAACTCCTTGGTCACATTGCGCATATGATGATGTCCTACCGAGTGGGCCCAGAGATACCTCTCCGTTTACACGGAGTGACAAATCCCAGTCTCGATCCGCATAAAACAATAGATACTTTCGGAGATACCTGTAGTGCACCTTTATAGTCACCCAGTTACGTTGTGACGTTTGATACACCCAAAGCACTCCTACGGTATCCAGGAGTTACACGCTCTCATGGTCGAAGGAAGAGATACTTGACATTGGCAAAGCTCTAGCAAATGAACTACACGATCTTTTGTGCTAGTCTTAGGATTGGGTCTTGTCCATCACATCATTCTCCTAATGATGTGATCCCGTTATCAACGACATCCAATGCCCATAGCCAGGAAACCATGACTATCTGTTGATCACAACGAGCTAGTCAACTAGAGGCTCACTAGGGACATATTGTGGTCTATGTATTCACACGTGTATTACGATTTCCGGATAATACAGTTATAGCATGAATAAACGACAATTATCATGAACAAGGAAATATAATAATAATACTTTTATTATTGCCTCTAGGGCATATTTCCAACAATATGATCATCATCGCACACTCCCTATACTTTCGGGATTAGTGTTGAACCTGAATAAGTGTTATTTGGTGTTTGCGTTGAGCATGAATATGATTTGATCATGTTTATTGTAATACGGTTATTCATTTAAGTAAGAGAATAAATTGTTGTTCTGTTTACATGAATAAAACCTTATATGGTTACACACCCAATGAAAATAGTTCATTGGATCTCGATCGTAGTGATACACATAATCATAATATTGACACCAAAAGATGCAAAGTTAATAATGATAGTGCAACTTATTTGTGGCACTGCCGTTTAGGTCATATTGGTGTAAAGTGCATGAAGAAACTCCATGCTAATGGGTTTTTGGAATCACTTGATTATGAATCAGTTGATGCTTGTGAACCATTCCTCATGGGCAAGATGACTAAAACGCCGTTCTCCGGAACTATGGAGCGAGCAACTGACTTATTGGAAATAATACATACTGATGTATGAGATCCGATGAGTGTTAAGGCTCGCGCGGGTATCATTATTTTCTGACCTTCACAAATGATTTGAGCAGGTATGGGTATATCTACTTAATGAAACACAAGTCTGAAATATTTGAAAAGTTCAAAGAATTTCAGAGTGAAGTGGAGAATCATCGTAACAAGAAAATAAAAGTTTCTACGATATGATCGCAGAGGTAAAATATTTGAGTTACGAGTTTGGCCTTCAGTTAAAACAATGTGAAATAGTTTTACTACTCACGCCACCTGGAACACCACAGCATAATGGTGTGTCTGAACATTATAACCGTACTTTATTAGATATGGTGCGATCTATGATGTCTCTTTTCGATCTAACACTATCGTTTTGGGGTTATGCATTAAAGACAGCTGCATTCACGTTTAAAAGGCCACCATCTAAGTCCGTTGAGACGACACAATCTGAACTGTGGTTTGGCAAGAAACCAAAGTTGTCATTTCTTAAAGTTTGGGATTGTGATGCTTATATGGAAAAGTTTCATCCTGATAAGCTCAAACCCAAATCGAAGAAATATGTCTTCATAGGATACCCAAAGGAGACGGTTGGGTACACCTTCTATCATAAATCCGAAGGCAAGACTTTTGTTGCTTAATTCGGAGTTTTTCTAGAGAAGGAGTTTCTCTCGAAAGAAGTGAGTGGGAGGAAAGTAGAACTTGATGAGGTAACTGTACCTGCTCCCTTATTGTAAAGTAGTTCATCACAGAAATATGTTCCTGTGACTACTACACCAAGTAGTGAGGAAGCTAATGATGATGATCATGTAACTTCAGATCAAGTTACTACCGAATCTCGTAGGTAAACCAGAGTGAGATCCGCACCAGAGTGGTACAGTAATCCTGTTCTGGAAGTCATGTTACTAGACCATGACGAACTTGCGAACTATGAGGAAGCGATGATGAGCCCAGATTCCGCGAAATGGTTTGAGGCCATAAATCTGAGATATGATCCATGTATGAGAACAAAGTATGGACTTTGATGGATTTGCCCGATGATCGGCAAGCCATAGAAAATAAATGGATCTTCAAGAGGAAGACGGACGCTGATAGTAGTGTTACTATCTACAAAGCTAGAATTGTCGCAAAAGGTTTTCGACAAGTTCAAGGTGTTGACTACGATGAGATTTTCTCACTCGTATATATGTTTAAGTCTGTCCGAATCATGTTAGCAATTGCCGCATTTTATGAAATCTGGCAAATGAATAAATAAAACTGCATTCCTTAATGGATTTCTTAAAGAAGAGTTGTATATGATGCAACCAGAAGGTTTTGTCAATCCTAAAGGTGTTAACAAAATATGCAAGCTCCAACGATCCATCTATGGACTGGTGCAAGCATCTCGGAGTTGGAATATACGCTTTGATAAATTGATCAAAGCATATAGTTTTATACAGACTTACGGTGAAGCCTGTATTTACAAGAAAGTGAATGGGAGCACTACAACATTTCTGATAAGTATATGTGAACAACATATTGTTGATCGGAAATAATGTAAAATTTTCTGGAAAGCATAAAGGAATATTTAAAAGGAGTTTTTCAAAGAAAGACCTCGGTAAAGCTGCTTACATATTGAGCATCAAGATCTATAGAGATAGATCAAGACGCTTGATAAGTTTTTCAATGAGTACATACCTTGACAAGATTTTGAAGTAGTTCAAAATGGAACAGTCAAAGAAAGAGTTCTTGCCTGTGTTGCAAGGTGTGAAATTGAGTAAGACTCAATGCCCGACCACGACAGAAGATAGAAATAGACTGAAAGTCATTCCCTATGCCTCAGCCATAGGTTCTATAAAGTATGCCATGCTGTGTACCAGATCTATTGTATACCCTACACTGTGTTAAGCAAGGGAGTACAATAGTGACCTAAGAGTAGATCACTGGACAGCGGTCAAAATTATCCTTAGTGGAATAAGGAAATATTTCTCAATTATGGAGGTGACAAAAAGGTTCGTCGTAAAAAGTTACGTCGATGCAAGTTTTGACACAGATCTAGATGACTCTAAGTCTCGATCTAGATACATATTGAAAGTGGGAGCAATAAGCTAGAGTAGCTCCGTGCAGAGCATTGTTAACATAGAAATTCGCAAAATACTTATGGATCTGAATGTGGCAGACCCGTTGACTAAAATTATCTCACAAGCAAAACATGATCACACCTTAGTACTCTTTGGGTGTTAATCACATAGCGATGTGAACTAGATTACTCTAGTAAACCCTTTTGGGTGTTGATCACATATCGATGTGAACTATGGGTGTTAATCACATGGTGATGTGAACTATTGCTGTTAAATCACATGGCGATGTGAACTAGATTATTGACTCTACTGCAAGCGGGAGACTGAAGGAAATATGCCCTAGAGGCAATAATAAAGTTATTATTTATTTCCTTATATCATGATAAATGTTTATTATTCATGCTAGAATTGTATTAACCGGAAACGTAATACTTGTGTGAATACATAGACAAACAAAGTGTCACTAGTATGCCTCTACTTGACTAGCTCGTTAATCGAAGATGGTTATGTTTCCTAACCATAAACAAAAGAGTTGTTATTTGATTAACGGGATCACATCATTAGGAGAATGATGTGATTGACATGACCCATTCCATTAGCTTAGCACCCGATCGTTTAGTATGTTGCTATTGCTTTCTTCATGACTTATACATGTTCCTATGACTATGAGATTATGCAACTCCCGTTTACCAGAGGAACACTTTGTGTGCTACCAAACGTCACAACGTAACTGGGTGATTATAAAGGAGCTCTACAGGTGTCTCCAAAGGTACATGTTGGGTTGGCGTATTTCGAGATTAGGATTTGTCACTCCGATTGTCGGAGAGGTATCTCTGGGCCCTCTCGGTAATGCACATCACTTAAGCCTTGCAAGCACTGCAACCAATGAGTTAGTTGCGTGATGATGTATTACAGAACGAGTAAAGAGACTTGCCGGTAACGAGATTGAACTAGGTATTTGGAATACCGACGATCGAATCTCGGGCAAGTAACATACCGATGACAAAGGGAACAACGTATGTTGTTATGCGGTCTGACCGATAAAGATCTTCGTAGAATATGTAGGAGCTAATATGAGCATCCAGGTTCCGCTATTGGTTATTGACCGGAGACATGTCTCGGTCATGTCTACATTGTTCTCGAACCCGTAGGGTCCGCACGCTTAAGGTTACGATGACAGTTATATTATGAGTTTATACATTTTGATGTACCGAAGTTTGTTCTGAGTCCCGGATGTGATCACGGACATGACGAGGAGTCTCGAAATGGTCGAGACATAAAGATTGATATATTGGAAGCCTATGTTTGGATACCGGAAGTGTTCCGGGTGAAATCGGGATTTTACCGGAGTGCCGGGAGGTTACCGGAACCCCCCGGGAGCTAAATGGGCCATGATGGGCCTTAGTGGAAAAGAGAAGAGGCAGCCCTACATGGGCCACGCGCCCCTCCCCTCCCTTGGTCCGAATAGGACAAGGAGAGGGGGCCGGCCCCTCTCTCTCTTCCCCCCCCCCCCTCCGCGAATCCTATTCCAACTAGGATTGGGGGGGGGATCCTACTCCCAGAGGGAGTAGGACTCTCCTGGCGCGCCCTCCTTGGCCGGCCGCCTCCCCCCTTTAGTCCTTTATATACGGAGGCAGGGGCACCCCAAAGACACACAAGTTGATCCACGTGATCTATTCCTTAGCCGTGTGCGGCGCCCCCAGCCACCATAGTCCTCGATAATATTGTAGCGGTGCTTAGGCGAAGCCGTGCAGCAGTAGTACGTCAAGATCGTCACCACGCCGTCGTGCTGACGGAACTCTTCCCCGACACTTTGCTGGATCGGAGTCCGGGGATCGTCATCGAGCTGAACGTGTGCTAGAACTCGGAGGTGCCGTAGTTTCGGTGCTTGATCGGTCGGATTGTGGAGACGTACGACTACATCCACCAAACGCTTCCGTTGTCGATCTACTAGGTATGTAGATCATACTCCCCCTCTCGTTGCTATGCATCACCATGATCTTGCGTGTGCGTAGGAATTTTTTTGAAATTACTACGAAACCCAACAGTCGCCCCTCGGCTAGCGAGGTGGGACTAAACTTGCGCACCGCACCTGCGCCAGCGCACCCCCTTTAGTACCGGTTCGTGGCACCAACCGGTACTAAAGGGGGGCCTTTAGTACCGGTTGGAGCCACCAACTGATACTAAAGGGGGTGCGGTTCCCGCCGCTTGGCCTGGCCAAAACAGGCCTTTAGTACCGGTTGGTGGATCCAACCGGTACTAAAGGTGCCTTCTATGTATACAACACTTACGAAAATTTCATTCTCCCTCTGTTTCTTCCTCTGTTTCCCCATTGAAGCACCGCCCGCGCGCCCCGATCGATCGACGCCGTCCCCGTCGCCGCCCCCGTCCCCGTCGCCGCCCTCATCTCCGTCGCCACCCCGGGCCCGTCCCCATCGCGCCGTCCCCGCGTCGCCGCCCCTGCGTCACGCCCCGGCCCGTCGCTGCCCCCGGCCGTCGCCTCGCCCTCGCCGTCACCCCTCTGTGAGCTCTCCCCCTCTAACCCCTCTCCCTCGCCCCCGACGGCCACCATGGGCGCCGCCCCTCCCCGAGCCCATACACACACACACACAAGCATGATGAGCACACACACACACACACGTACATATGTATGAATTAATGCATGTATATATTAGTATATACGTATTTTGTATGTTTAATTAGTTTAGATTTTTTAGATTATTATTTTTTCACTAGTATATATGTATGAATGCATGTTAGATGGATATAATTAGTGTTTAATTAGTATGGAAATTTTTTATATAATGTTGTTTTTCAGTTTTTTAATGGATCTATAAAAGTTGTGTTTTCTGTTTTTAGTGTTAGATGCTTAATTAGTATGAAATAGCATATAGAATTTTGACATATGCAATGATAGCATAATTAGTGTTATATAGAAATGTTAGAAATTTTAGTTATCAAAATCCAATCATTAAAAAAATGTTACTTTTTGCGGGCATATAGCTAGTATTTGTTCTCGACGATGCCCGGCCCGCATACTCGCCGTCGACCCGTCCGCGACGACGTCCGACTGACCCATGTCCGGGACTGGGCTCCGCCGAGCTGACACTGGGAGGTGCTGCCTGGAGGGGCACACCGCTTGATGAGGAACCCGGCCCCGGGTCCCGTCGTCGACCCTGATCTCGTTTGGTGGCGTTCGCGTGGGCCAGTTTCGGTGCGGAGGGAGCCGGCCCCGCCGGAGGTGGTACTTCGCCGTGTGAGGGAGGAGGACGAGCACGTCCATCGCTACATGGTTGCGTTAGAGTGCGGCAGGTTCTCCAATACCTGGCAGTTTCTTCAGGGATCTCACTTCAGCTATGATCCTGTGAGGGTTCCTTCTCTTTGGGTGTCCACCGCCCGCGCCGCAGGAACCGCGAGTGTCCTAGATTCTTCTATAGTATTCGATCTTTAATTAGCTACCTAGCCAGTGATGTACTATTCAATATTATATATTATTCGAGACGATGTATTCGAGATTATATCTATTATTCGAGACGATGTATTCGAGATTATATCTATTATTCGAGACGATGTATTCGAGATTATATCTATTATTCGATACGATGTAATTTGAATACTAAATTATTTTATATTTCTTTTGGCATAGTTAAATAAAAACTATGGCGGACAATACCGACAGAGAGGGAGAACAGACCATGTTCGATATAATACGCGGGCCAGATGATGATCAGAATGAAGAAGATTATGACGGCTCCGAATTTCTAAACAACGCCGGAGAGGGTGATATGATATTCGATCGCGACGACCGAATTGATGAAGTCATGAACTACGATTATGACAATGACGAAGAATATGTTGATCCTGAAACAACAAAGACCGGCGATGTATATATATTTATATAAGCAGGCATCTGGTGATCATCACATGTTTTAAATGAGTTGAAGATATATTAACGAATCGATCTTTCTTCTTTCAGCCATCCGGATCGAGCAAATCTTCAGGAAACAGGACGAAACGAGGCCCGAACAAAAAGTTGAAGGAGGGCGTAAAGTATAATATCGAGGCAATCAAACCTAATGGTGAACCATTAGCGCCTAAGAAGATTGCGGAGAAGTTCGTTCGTCAGTGCAGAGTTCTTGTGAAGGACCAACTCCCGATCTCCCTTCAAGAATGGAGAGAGCCAGCAAAGCCACGTCCAGATCTTACTTTTGTCGACGACAGACAAAAAAGTCTGCTTTGGGATACTCTCATGGAACATTTCACCCTACCAGATCATTTCACAGAAGCAGATGTGCAGAAAGTCAAGGACGCTACTCTTAGGAAGATGGCGGTTGCATTCAAGAACCACAAGAATCGTGAATGGGACAAGTACGTCAAGAAAGGAAGGAAGAGTCCAGTATTCAAGGGAACACTAGAGAATCAAAGTGCTCATTGGGACAATTTCGTGAAATTCAAGGATTCAGAATTAGCTAAGGAACGATCGAGAATAAACAAGAAGAATGCCAAAAAAAAGGATAAGTTCCATAAGCTGGGGCCAGGTGGCTACGCGGTGGCAATGCCTAAGTGGGATTAGTCTGAGAAAGAGATGGAGGATGCAGATGTCACTCCGGTTACTAAGAGCTGGCCCCCCAGGTGCAGGACTTGGTTCTATGCGCATGGGGGGAGTTGGACCCGAAGACATGCAAAGTTTCGACGAAGGCATGTCTGAACGGAGCCGACGATAATTTACTTGTTGCAATAGAAGAGGCTCGAACGGGGGTGTTCCAGCCCAACAGAGAGAACGACGAGCTTACGCGTGCCCTGGGAAATCCTGAACACCCGGGAAGAACACGAGGCAATGGCGCTATTCCGTGGTATGAGGGGTTTTCGGACTGGAACGCCGACTACAGAACCCGTGCGAGAAGGAAGATTGCGGAGGAGAAGCAGAGGAAGATTGAGGAGGAGAAGAGGAAGCTAGACTATGAACGACTTCAAGGCCTAGAATCAGCGCACGCGGATTTGGTAGTCAAATTCTAGCGGCAGCAGGAGCAGATCGACTCACTTAGCCAACAAAGGGGGTCTCAGCAGCTGCAGCAGCTAGTGGATGATCCAGCATTGGATACCACCGCCCCATCCATGCCGAGAAGCAGTGTGGGTTCCGCCCGGTTTGACGCAATGCTAGATAGATACCCCGTGGATGACATCGCGGAGAACACTAACTGCGAGCTACACTTCAAAATTAAGAACATATCCTTGAAGGTGGCGGACGACGTTGCTTATACAAATTCCCCCGATGCAACCTTCCATTGCAACCCGATTCCGGCAGGCTATGCTCGTGTCGTGGTTGATGAGGTGGTGGACCAATATTCGGGGCTAGAGCTTGACATTCCTGGAGGCGACGAGGAGCACACACTCGGAGATGACAAACATCGTATCATCCTATGGAGAAAGGATTGCATCATCTTTCGAAGGCCACCGACACCACGTCACCCGACTCCTCGTCGAAGTCCGCCACCGAGTCAGCAGACTCCCGCTCCTCCAAGTCCACCAACGCGTGAGGACACTCCTCCTCCTCCAAGTCCGGCAAAGTGTCAGGCCACTCCTCCTCCAAGTCCGACACAGCGTCAGACGTCCACTCCTCCTCCAAGTCTGGCACAACCTCAGGCCACTCCTCCTCCAAGTCCGGCACAGCTTCAGGCCACTCCTCCTCGTCCAACTCAGCCCCGTCAGCCGTCTCCGCCGCCTCAGCAATCGCAGAAGAGACACCCCGCAGCTATGGTGCGTAGCGGTACGAGTCGAGGTCATAGTACAGGAAGTACATGCGAAGGCAAGCGATATAAATATGGTCCAAACCTCACTACTCCTCTTCCTGAGAGGGCTTACGACAGGACCGAGGAGCAAACCAATGCCATAGTGCGGGCAGAAGTCGACGCCCATTTTGGACCGAAACCGCCACCGTCGCGAAGGGAGAAAGTGCCTGTGGAAGTAGTTGACCACTTCATTCGTATGGCTCAACCACTAGCTCCTAAGCATGTTGACACAGACTATGAGCGCCACATCAGGAAGTTACATCGATAACGTCTACAGAAGGAGGCGAGCTCGAGCTCGAGCAAACAACAAGCAGCTGTCAAAAAATGCGGGAAAACCGTTGCCCAGCTGGGAGAACAGGCGGCGCAATCGATCCCCCCGCTTGTTGTGCCGCCAACAACACGTGACAGTACGCGCGCCCAATATTATTGTGGGCAAACAGTTTACGTTCCCGAGGTGGGCGATGTGGTAATAACCCAGGAGCATATAATGCAGGCTGAAACTCTCAACATCACTGTTGGACAACTCCTCGAGATTGAGGACATGCATGTGCTTATAGAGGAGAAAATAATACAGAAATATGCCCGGGGCCAACCTTTGGTCAAGCCAGAAGAGGTCAAGAAGCTCCCAACGAGAATGTATGAATTGCATCAATGGTACATGGACATTACCAAGAGATCCGATCGAGAGTCCCTCATGGTGCAAGTCAAGAAGGATCATTACTACCATGAGAAACCTGTGACCGTTGAGTATTCTGAACTGTTTCAGTTATACAATCAAGACGCACTCGACAAATCTATCGTCAGTTGCTATTGTCTGTAAGTGATTTCTTTCTGTAATTTAAGTCTCAAGCTAGCTGTAGTGATCCTTTTGATCAACCATTACCTATAATTATCCTCACTATATTCTTTTCTGTGGTATTATGCAGGATGAAGATGTATGAAATGAGAAAAGGTGGACGCTATGGCATTGGGTTCATTGACCCAAACACCGTTAATGAATACACATGAAAAATAAACAAGCATCATGAAAAGCAGGTAGATTACAGCATACTAGAGTTTTTGAAGCGCCTCAAATACAATGAAGATATACTACTTCCTTACAACTTCCAGTGAGTCACACTTTTTTGTACTACAAATTCTCTGTTTTTGCCTACTAGCTAGCTACATGTTTTTGCTTACATATGCCCGCTTAATTAAGACATGCAAACGTGTGTGCATGCAGATTTCACTGGATCTTGTGTATCATTAAAGTTGACGCCGGAACAGTTCAAATACTAGACTCACTACTCAAAGCAAATAGTGACTATAACATCTTGTTTGGGATAGTCAACAGGTAATTTCAATCATTATTAACTATATATCTCGGCCTATTTAGTTCGTCATTTCATGATATGAACTATTTAATAACCCCTTTATTCATTTTCTTTGTCGGCGGGTAGGGCTTGGGCAAGGTTCATCAGCGTCACGGAAGGCGAATGGAAACGACAACTGAAATGGTTTCGACCCAAGGTAAGTAATTAAGTAGTACTAGCTAGCTAGCTGTCATCTCTTTAATTATCATGCTTGATTAATTATTATCTGATCAAATTAAATTCCATTCTCGTAATAAAGGCCCTGAAGCTGGCGCAGGGGACTGATCTTTGTGCATTCTGCGTTTGCGAGAACATTCGCATGATGGCGTCCGAAAGGAGCAGATCTCAAAGACAGGAATGGGTACGCTTGTCAGAACACTATTCACAATTTTTACACCATTATCGATATCTAGTCACACAACTAATACACATGCATATTGATCTCCTTCTTAACAGTTCAAAGAGGTGCGGGACAAGCTCCTAGAAACGGAGCGCGTAGAAGCACTTCAAGAGGAAATAGCGGGATTTTTGCTCGACCAGGTCATAAATCCGAAGGGAGAATACTATTACCCGCTACCGCCCCATCGACCAGGTCATGAACCACTTTCAATTGTCATCATGCTCCGAAGGCACCAATTAGGCTAATGCCACTGGCTCCGAAGGCAACATGCATATGTAGGAGAAATTGTATATAGCTATACATGTGTGTATGTGTGAATTAATATGGTGGTTTGTGAGACATTGATGATATATATATGATTGGTTCTACTAGAAATTCTATATATATATATATATATATATATATATATATATATATATA
This sequence comes from Triticum aestivum, assembly GCF_018294505.1. NCBI lineage: Eukaryota > Viridiplantae > Streptophyta > Magnoliopsida > Poales > Poaceae > Triticum > Triticum aestivum. The sequence goes on along the minus strand of NC_057803.1, from coordinate 5,801,295 downwards.
TGCATAACGTGTACAATGTGTAGTATCGTAAAATATCAGCAAATGAAAAAGAATTAAAATGGAAAACATAAAATTAAATGAAAAAGAAATCATAAAACCAAAAACCCCCCAAACATTTTAGTACCGGTTGGTGTTACCAACCGGTACTAAAGGGCTCCCGGCCCCCGGAGCTGGCCCGTGCCACGTGGTTGCCCTTTAGCACCGCTTCGCGCTGAACCGGTACTAAAGGGGGGGCCTTTAGTGACCACACTTTAGTGCCGGTTATGGAACCGGCACTAAAGGGCCTTACGAACCGGTGCTATTGCCCGGTTCTGTACTAGTGGTGGGCCGCCTCTTCCTCCGGCGTCGCGGCGAAGTAGATGGGAGGCGCGCTCACCCACTCACGGTACTGGCCCGTCCACGAGTAGGCCTCCTCTGGCCAAGTGGGTGGAGGTGTGGAACGCTTACGCGACGGCTCCGGCTCCGGTTTGGGCTGTACGGGCGGCGACGGCGGAGGCGGCGGCACGAAGAGCGGGGTGTGGACGGAGTCCCCCGCCGCCGACAGGGCAAGGCCTTGCTCCAGCCCATCCCAGTGCGCGTCCTCCTCGATGCGGCTAGCCTCCAGCGCGTGCTGCAGGGCCTCCTCGAGGGCGGCTTGGTGCGCCGCCTCCGCCTTCATGTCCTCCGGCTCTACCTGCGGGGGCGGCGGTGGGAACGGCGGCGGGACGGCGTCGACACCCGAGCGTCGTTGCTACTCATGTTCGAGGGTGAACCAAGCCTCCCAGTTAGGAGAGTCGGCGGCGTACTCGGGCAGCCGACGCTGCTCCGGTGTGAGCAGCGCGCGGCGCCGGCGCACCTCGTCGTCGTGCGCCCGCTGGATCCGCGGAACCGGGATCCGGTTTGGATCCAAATGCCAAGTGTGCGGCAGCGTCACGTCGGGGTAGGGGAGGGGCTGCCTGTACTCCCAATGCCACCGCACTTGGTGCACCGGGATGTGCAGGCGCCGGCGTCCAGGACGGAAATGCGCCGGCGGTGGAGGGGGAGGGAGAGGGGGAGCACGAGATGACGAGGCTCCGGGGGTGCCCTTCCCCTTGCCATTGCTTTTGCCGAAGAGGCCCATGGCGCGCTCTAGGGTTTGCGGTCGCCGGCGAGGAAGCAAAGGAAGTGGTGGGGGGCTAGATGTGGACGGGAGAAGTGAATGAGGCCGACCCTGCCGCACACATGGTTAAAAAAGGACGCGCGCACTGACTGACGCGTGGGCCCGCTGTCGGTGGTCGTCATAAATAAGACGACCGGTGACGGTTGGGTAGCCGCCAGGTGGGGACGCGGCGGACGGCGAGGAGACGCGCGGCGCGTCCGCTTCGCGTCCGCGCCGACGCATTCGAGGCGCAATTTTGGGCCGGAAATGGGTCGGCGCGGACGCCGGGCGGACACGATTTGAGTTTGGGTCGGCGCGTTGGACCGCCAATTTTGTCCGCGCCGACCCAAACGGACGCGGGCGGACGAAATGGGTCGCCCCATTAGAGTTGCTCTAACAACATAACAGAGAGCAAAGGCACCTTACTCGGGCCTACTGTTTATTTTATGGGAGGAGGTTGCATGGGACTGCTCAATCACTTACTTATGAACTACGGCATGCGTGTGCTCTAGAGCCAAACAAATCGACATGGCGATCCACCACCAAACGGTCGGTTGAACCGTGCTGATCCAATGATCCATGGCCACTATGCATAAGAGTTTCATCTGAGCTTTCCTTTTGATAAATAACACAGTACAGAGCTCTCTCGTTGTCTGGACACTTTCTTAATTAATGCTGGGGCATCGGAGCCAGGTGGTATACAAGTTTTCGATGGTTCGTGCGTGCTTCGCGCCAGCTTGCATTGCCGTTTCAAGAAAAGAACGGCGAGCTCAAGCTAGCATCGTCCGCTGTTGTGCCGCGACGTGTGCGTTTAAGTTCCCGTTTTCCGGGCCTGGGCCGTAGCTATCGACCGACCCCTAGCAGTCCCGGCCTCACGCAAGCGAGGGCAGCAACGTGACTTGCAAGTTTCATGCGGTGCATGGGGTCCGGAAAAAGATACACATTTCGCTCATGTCGTCGGTACGAGTTGTATATGCATATACATGTATAAAGTACAGAGAAACTGCAAGTACGAAAGGTGCGTCTTCAGGGCAGGCTTTACATGAATGAGGACGTACAAAAAGTGTAAGTACCAGAGGGTATGCCAAAAGTGCCAACACAATCGCCATGCTTGATCGTACGGGATGTCCGAAGCACATCCAGCGTGGGCTTCACCACAAAGAAAGGAAAATTTAAACAGGTTTTATTAAAAATATAAAAATCCAAACTGACCATTCTGAACAACTTGACCAGGAAGAAAGACACAAGTAGAGAGAAATTTACTGCCTTCTTGGAAATGATAGAGAAGGAAATTACTGGCCCTCTGCTTCTGCTAGCTGTCGCTGAATCTTTCTCGATCCATTTGGCGCTCCCGTCGGTCCAATCTGAAACGGACGAAAAAGTACACGTTGTACCACAAGATCATCCTACGTACCACATCGACCCCATCTGGACCGTCCGTCTCTAATCAGACGCACGGCGTGCTCTGGTGAGAACGCCGGATACGAGCCGTTCCCACAGACGGCGCGCGCAGAAACCTCCGCCTTCCCCGCGCCGCGGTGTCAACGACCCGCCCGGGTCAAAGAAAAAGAATCGGCCTCCCCCCGCACCCCATCCCGTCCGTCCATCCCCCGCAGCTGCCCCGCCACGTCACACCGGACCCAACCCCGCGCGCCGTTGATCCGCGCCACCCCACACGAGCGAGCCGCAACCAAGACGAGCTCCGGCCGGCGCCTCGCACCAGTGCACCCCCACCCCACCCCACCCCCACCCGCGTGGCGTGTATATATACCGCGATACCGCCAAAGCAGCAGGTAGAGCAGAGCGACGCGCACACGCGGAAGGCACGCACGGATGGCGAGGTCGGCGTGGAGGTCCCTCTTCGGCTGCTTCAGCTCGCACGCCGAGGCCGCGGCCGCCGCCGGCAAGGGCGAGAAGATGAGCAAGGCCTCCAAGAAGAAGAAGAGCAAGAAGAAGGTGGCGGCGGCGGGGAAGGCGCCTCGGCCGAGCCGGTCGCTGCACGGCCGGATGTCCTTCTCGGACCTCAGCATGAGCGGCGGCATGGTGTCGCCGGAGGACCTGTCGCTGTCTCTGGCGGGGTCGGACCTGCACGTCTTCACCATCGCCGAGCTGCGCGCCGTCACCAGGGACTTCTCCATGACCAACTTCATCGGCGAGGGCGGCTTCGGCCCCGTCTACAAGGGCTACGTCGACGAGAAGGTCAAGCCGGGGCTCCGCGCGCAGCCCGTCGCCGTCAAGCTGCTCGACCTCGAGGGCAACCAGGGCCACAACGAGTGGCTGGTACGTATGCAGTCGCCGCCTAGCTCTTCCTGCTTCATTACCAAATAAAATTACTGACAAGTGCAGAGCTAATTAATTACCACTTGTCCTATGCGCGCACTTAGTCAATTAATCTACTTGTAGGTCTTGGCCCGGCAATTAAACTACTTTACTTTAATTTGTGGTGATACGTACATCCGTCCATGGGTTTACCGGAAATGCTCCGTAGGATTACTCTACTTTAATTTGGCCATGAGTCCTGCTTGTTCAAAGTTAGTTGAGCTGCTCTGAATGATTATCAGAAGTTTGCGTCAGTTAGCAACCAATTTTTATACTGATATATACAAGCACTCGAGTTAAGTTGAAAGCTATTTTTGCATGCAGTTTTTTCCTTCTGAAATGGGTTTGTAAGTTTTTTTTTGAGAAGTTTGCGTGAGTTTTCTGAAATGATGATGTATTTTTCTTAATTGAGCAAACCGTGAGATGGACTTAGAAGAAGAAACTGTCTCCTGATTGCAGTTGATTAATTAGTATATATGTTGTAGACTTGTAGCATACCTACCTCTATATGGTTTTTATATCTCAACTTGATTTCTGAATATTCCAAAGCACACACGAAGTCCTTTCTTACAAGAATGAGTTTCCTTGGTGTTGACATATTCTCTCCACAAGATGAACGTCGACAGATCTTTCGAGAAAGTTTTAGTTGTATGTGAATGCTTGGCAACACGCACGCCCAGGACAATTTCAATAAAACAGTGTTTGCTTGCTTGTCTCAAAGGGCTGCCATTGTTAATATACCCTTCTGCCTGATTAGTTTAAAGGATGGTAGTAGTGAATTAGCACGTTTACATGTGTGATTTCTTGACGATTTCTACTATTTCACATGGAGTACATCCGACTGACCGGCACAAAACTAACTGTGTGAATTTTTCCACGATGCAGACCGAAGTCATATTCCTGGGGCAGTTGAGGCATCCTCACCTGGTCAAACTGATCGGTTACTGCTACGAGGACGAGCACAGGCTCCTCGTGTACGAGTTCATGACCAGGGGCAGCCTAGAGAAGCTTCTCTTCAAAAGTAAGTAGATTTATAAAGACGTCAAGATGTTTACTTATTTTTTGCATTTCTACGATAACCTTAAAGTATAATGTTTTTACTTGACGTGGTCCAAAGGTAAAAAGATCATGTGCCATTAGGGTGCTTAATCATGTACTATATGTGCTAAGAGTTAAACACGGAGGTTGCTTGAACAGGGTAAGTAAACGGCAAAAAAGAAGAAAAAAGAGAGGCGCAAATAGCATAAAACTATCGTAATTGAGGTTATGGTTCCCAAAAACTACCCTTTTAGAAAGTTCTTGATACCTACCACAACTTTGGTTAAGTGCTTAATTATCTTGTGTGTGTGTGGTTAGAGTATGTGTTAAAGAGTTAAACACGGAAAAAAGAAAAGAGGGAATAGTGTAAGTAGCTAGTGTGGCACGCAGTGTTAATCTAGCAGCCCACAAGAAAGGGATATTCCTTGAGACGTTGCCGTCGACGGTCTCCTTTCCCTCGCCGCATCATTCATCAACCCAAAAAGGAGAGAGATTCCAGAGTCACACATCGATCCAACTGGAACCGGAGGCTGCGGTTTTACCAACTCGATCGATCAATCCAGTGGCTTTCCTTGCTCCACACCCTTCACCAGTTTCTAATTGATTTTAATTAATCCACCCCTCCCCTTTTCCCCCATGGATTCAAACCTCTTTTCTAAACCACCTGTCCATTTCCGGCGTTACATCATCTAATCTCTTTGGCATATGTACACGGTCATGGAGATCGTATATATCGGAGAGATTTGGGGTCATTTTCGGCTAACCACTTTGATATTTTATCTTCACACCGCATTCCTTTTTGCTCTTTTGGTGCCGCGTCCTGCCGCCCGTCTAATTCGTTGATGCTTAATCACAAGGTTCCCGCCAGAGATTAAAAAGGTGGTAGACGGATAGGACACCTGCACCAATTCTTGTCTCGTCTCTGCTACTAGCTGTTCCGCTTTAATCTTTATGCAAAGTTGTTTCGCTAAACCTGGGCCTCCCAACGCGTGGTTTTTGGATAAATACATGTACCCCCGCTAGTACTAACTCGCTCCTAAGTCAAAAGTTGCGAACTGTGCTGGCCACATAATGCGGGACTCATCGCGATCACCGTGGGAAAGAGGGACAAAATTATGGTAGATGCTTGGTGCTTTTATTCATTATTAGTGAGAACAACAGGGTAGCACTCAGAATTGAGCGAACATGAACACGCGATACTTGCTCTTGGTTTATTGCATATATTTTTGTTACCATGCATGTGCACCCATTGCTTGGTTAATTATACATGGTTCTTCCAATTTTGGATGCAGAATACGCGGCGTCGTTGCAATGGTCAACACGGCTGAAGATCGCCCTCGGCGCCGCCAAAGGGTTGGCGTTCCTCCATGAGGCCGAGAACCCGGTCATCTACCGGGACTTCAAGACCTCCAACATCCTGCTAGACTCGGTACGTACGATCCTTCACCTACCCTACCCCTAAATCTACTTCTCCTCGCAAAGATATGTACGACTTGGTGGTGGGTTTGGTCTTTCGCGGCGAGTAAACTAATTAAACTGCTGAACTTGTCTGGCTGCCAAATGCCAACCACTGAACAACAAGGATTGACTTGCACACTGTGAACTGGACTGGGTCGGGTTTCCAGTTTCAACTGTTGCTGCGCATCCGTCCCGTACTGAGACTGACTCGTAGTGCTGACTGTATGCGTATAGAGAGTGATGTGACTGATCAGATTGTCGATTAGCGTAGTTGTTGGATTAGTTTGGTTCAGTCTTACCCACTGAGCGAGCGACTGACTCTTGGCACAAATGACACGCCGCTAGTGTGTCTCATTAGTTTGGTTCGGTCATACCCACTTAGACACTGAGTGTCTGGCTCTTAGTGCAAGCATACCTCTAGTCCATCTACTATTTAGTTTGGTTCAGTGATATAACAATGTAATTGCCATGCAGGAGCAGTTGAGTAACATTCTTATAACCTTTTTTTTTTGTTTTGAAAGTTAACCTTTTAAATTTGAAACCATGATTAGGATTACAAAGCGAAGCTATCGGATTTCGGGCTAGCCAAAGATGGACCAGAGGAAGACGAGACGCACGTCTCCACCCGGGTCATGGGCACGCAGGGCTACGCCGCACCGGAGTACATCATGACAGGTAAAACATTTACCAACCCACAGATATTTACAGATAACCCGCAAATGTTTATCGTGGTCAAATCCGGAGTTCGTTAACATACATGCATTTTATCTCATTCAAATTTTATTTAAGACTCTGTTTTATCACATTCGTTTCATTTAATGAAAGATCCGTGCATTTTATCTCATTCAAATTTGAAACTGATCTCCAGGGCATCTGACGGCCAAGAGCGACGTGTACGGTTTCGGCGTGGTGCTGCTGGAGCTGCTCACCGGGCGCAAGTCGGTGGACAAGAGCCGGCCGCCGCGGGAGCAGAACCTGGTGGACTGGGCGCGCCCCTACCTCAACGACTCCCGGCGCCTGGACCGCGTCATGGACCCCAACCTCGCGGGGCAGTATGCCGGCGGGGCCGTGCAGAAGGCCGCGGCCCTGGCGTACAAGTGCGTCAGCCTCAACCCCAAGTCCCGCCCGCACATGTCCGCCGTCGTCAGCGCGCTCGAGCCGCTCCTCGCGCTCGAGGAGGATAGCCTCGCCGGGCCCTTCGTGTACGTTGCGCCGGCTGAGAACGGGAACAGCGGCGGCGGCAGGGAGGGGCGCCACAGGAGGCGAGCGGGCCGGAGGAAGTCCGGAGACGCGGCCGAGTCGGTGGCCGTTGTTGTTGAGCGCGAGTGATGGTCTTGTGTAAGCGTGTTTCCGAACTTGGACGGGTCGAACTCGAACAGTGGGGAGGAGCGCGGGCGCATTCAGATTCGGATATTTGTGGAACAACAAGGCTGCCTATGATACGAGAAGAGGGGAGGCTTGACGGATTGGAGTCCGTAAATAGAGCAATGTCATGAAAGAAAAATGGACCATCTCTCTCATACTACTCCTCCTACTTTGCATTGGCATGCGCTTCAGTTTCTTAGTGTTTTAATTCAGTTCCTTCAGAGTTTGTGGATACATGTTTCCCCAGGACTAGTAGTAGGGCAGAAAAAAGTACACGGATTTGCACCGAGTATAAATTAGGCAAGGTAGTGTTTCTGTATATGTACGATCACGGTCTAGTTCTCAAATTCGCTGTCATATTGGTAGACATCGGACTGAACTTGTGGTCATGAAAGTAATCATAGGCAAGCGAAGATCTTGTGTGTTTATTGTGGGTTTTCTTTTGAAAAAGATATTATGGTTATTACTATTATTGTAGATGTCCAAATCGGAGACGGGCTCGACTGCTTGGGTTTGATTTGGCTTCGGCAGCCTATGCCGGCTGCTTGGGTTTGGTTTTAGAAAAGGGGCTTACGAAAAGGAAGAACGAAAGAGAACAAGAAGCGAAGGAACTGTTTCCGTAGAGAAAAAAAGCGAAGACTCAATCTCGCTCCGTCTCGTCACACTTAAAACTCAGGTTCAGACGGGCACGAATCCGCCGAGAACGATGAGCAGATCCGACTGCATAATCGCCCGCCTCATCTTCCACCGCATGTGTTGTTATCCCTTACGCTAGGGATTGTTTTTGGATTTTTGGCACTAGTGATTGATCTAGACATTGTGCTTTTATCGTACAAAGCTGATTACGTGTCAACTAATTTTGCTCGTTCGGTCGCTATCTTTAATTCACCTATTTATCAAGATTTATCTATCACAAACTTATATGAAAAATTGCTCAAATATTCAAAAGACATGTCCATCCAAAGAGACCATTTCTCTTAGAAACTTATCTCATTCAAGCATTGTACATCCTTCAATAAAAGCTTAGACCCCATCTGAATTTCAACAAAATTCAACACAATTTATTAACCCCAAACGGTGATAATAAAAGATGGGGCTAATTGGTGATAGATAATCAGAGGCGGAGCTAATTGAATTGGTCGACATCATCAAGAGATCTGTACTTGTCTCCTCTCACGAAAAGAAAAAGCTCAACCAGTATACCGGCACACGAGAGTAGATGCCACTGCATTTTTAGAGAATGCGTCTTCCAAAACGCAAACTTTGCAGTGTCTGCAAGTCTAGATTTTATGTGCATGGATGTCCCAAGGGACCAAATCTGACTCATACTTGAAAACTTCTTGTATGTATTTGTGATGAACGGTGACTTCTGCTATCTTGCCCCTCCAAAAATCGTACCTGCATGTAGGACATACGCAAAATTAGTACCACTTCACTTGAGAATAATATAATACTCTAGTATAGAGATTGCAAGGAAGATGTGAAAGAGAATTAGCGATTTTACTACCAGATCACTCTGTATGCACTGTTGAAGAATGCGATCTCGGAGGAGCAGAGATCACCGAGTGTAAGCCTTCTCCCTTCCTGCATCCCTAGACTCTTCAACTTCACCGCCATCTTCTTCTCCCATCTCTCCTGCTGCCTGCCGTAGTCGGCTATCACCCACACCTCCGCCGCCCCCTCGTCCTCCACGATCACCGCCAGGCACAGCTTCCCCTCCACCGTCACCAGCTTCTTGCGCGCCCACCTGTCCGCTCTGTCCTCCACCTCCGGCGGGAGAGCAACGAGCCTCCACGCCTCGCTCTTCATGTGGATCGCGAAGATGTCCTCGGCGGCGCTGGCCCTGTCCGGACACCGGAGCCAATGCATGGCGCCGTGGGCCCTCACCGGCGGGCTGGCGGCCACGAGCGACTCCGGCCACACCATCACGTCGGCCGAGCGCCGCCACGCCCACCTCCACGAGTCGAAGATCTCGCAGCGCAGGTGGTCACGCAGCGTAGGGACCGAGAGCCGGAGGATCTGGAAGTCCGCGCCGGCGCCGGCGCTGGCGGGGCGTGCAACCATCGCGGTGGCCGCCGTGGGGAAGCGCAGCCTCGGGTTGGGCAGCGCCCGCCACTGCCTCGTGGCGGGCTTGCACACGTAGTAGCATCGCGCCGACGACGCCTTGCCACCCATGCGTTCGGCGTCGACGCAGCACGCGAGGCCGCGGTGCGCGGACACGGCCTCAACGCGGACGTGCGCGGCCGGCAGGAAGTCGAGGGAGACGGGCGGACTGGCCTGGGAGGACTGGGAGGGGTGCATGGAGACGAAAGTGGCGGAGTAGCGGTTGCGCGCCATGCCCTGGACGAAGTAGCCCGAGACGACGGCGTCGGCGCGGCGGCGGCAGTGCAGCGGCGAGAACGCCGGCTCGTACGTGAGCCGGCGCCACTGGGCGGACACCTGGCGGCACGCGGAGAGGTCGTCGAGGGAGACGCGGGTGAGCATCTCGAACAACTGGTCCTCAGGCAGGCCGCCGCTATCTTGGTCGTCGCCAGCGCCATGGCCTTGCTCCGCTTCGCTTGACATGGTCATCCGATCCGCTCGCCCTCGTGACCAAGGAGCTCGCTCGGAAACACGAATCTCAGTTCGGGCTAGAAGAGCGGCGAGGGTTAACGGCGAGGGTTAGGGCGGGAGGAAGAGAGAGCTCGAGAACGAGGAAATGTGTAGTACTCCTCTAGGCCACTTGAGAGCCAAGAAACCCTATGTGATCTCCCTCAAAAATAGAAAGAAACACCACGAACAGAACGCTGGGACCAAGGGCAAGACTGTTGAGCCGTTGGATGAAGAATCTTGACGCGTATTACCGCAAGCCTAAGAAAAGATGAGCCTGGCAACAGCCCATTGATTGAATTCAAAAAAGGCAACATGATCGACCAACGAAACTGGATCTAAGACTGGCCGGGCATCATACAGATGGGATTTTTGATAACTTCATAAATTTCAAGATGATATGCCGTCTCAGTCTTTTAAAGGTGTGCGTGTATACGTTTATCAGGATGAGTGTATACGCGTGTATATGAGCACCTGTGTTTGTACTGATGTTCAAAAAAAAAATCTGAGATTTTCGCAACGGAACTGAAAGCACACGGCGGGGCGAACGCATGCACGCTTATCCCGCTCGCTCGCCACCACGTACGTGAACAATAATAGGCATGCACTTCCCGCTAAAAAATAATTGGCACTTTTCTTAAGTTCTCACGACCTTTAAAAAGAATTTACGTAGCGAATCAATCTGTGGTTGGATGGTTAGAGGGACTGTGGTATCCCCAACTCACCAACTGGGTTCAAATCCTGATGCTCGCATTTATTCTTGGATTTATTTCAAGATTTCCGGCGATGCGCGTTCAGTGGGAGGAGACGTTCCAGTCGACGACTAGGTGCCTACGGTGACTTCATAAATTTCAAGATGATATGCCGGCTCAGTCTTTCGGAGGTGCTCATAGGGGTTGGGTGTGCGTGTGTGCGTTCATAGGGGTGAGTGTATGCGCGTGTATATGAGCGCTTGTGTCTGTACTGATGTTCAAAAAAAAAGAATTTACATATATATAATTCTTTTGGTGGGAATGCATCACAGGCCATAGAAGGCGCGCGCACACACACACATATTGGTACATTATAAGATATTTTATACTTTATTTTATAAATTTACTACTTTCTCGTCTTAGGAGCACCATCTCCACACGTAACTTAGCTATTTCGCCTTTCAGGGAAATGTAGTGTAAATGATACATGCACGTCCATGAAAAGTTATATTTTCAACGTAGAGTCCATTCCTATAAATTGAAGATTTTTTAAAAATTGAGTAAATTCTGTCAATTTGTTGACTCTTGGGGTAAAAAATGGAATTAACTCTTATTTTTTTCCTAGGAGGCGAGAGAGGCGTTTGTCTATTTTTTTTTCTTTTTGGACAAACCGATTTCCCTCAATTGACGGACACATATGTACAGTACGTACTGCATGTACGAAACCGGTTTGTCCTTTCGACGTCTGTACTGCATGTTTGGGAACAAGATGTCGACCGACGCGTACAAGAGCTGCACTACTCGGATACTAGTATACTACTGTACAAGATCGTGTGTCCTCGTTAAATTGCACCCACGCAGTGCCTTACCAGGTGCTAGCGCTAGTACGTCCCTTCTGGAAAAAGAGTGCTGTACGTACGAGGACAAGCAAGTAGGTCGATCCCGAATTCCCGATCGATCGATGGTTGATATCGAGAACCCGCCTGCTCCCAGTCGCAGCACTAGTCCCGCCGGAGACGCCGACGACGCGGCCATGGCGGAGCCCAGCCGTCACGGCTTCTGGTCGTGGATAGAAAGGTTCTTCGTCATCCGGCGCCTCCCCGACCAGCATCCTGACGCCGGAGACGAGGTAGCGGAAGTGGAACCTAATCAGTGTAGCAGATGCATCTTCGTACATTGCGGGATTCTCGTTGTGCTCGTCATCGCCGTCGTCTCCCTACTCCTCCTGGTGCTGATCCGCCGGCCGTCGCATTCCACCGCCGGATCGGTGGTGTACGTCGCCACGCGCGTCCTTGGGTTCTCGGGTCTGGTCGTCGGTGCTTGCTGGGGCACCTTTTTTCTTTATCTTGGAGGTGCGTCGGTTGAGGGGGATAAAGAGGCAGAGCGGACCATAGACCGGTTAATGTAAATTTGGACCCTCGCCGGTCGGTGTTGTCGGCGGTCTGCCCTGCCTCTGATGACCTTTGGGCCGTGCATGTGTTGAGGACTCCGGTCTTTCGCCGGCGGAAGTGACCCGACTCCAGTTTCTGTTTGGTTCAACTTCTCGGTTAATAGGTAGCCTCATGGACCAACAAAGCATGTCGCATGATGCAGTCTGCCTTCACACCGTTGTAGATAGCAACACTCTGTAACGCTCCGGACACATTCGCCGGTGGTCGTTACTCCTGGCGGGATCTAGACTGGCCCAACAGATCAATACTAGTCTTTTCTGCGCACTTTGTCCTCATTCGTGCGCACCCGGGAGCAACTTCCCGGTCGGTCACCCATCCTGACACTACTCCAAGCTGAGCACGCTTAACTTTGGAGTTCTATCAGAATGGGCTCCCGGAAAAAAAGGAATTCCTTATTGATATGAGTAGTCTATCATCCCTAATAAGCCAGGCCGTTACAAACACCCCCACTCAGAGGAACCGACGTCCTCGTCGGGCCACATGAACGTTCCCTCTTGGCACATACGTCTGTGCATCCAGTCCGGTACATGTGCCATGCCGGGTGCCACGACGGGTCACAAACGTCATGAACAACATGACCGCGCACCTGTCTGGAACCATCCATGTAACCGCGAGGGTCGGCTCTGATACCAACTTGTAACGCCCTCGATGCGGCTATATCTCCCACGTGTCGAAGCACGACTTAGAGGCATAACCGCATTGAAAGCAATGTCGCAAGTAAGGTAATCTTCACACAACCCATGTAATATAATAAGGGAAAGAGATGCATAGTTGGCTTACAATCGCCACTTCACACAATACATGAATAAAGCATTACATCATCCAAATACAATCAAGGTCCGACTACGGAACCAAAATAAAAAAAGAACCCCAAATGCGACAAAGGTACCCGATCGACCCCAACTGGGCTCCACTACTGATCAACTAGAACGAAACAACACAAAGGACAAGATCTTCATCGAGCTCCTCCTGAGCTTGGTTGCATCACCTGGCATGGCATCATCGGCACCTGCAAACTGGTTTTGGAAGTATCTGTGAGCCACGGGGACTCAGCAATCTTGCACCCTCGCGATCAAGACTATTTAAGCTTATGGGTAAGGTAAAGGTAAGAGGTGGAGCTGCAGCAAGCGACTAGCATATATGGTGGCTAACATATGCAAATGAGAGCGAGAAGAGAAGGCAAAGCATGGTCGATAAAAGTATGATCAAGAAGTGATCCTAAAACAACCTACGTCGAGCATAACTCCAACACCGTGTTCACTTCCCGGACTCCGCCGGAAAGAGACCATCACGGTAACACACGCTGTTGATTCATTTTAATTAAGTTAAGGTTCAATTTATCTACAATCGGACATTAACAAATTCCCATCTGCCCATAACCGCGGGCACGGCTTTCGAAAGTTCAAATCCCTGCAGGGGTGTCCCAACTTAGCCCATCACAAGCTCTCACGGTCAACGAAGGAATAGACTTCCTCCCGAGACATTCCGATCAGACTCGGTATCCCGGTACAACAAGACATTTCGACAGGGTAAAACTAAACCAGCAACACCGCCCGAATGTGCCGACAAATCCCGATAGGAGCTGCACATATCTCTTTCTCAGGGCACACTCAGATTGTCCTAGGTACGGGTAGGCCAGCCCAGAGTTGCCACTGGTGGTCACCGGCAGCTGACCGGTTGGACCAACACTCAGAGGAGCACTGGCCGGGGGGGGGGGGGTAAAATAATGATGACCCTTGAGTCCGCGAAACCCAAAGGAAAAAAAGGCTAGGTGGCGAATGGTAAAATCAATGTTGGGCATTGCTGGAAGAGCTTTACTTAAGGCGAACTGTCAAGGGGTTCCCATAATAGCCCAACCGCGTAAGGAACGCAAAATCCGGGAACATAAAACCGATATGACGGAAACTAGGGCGGCAAGAGTGGAACAAAACACCAGGCATAAGGCCGAGCCTTCCACCCTTTACCAAGTATATAGATGCATTAATTAAATAAGATATATAATGATATCCCAACAAGTAAATATGTTCCAACAAGGAACAACATCTCCATGTTCCAACAAGGAACAAACTTCAATCTTCACCTGCAACTAACAACGCTATAAGAGGGGCTGAGCAAAGCGGTAACATAGCCAATCAACGGTTTGCTAGGACAAGGTGGGTTAGAGGCTTGGTTCAACAATATGGGAGGCATGATAAGCAAGTGGTAGGTATCGCAGCATAGGCATAGCAAAGAGCAAGCAACTAGCAAGCAAAGATAGAAGTGATTTCGAGGGTATGGTCATCTTGCCTGAAATCCCGCAAGGAAGAAGAACGAGTCCATGAAGAAGACAAACGGACGCAGTCGAACGAATCCTCACAACACGACGTTACCGGAAACAACCCGAAGAAGCAACACCGGAAAGAAGCAAACAACATAGTAAACAACCACCACATAATCATGACATGATGCACAATCAAGTATGATGCATGTCCGGTTTAAATATGCATGGCATGGCAAAGTGCACAAACAAAACTACAAATTAAGTGGAGATCAATATGCAACGAGTTGCATATTGACGAAACACCACATGACTTATTTAGTTCTCTCTCGGTTATGTACCCAACAATATTAAATGTTGTTAAGCATGTCAAGAGGTGAAACATAAAGGGATTATCTATCTAAATAATTTAAATGGGGCCGGCTATAGCAAATGACAAATCCGGTAAATCCCCATATGCATATAGCAAATTAATACAAACAACAATTTTAAATATTCTTGATGTTGTTAACATGATGCGGATGACATGTTCAAGTTTTATGCAATAATTATGAATAATTTGACAAGAGCATTATATGGAGCATATGTCATCGTGGCGGAAAGAAAGGATGCCACGGCGACGATAACAGAAACGGTACCACGACAACGTTTCGGTTTTGGTAACTCGATTGAGATACCGATGCAAAGGAGAAGTGTGCAGAACGTGACAAGCAGGGATGGTGGGGTGATCTCGGATACCGAGTTCCCACATGTGGGTGGCAAGGCAAAAGAGGGGCGGCGTGCATCGACAATTCGAGCACGGAGCAAGCACGAGCATCTCATACATCACATGCAAGCGTTCTCGGACGGTCGTCTCGGGGTTATACCTTCGAAGTGTGCAAAAGGGACGGTTCTCATTCGGTGCAAAGTAGAGGAAGTAGACGTTCTCGGGACGTTCGTAGTGGAAGTAGTCGTTCTCTCATGCTCTAGGGTCGACGGTAGAGGTACTCGCGATCTCGGCGACGGTAGTGGTACATGTTTGTCTTTTGGAGAGGTACATGGCGTTCTTCGGTCATAGGTACTTGACGTTTTGCTACCCGGGTCTTCGGCGACGGTCGTTGTACACATGACGTTGGGGTACTTGTCGGTCCGGTCTTGACGGAGTAGATGTACACGTTGTCGGGGCTTGTCGCATCACCCGGTGTAGTCGTACACGTACGGAGCGGAACTTGGCGGTAGTGGTACTTGGCGCAAATCCACGGAGACGTTCTTGGCAGGCAACGAGCAACAACGCGGTGTACAGATGTAGCAGTGGTCTTGCCGGTGTTGTGGCCGGAGCGGGGTGGACCTGACAAGGTCCAAGTGTTAAACGTGTACGTCAAGTTGTATAGTTAGGATTAGATTGAGTTTGTTGTGCGGGTCATTCTTATCTAATCCCAGCACACGTTGTAATCCTAACTACTTGTATCTATCATGTACCATGTACGTGAATATAAATAGAGAAGAGGCCGGAGGTAATCACCACGGCAAAACAATCTGCTTAACTCGGTATACAGAGCCAAAGATCCAATCTCCCTTCTTCCACCATGACGGGCACCACCCCTGCTTCCCCCTCCGGCACCGCTGGCGCCCTCACCACCCTCAACGCCGGCACCCTGTCCGTCGTCTCCTCCACTTCCGCTCCGATCTCAGTCACCTCGCTCGGTAGCCTGAACTTCCTGCTATGGAAGACCCAAGCCGTCCCCGCCCTTGCTGCAAACGGCCTGTTCGGCTATGTTGCCGGCACCCACGCAGCCCCGCCGCACACCATCAAGGAAGGAACTGGTGATGCAGCCGTCGATGTGGCCAATCCAGAGTTTCTTCGCTGGTACCAGCAGGACCAGCTTGTCATGATCGCCCTCCTCGGGTCCATGACCGAGGACATCCTCGGCCAGATGACCCAGCTGATGACCTCCGCCGCCGTTTGGACTGCACTGCACGACATGTTCGCTTCGCAGAATCGCGCCCGCATCATGCAGCTCAGGTATCAGCTTTCCAACCTGAAGAAGAAGGACCTCTCTGCCTCCGAATACTACCGCAAGATGAAGGGGTTCGCTGATGCAATGGCTTCCATCGGCAAGCCCCTCACTGACGATGAAGTGCTCGGCTACATGCTCGTCGGGCTGGGCTCCGAGTTCGAGCCCCTCATCGCGTCGATCAGGGCGCGGGATGATCCAGTAAGTCTCAACAGTTTCTATGCGTACCTCCTTAGCGTTGAACTTCACCTAGAGCAGCAGAACTCGTTAGGTGAAATCCATCCTTCCGCCAACGCTGTTGCTCGTGGCAATGACCGCGGCGGCAATGGTGCACGCGGTGGACATGGCGGACAAGGCGGCGGACATGGCGGACAAGGTGGCGGACAGGGGTGTGGCCGCGGCAACGGCCGCTCCAACTTGAAGTGTCAGGTGTGCAGCAAGTTTGGCCATGACACCCTTTACTGCCATAATCGCTTCAACCATGCCTTCTAGCCGGAGGACAACAGGGAGCGTTCCGGCAACTCGGCCAACACTGGCTCATACTCTGTCGATCCTCACTGGTATGCGGACACCGGTGCGACGGACCATCTGACGAGCGACCTCGATCGTCTCTCGTTCCAGGAGCGTTACGGCGGCAAGGACCAGGTTCACGTCGCCAACGGTGCAGGTCTGCATATTTCTCATGTTGGTCATTCAACTATTGCTGGCTCATCTAGACCTCTATACTTACGTAATGTTTTGCACGTCCCACATGTTAGCAAACACCTTCTTTCCGTAAACAAGCTTGTTTCTGATAATGATGCCTTTGCCGAATTCCATCCTAAATTTTTTTATTTGAAGGACCGAGCAACGAAGAGGGTTCTTCTGCAAGGTAGATGCCGTGGAGGTCTCTACCCGGTGCCAAGCCTCAAGTCCACTTCCTTTGTGTCCAGTCATCGTGCTCTCTCTGGTGTCAAGCTCTCCATCGAACATTGGCATCGAAGATTAGGTCATCCGTCCAAAGACGTCGTTGAGTCTGTTCTTAGATCAAATAAATTTGCTTGTGCACCTTCCGAGTCTAGTGTTTGTGACGCATGTCAACGTGCGAAAGTTCATCAATTACCTTTTCGAGATTCAACTCATGTAACTCATACTCCTCTTGAACTTATTCATTCCGATGTATGGGGTCCTGCCATTACCTCTGTCGGCGGGTTTAAGTATTATGTGAGTTTTTTAGATGATTTCAGCCGGTTCACCTGGATTTTTTGCTCAAATGCAAATCTGATGTAGAACAAGCATTCTACAATTTCCAGAAACATGTCGAGCGTATGCTCAACACCAAAATTTGAGTTGTTCAATCCGACTGGGGTGGTGAATACCACCGCTTATCTCGGTATTTTCAGCGTGAGGGTATACACCATCGTGTCTCTTGCCCACACACGTCCCAACAAAATGGGATTGCCGAACACAAGCATCGGCACATTGTCGAGACGGGCATTGCCTTGCTCGCCCACTCCTCACTTCCTGTGCGCTTTTGGGACGAAGCATTTCTCACCGCGTGTTACCTTATTAATGCATGCCTACTCGAGTTCTCCAAAATGCTACACCCATCAGCTGTCTTTTAAATGAGCGCCCAGACTATACTTTTCTTCGCGCATTTGGATGTGCCTGTTGGCCTAATTTGCGCCCTTATAACAATAGAAAACTTGAGTTCCGATCTAGGCAGTGTGTTTTCCTTGGCTATAGCTCAATGCACAAAGGCTATAAATGTTTGGATCGGTCGAGTGGGCGCATCTACATCTCACGTGACGTTGTGTTCGATGAGAACGTATATCCTTTTGCTACATCCAGTTCGGCTCCACTTTTACCTACGCCATCATCTTCACTGTTTCCTGTTTCTGAGCCTGCTGTTGTTGATGATCGCATGAGAAAATATGATCTTTCCCTGTTGGCTAACCCTGCCTCGAGCAGCTATGAGACCTGTGCAGATCGGACGCCACCCAGCAGCTCCTCAACACCGACGTCGCCATGCACGTCCGCGCCTCGCCATGCAGATGAGCCTCCCTTGCCTGGCCCCGGTAGCCCGGCATCTTCGTCACCTGCATCCCCTTGCGCGTCCACGCCTGGGCAGGGCTCCCGCGACGGTCCGCTCGCCTCCTCTGTGAGGGACCCCTCTGCACGCTCGCCTGGAGCGAGCTCTCCTGCGTGCTCGTCTTCGCCGAGTCCCCACGCGAGCTTGCCTACCCGTCCGCTGGACTTGGACGCTCCGGCAGCGACGCCGTCTCCAGCCACATCGTCTCCGGTTGCAGCTGTTCCTGATGCTACGACACATCCGATGAAGACCCGGCTCCATGACAACATTGTCAAGACACTGGTCCCGTCCGACGGCACCGTGAGATATGATCCTCGGCGTCGCGCCTTTCATGCTGAGCCGCGCACATATCGTGATGCCCTCGCCGACTCTCATTGGCGTCAGGCAATGGATGCTGAGTTCGATGCTCTCCAGCAGAATCACACCTGGACTCTCGTTCCTCGGCCGCCAGGGCAGAACATCATCAGTTGTAAGTGGGTTTTTAAGGTCAAGCACAAGTTGGATGGCTCGCTGGATAAATTCAAGGCTCGGCTCGTCACTCATGGATTCACACAGCAGCATGGTATTGACTATTCTGAGACTTTCTCCCCTGTTGTTAAGCCTGCTACGGTTCGTCTTGTGCTCTCCCTTGCCATCTCCAGAGGCTGGCATCTTCGTCAGGTTGACATAAGCAATGCATTCCTTCACGGGATTCTCAAAGAGGACGCCTACATGCAACAACCTCCTGGTTTTCAGGATCCGTCTCGGCCACACCATGTCTGCAAGCTCCACAAGTCCATCTATGGTTTAAAGCAATCCCCGCGAGCATGGTATGCTCGTCTCAGTGATCGACTGCAACAACTCGGCTTTGTTCCCTCTGCCGCTGATACTTCCCTCTTCATTTTTATGCATGATGGTGTGACTATTTATATGCTGGTATACGTGGATGACATTGTCATTGTCAGCTCGTCCTCCCAGGCTATGGATTCTCTTCTTCGCCAGCTCTCTGCCACTTTTCCTGTTAAGGATCTCGGTACTCTGGATTATTTTCTTGGAGTTGAAGTGGTTCGCAATCCAGGGGGAATAAATCTCACACAACAGAAGTATGCTCTAGATTTGCTACAGTGCATAAATATGGCGAATTGCAAACCAGTTTCTACTCCTATGTGCACACATCAGAAGCTGTCTCGTGAGTTGGGTCATAGTCTGAATGAGGAAGAGGCGTTCAGGTACCGCAGTACAGTTGGCGCACTTCAATACTTAACTCTGACTCAACCAGATCTTTCCTTTGCGGTGAACAAGGTCTGTCAGTACCTGTTGCGGCCCACAGATGTGCACTGGGAAGCTGTAAAGCGGATTCTGCGTTTTGTAAAGGGAACAGTCACCACCGGCCTGACCATTCGACGCTCCTCATCAACGCTCATTAGCGTGTTTACTAACGCCGATTGGGCAGGGTGCAGCGACGACCGGCGATCAACCGGAGGTTTTGCGCTCTTCTTTGGGCCCAACCTTGTCTCATGGAGTGCAAGGAAACAGCCAACTGTTTCGCGTTCATCGACTGAAGCTGAGTACAAGGCCCTCGCAAATGGTACAGCTGAAGCTACCTGGATACAGTCCTTGTTGAAAGAACTGCATGTCTCACAACCTCGAGCACCCGTCTTATGGTGTGACAACCTCGGTGCCACGTACCTGACTGCTAATCCGGTGTTCCATGCTCGTACTAAGCACATCGAGGTTGATTTTCACTTCGTAAGAGAGAAGTACGGTTCGTTGCCTCGGCTGATCAAGTAGCTGATGCATTCACCAAACCTCTCACCAAGACTATGCTCGAGCGCCTGCGCACCAATCTCAACCTCACTACCGGGTGAGATTGCGGGGGAATGTTAAACGTGTACGTCAAGTTGTATAGTTAGGATTAGATTGAGTTTGTTGTGCGGGTCATTCTTATCTAATCCCAGCACACGTTGTAATCCTAACTACTTGTATCTATCCTGTACCATGTACGTGAATATAAATAGAGAAGAGGCCGGAGGTAATCACCACGGCAAAACAATCTGCTTAACTCCAAGAGGAGTAGGGCTCTTGGTCTCTGGTCGGCCATGGCGCGGTGCAGGCAGGGTGCGGCTCAGGCTGCTGCTGCTCGCGTGCTCTAGCGCAGGCGGAGCCAGCAGCAAGGAGCCGAAGGGAGCAGGGGCACGCGGGGAGGGGGTTTTGCGGGCGAGCATCAAGGCACACGGTAGGGAGCCATGCCACGTGAGGAAGAGGAAACGGAGATCCGCGACGCTGACAGAGGAGCTCGAGGTCGAGGGGAAGGAGTCGAGGGGTGCAGGAGGATGGCCAGGGTGCACGGAGCGGCGACGGTCGCCGGAGCTTGAGGGCGCGGGGCCGCGACATTCGCGATGGCGGCGGCAGGCCTGGTCGAGGGAGAGATGGGGGTCGAGGACGAGGGGGACTTGGGGCACCGGCGGCGGCCTCGGGAAGGAGGAGGGACTTGGCGCGGCGGAGGAGGAAGCAGGACGCCGGATCAGGGAGGCGTGCGCGATGGTGTGAGTGGGTGGCGGCGGAGAGCAGGGAAAAGAGACGAGGGAGAGGACGAGGGGAACGGGGAGAGAAGACGAGGTGGGAGGCGGTGCTGGATGAGGACGAGAGGGAGAGATGGGATCGAGAGGGAGAGACGATGGGCTCTCTCCCTGCGCTAGGGTTAGCTGGGGAGTGGGCCTTGGGAGGCCGGCCCAATGGAGAGGAAAACGGCCAGGGGCCTGCTGGGCTGCTCTCTCTCCTACTCTTTTCCTCATTTCCTTTTATTTGCCAAAATAGCAAATAGCAAAGGCACAAATAAGAGAAAGAAAAGGTTGGAGAAGGAATTTGGGCACTGGGATAATTTTTCCGGACTCGCAAAAATGAGCTTGGGCCAAGAAAGTAGAAGTGAGCGTGTGCGTGAAGATTGGATTCGAACTCGTTTGAATTTAAATCCAAAAGAGTTTGAATAAGAAGTGGGCATTCGGTAGGTCCAAAAATATTGAGAATTTAGGAGGAGCCTCGAAAAATGGGAAAAGAATTATTGGCAAAGTTTGGAGGTGCAACTTGAAGCATAAGAGGCATGGAATTAAATTGCAAGTGTGTTATGGTGATTCCAAAGTTAATGGAATATTACTTATAGCTCCCTAATAATAGTGGGAGAATATATGTTATAAAGAGACATCACCATGCGAGTTCCCTCGATTTAAATGGATCAAAGATCCATGCCATTTATTTAGTTGAGTTGCAAAAGATTTATGAGAGGATGGCATGATGACATGATGCAATGCAACACGCAAGCAAATGACAAGGCAACGACGGCGAATAACTGGACGACAACTGGCACATCGGTCTCGGGGCGTTACACACTCATCTCTCCACCTCATGCCCATACCATATCTACTCTATCCTCCATACATCATCATGCTTCTCTTCCATAGAGTCGACCTACTCTTACTCCTTGATCACCTACACCATTCATCCTCCCCTAGATGAAAGAGATCGCGCACCTCACCGTCGGAGCTTGAAATGGAGGTACCTCGCACCGCCGAGCAGGGAAGAATGGTTTTAGTGTCGCTGCATGTAACATCGAAGGGGCTCCAATAAGCTAGACTCGCCGTTAGCACGCTCGCATCAGCAAAGATGGCGCCTTAGATATTGGCAGTGAGGGATTAGTCGACCGATTTTTTTTTACGTTATTTAAGTGGGTATGACCTGCTGCAAGAACATATGCTGCTTGGTGTACATGCATGAGCGAGATATTGCAGTGTTCTGGAGGTCTACTTGATGGGGTTGTATTGTTGCAATGTGTTCTGTTCATTGTTGCATGTGTTATTCTTGTTTGATGTGTTTTCTCATGTCGCATGTGTTGCAACCCATTTCATCTTTTTTTGCAACAAAATAGGATTTATTATGTGCCTAATTAGTTTTGTTGTGTGGGCATGTTTGAAGTCTTGCAACATCTTAGAATGATTTTTGGAGATCTCAAGAGATTTTTTGCGCACGTACTTTTAGAGTCTGATGTTGCCATGGAGTAGGCAGAAGATGGAAGTTTCACTATGCAGATGCATGGCATTGGCCCTCAATGAATTTAATTAAGCAAACACATAAACATGATCACAACCAACAAAGAAGCAATCTGTCCACCAATGTCAAATAAAAAAACTTTTAGAAAAACAGTTGCATCTTAGTATGATTTCGAGTAATAGGTAGTGAAATAAAAGATGCAAGATGAGACATCACCTTCAGGTTGTTAGTGTAGAGGTAACATCAATAGAGGAAGTCAATTGATGGTACATGAACAATGGACCTGGAGTGAAGAGATCAAGGGAAAAGTGGGACATGGAACTATTCCTATGCCTGCCATGCTCATAGCAACATTGAATGGACAAAATATAAATGCACAAAACTTAGGAAATACTAGAAGTGAAAGCCACAATTTTCCATGGCCGATCCATCATACCAAGAAAGAAAATGAAGGTTCGGTTGGTGGAGAGCTTAGAAACATATTCATCAAAGAGTCATGTACTCTACGCATTACATAATCCTGGCATGTGATACCAGCACAATAAGATCATGTATTAAACCGTGATATCAGCACAATCAAGGTAGCAAGTTTAGGTTTGCTATAGGCCAACATCATGCCAACATCCATATACCGTTATAGGGTTTAGCACATGACATACTGACATATATAGTGACATCTACTCAATTTAGCTTGATAGTTGTGAGGGGTAGTAAACAATGCAAAAGGATATGTAAATACTATTATCTCTTCCTCTCTAATTCTCAACTCATCATGGTGCAAGGCTTACTTAATGTAGCACTCACACCAGAACTTTGTATCTTTATGTTCTATTTGATAGAACAAGATTTCCAAGTCGGCCTCAAATTTTGCGCTTCATGAAACTTGAATTAAAAACGAACTTATATTAGTTAACTTTGGAACATAAGTGAGGTATAAAAACAATAGATTTCATGGACGGCCCCATTGAATTTTATAACCCGTATTTTAGCTAGATAACTTGAACTCATGTACTTCACGACAGTAAATATCCGACATATTAGTGGATTCTTGTTGCGGTGTCTGTTAGTTGAACATCGTGTACTTAACAAAGTAAATATCAGGCATATTGATGAATTCTTGTTGTGGTGTGTCTATTTTTAGTGTTAATGTCATCTATCTCTCGTTATCTCTTGGTACATGCATCCATGATGATAATACACATTTGATATAATTCCATGCCATCTTTCTTTCAATGGTTATGATTATGTTCATCAGCATGGTCTTGAAACTTCTATGGTAATAAACGTGTGATCAACAAGCCAAAGCCATGAGTTAGTGGGGAGTGACCGAACGAGTGCCACCATTAAGTTGAACTGTGGAGCTCAACACTTCCTTTTCGGACATCCCGTGGAACTCCACACTTATCTAGCAGCATGTACATGTAGTGGCACAAGTGTATTTTGTTTTCTGGATTTGTTCCTCTACTCTGAAAATACTCACAAACGACACTGTTTGGGCAGAGCCCGTCCGAGATGCCACTTTGGTAGAGAATTCATTTTGGCTGACACGGTTCTCCTTGAGGGTTTCGTGTTCCATTTTTGGGCCGCAATGATGATGTGTTTTTTGAAGGACGGGCCTGGCGCAGTCATGAAGTACTCCCCACTTGTGCCACGCATTGTTAGAAAATTGTGCTGCTATTGTTTAATGTAAATATATGCAATACATTTGAGGGATTGCTTGTTTGTTCCTTTCACCTTTTTATTGCATTGCGCCATGTTTGCTTGAGAATAGTAATTTTGCGGGTTGCACTTGCTCATCATGAAACTCACCTTTTTATTAGCTACTCACTCCTCTCCGGTTTTATAGGTCATGTGTGTGTCTCTAAGCCGCTAATTTTAGTAATGTAATATGAATTATATATCACAAAAATTATACCAGTAGAAAATAGAACATTTGAAGTTTCTTATGGTAGTATAATTTATATAATAAATAACTCATATTATGTTGATCAAATTGTTGACCTAGGGATACGTGTGGGCTTAATGAACTGAAAAGGAGGTAGTAGCTTAGTCTTTTTTTTCTGCAGGTGTGGCTTAATCTTTTTTTTGTTCCTAGTAGCATGCAAGAAAAAAAAAATCCATAGGCATTAGCACCCAACACATATTTTTCAAAAAGAAGCCCACCCAGATAAGATCACGAAAATTCACCCCCGGACAGGAGTCGAACGAACTATTATAGTCTCTTTTCTTTGTGGGAACTAACTATTACAATTTTTTTTCTTTGTGGGAACTAACTATTACAGTCTTAGGATTTATTCTTTGAAAAACTGAGCGGGCTATTTTTTTGCATAGACCATCATTTTAGTTTGTGGGTCACTATGACCAATTCGAATAAAGAGGAGCACGACTCTTCAAATTTTGCAATTTAAAAGATAAAATAGATCCAAAAAAATTTAGTGACTAGTAAGTACTCCCTCCGTCCCATAATATAAGAACGTTTTTTTACACTTTTTTCACTAAGTGTCAAAAACGTTCTTATAATATGGAAGGGAGGCAGTATATTATATTGATATGACGAAATTGAATACACAAAAGAGTGGAGTAGTATACATATCAGCGAAACAAGAAAGTGACCCAATATTGAAATCCCTTAATAAAGGAGTAAAGGACCCAATAAGAGTTGGTATATATACTTCTCAATCAGCCAGCGCAGTACATGAAAAGAAGTCAGGTCCTTCTCAAACATTAAGATGGATCATTGGTTCCGTTTCAAACACTCAGGCTGCACGGCCGTTGAAACCAACCAGCACGAGCTTTGCTCCTGTACCAAATTTACTAGTATATATACTCAAAACTCACAAGTTCTTTTTTTGTTTTTCAGTGTGTGAGTACACACACAAGTACTAAACTATATGTGCGTAGTAGAATGCAAAAAAATACACTATTGTATGCTCATTATGTGAATATTCCAAAAAGTGCAATTTGAGTGCAGAGTTGTGTGCAACTTTTAAGTTTTTTTGGTCCTTTAAAGATTTTGGATCCTTTAAAGTGCAATTTTATATTTCATACGACGAAATTGAATATACAAAGGAAGTATATATCAGCCAAACACGAAAGTGCATATGGGATGCTTTATTATCAGCCAGCAGTACATAAAAAGAAGTCAGGTTGATCATTGGTTCATCCTCAAACACTGAGATGAACTGCTGGCTGCGATGCTAGATGCCATGCTTGGTACCTCCTAGGTCTAGGTGGACGGAAATAATAATAATAAAAGGTCTAGGTGGACGCATGCATGGCAGTTGAAACGAGCGGACGAGAGAGCACAACAAACGGAGGCGTTTGAACCCAACCAACCGGCACGTGCTTTGCTCCTGTACCACGCTGCTCGCGACCTAGCTACCTCCTGCACCAAGGCGGTAATATAACATCCACGCAAGGTACTCAAGGGTGAAAGGTAGATTCTCATCCGACCAAAGTTTCGCCGATCGACCAACATGGGTGCCAACAGCAACGAACTCCGCGTCCTGGACGCTGCCGTGGTCAGGCCGTCCGACCTCGACCTCCCGCCGCGCTCCATTCCGCTCACCTTCTTCGACGTCAAGTGGCTCCGCCCGCCGCCCGTCCAGCGCCTCTTCCTCTACCGCCTCCACGGCAGCCACAACGCCGAGCAGCTCATCTCCGACGTCAAGGCCTCCCTCTCCAAGGCCCTCACCCTCTTCTACCCGCTCGCCGGCCACGTCCGCCTCGCCCCCAACAGCAATAACCGCTACGAGCTCTTCTACCAGCCCGGCGACGGCGTCCCCTTCACCACCGCCGAGTACGACGCCGACGTCAACGACCTTGCCCGTCCCTCCGACGGCGAGCCCGTGCAGGTCGCCAGGCTCGCGCCCCTCGTGCCGCCGCTGCCGAAGGGCCGCGCGGTGCTCGCCGTGCAGGCCACGGTGCTGCTCGGGGGGAGGGGCGTCGCTCTGGGTGTCACCGTGCACCACTCCGCCGGCGACGGCGCCAGCTCCACCCACTTCCTGCACACTTGGGCCGCCGTCTGCAACGGCGCTGTTGAAATGCCGCCGCCGCCCGTCATCGACCGCACGCTCGTCGCTGATCCCAGGGGACTCTACGACATCTACTCCAAAGGAATGCCGAGCGACGGCAGTGAGATCGAGTTCGTGACCAGCAGCGTGTCCTCTGTTCCCGACGGCCAGCTCGTCGCCACATTCACGCTGACTCAAGAGCTCCTAACTGCCATCAAGGACGCGCTTGCCGGAGAGGCGGCCAAGCACGGTGCACCGTCGCGCAGATACTCATCCATGCTCAGCGCCTACAGCTTCATCTGGTCCTGCTACTGCCGAGCCAAAAATGAACAAAACCAAACAAAAACAACCCACCTCCTTTTCTCCGTGGATCACCGGACCCGGTTGAAGCCGCCAGTCCCTGCCAAATACTTCGGCAACTGTTGTAGCCCGGCCATCGCCACCGCGCGCCACGACAAGCTCGCGGCAGCCGACGCGGGAGGTCTTTTCACGGCGTTCACGGCGATCGCGGGCGCGCTGGAGGAAGAGGTGGGCGAGGGTTCGCAGGAGAGGTGGGACGGATGCATCGAGAGGGTGAAGGAAGCCGCGAAGGCCGGCATGGTGTTTGTGGTGGGGTCACCCAAGTTCCGCGTGTATGACATCGACTTTGGTTTCGGGCGGCCGGTGAAGGTGGTGGCCATGTCTGCGACTGCCACCGGCTCGATGCCGGTGGCAGATGCGCATGACGGTGGTGGCGGTGTCGAGGTGGCGCTCTCGTTTCTGGCGGACGGCATGGAGAATTTTCAACGGTGCTTTGTCGAAGCCATGCGCGCCATCGGGATGCAATAAGACATCTCTTTTAGTGAGAAAAGTCTTTATTGTAGTACCAAGACCCTTCAAAAGTTCGATGCTCGAATGTAAAATAAAATATTATAGTACCAATGTCCTTTCATGCTTGTCGATGTTCTTTATGGTAGTACTCCAAGGTCCCTTCTAATATAAAATAAAATCAAATATACTAGTTTGTATTAATTTCTTTCAAAAGTCAAGCGTGTATATATTTGACCAATTCTGTAGAAACTATCAATATTTACAATTCATAAGAAAATATTTGGTATTACACTGGTTGATAGATTCTTCTATAAAGTTGTTCGAACGTTGGAAAGTTCAGCTTTTAAAAAGTTCAATATGCACTGTATTTTTATTTTATTTTTGCGGGAAAACTGTCAATCTATTCATCATCAATCTTGATAGTATAACAAATACCATAAATAACAAAAATTACAACCAAATTCGTAGACCACCTAGCGATCACTACAATTACTGAAGCGAGCCGAAGATGTGTGAAGCCAATGATATGTGTCATTCAAGCCACTCTATAGACATGGCAAAGGATATGTCGTGATATTGTGAGAAGGAAACATCTCCAAATCTAGAATGCATGTTAACCTCATCTGAAGTATCGTGCTGGGGATTCAAATTGTTGGAGTGATTTGCTAAAGACCAAAGCACTTATATACCTGGATAGTTGAATCATGTTTCTAGGAAATGGTTTGAATACTACTTCTAGAAGATACCTCGTTCAGGAAATAATGTTACAACAGAGGATCAATTTCTAAACTAGCCATCAATAATGAGCATGCCATGACTATTCAACCAATGCATAGCATATGTTACGTCTATAACACTATAATGTCCGACCCTCTCTCAAAGTTCGGACTCATGGGTGAACTAGTTAGGTGCATACAACTTACGGCCAAGAAATTTAGGGTACAAAACTCAGTAAACGAAATAAATAATTGTGGCCTGCCCCCGGTTCCGCTGCCCACGTCATAACTCCAAATGAGCATAGACGTGAGAGGGAGTGTTGGAGTATAATATCCGACTCTCACTCATAGTTCAGACTTTTGGAGCAAGTGGCTGTAGCATGAATTTAATAACGTCATGATCTTTTATGCTGGTTGAATGAGGATCCGTGAGACTATAAGAGTTAGTTATTTCTTTCAGGATTATGCATAGCATGTGTATCATCCATTAAAGAAAAAGCATGTTGATGAAGCGGATACCATGCATATCATCTTACAACGTTACTCACACCACGATTACAACCAATGGACTCGCCTTGCCAACCTCTAGCTATGAATTGCAAGGAGGCAAGACACAAAACGTCAAGGACCCGTCACGACTTAAGCCGTACATCTCAACGCACGACCATGCACGATTCCAGGGTTGTAAGACCCCTTGATTTTTCCACAAGGAACCTAACCATCTGAGCTATGCTCAGTTCACAAAAGAAAACATCGATGGTTATAGAAATTTTCGTATTCCAAATACAATGTGATTTTTCATTTATGAACTAACTATTCCGTTCTTAGAATTTTATTCCTTGGAAAAACTAAGGAAACTGTTTAGAATCAAGCAATCATAAACCATCGTTTTAGTTTGTGGGTTCCCATTAACCAATTCAAATAAAGAGGAGGACGACACCTCAAATTTACATGTTTAAAGATAAATAGACCCAAAATCTTGTAGTG
The DNA here is from genome assembly GCF_018294505.1 of Triticum aestivum. Classification (NCBI taxonomy): domain Eukaryota; kingdom Viridiplantae; phylum Streptophyta; class Magnoliopsida; order Poales; family Poaceae; genus Triticum; species Triticum aestivum. Next base: position 5,772,395 of record NC_057803.1, on the reverse strand, counting down.
ACCATTATATTTGATATGACGAAATTGAATATACAAAAGGATTATATATCAGCCAAACGCGGAAGTGCATATGGGATGCTTTAATAAAGGACCCAAAGGAGTTATTATCAGCCAGCGGTACGTGAAAAGATGTCAGGTCCTTTTCAAACACTGAGGTTGACCACCGGTGCATTCTCAAACACTGAGATGAACCGTTGAAATGAGCGGACAAGAGAGAGAGCACAGTACACAACAAACGGAGGCGTTCACTCAAAGAGCCCAACCAACCAGCACGTGCTTTGCTCCCGTACCAAATTTACCACGTTGCTCGCTACCTAGCTACCTCTAGCTTGCACCAAAACGGTGGTATAAAATGTACGTAACTCAAGGTGAAAGATAGATTCATCCACACACCCCCGGCAAAGTTTCACGGATCGACCAACATGGGCGCCAACAGCAACGACCTCCGCGTCGTGGACGCTGGCGTGGTGAGGCCGTCCGACCTCGACCTCCCGCCACGCTCCCTCCCGCTCACCTTCTTCGACGTCAAATGGCTCCGCCCGCCGCCCGTCCAGCGACTCTTCCTCTACCGCCTCCAGCACAACCACAACGTCGACCAGCTCATCTCCGACCTCAAGGCCTCCCTCTCCAAGGCCCTCACCCTCTTCTACCCGCTCGCCGGCCACGTTCGTCTCGCCCCGGACAGCAACCGCTACGAGCTCTTCTACCAGCCCGGCGACGGCGTCGCCTTCACCGTCGCCGAGTACGACTCCGACATCGAACAAGACCTTGCCCACGCCGAGCCTGTCCAGGTGGCCAAGCTCGCGCCCCTCGTGCCGCCGCTGCCGAAGGGCCGTGCGGTGCTCGCCGTGCAGGCCACGGTGCTGCTCGGGGGGAGGGGCGTCGCTCTGGGTGTCACCTTGCACCACTCCGCCTGTGACGGCGCCAGCTCCACCCACTTCCTCCACACATGGGCCGCCCTCTGCGCCGGTGCTGCCGAAATGCCGCCGCCGCCGCCAGTCATCGACCGCACGCTCATCGCCGATCCCAGGGGCCTCTACGACATCTACTCCAAAGGATTGCCGAGCGACGGCAGCGAGATTGAGTTCGTGAGCAGCAGCGTCTCCTCTGTCCCCGACGACCAGCTCCTCGGCACGTTCACGCTGCCTCAGGAGCTCCTACGTGGCATCAAGGACACGGTCGCCCGTGAGGCTGCCAGGCAGGGCGCGCCGCCTCCCAGATGCTCGTCGCTGCTCGCCGCCTTTAGTTTCATGTGGTCCTGCTACTGCCGGGCCAAGCAGGAACAGAACCAAACTAAAACAACCTACTTCCTTTTCTCCGTTGATCACCGGACCCGGTTGAAGCCGCCCGTCCCTGACAGGTACCTGGGCAACTGCCTAGGTCCGGCCATCGCCGCCGCGCGCCATGGCGAGCTTGCGGCTCCCGGCACGGAGGGCCTCGTTGCGGCGTTCATGGCGATCGCTGATGCCCTCCAGGAAGAGGTGGGCGAGGGGTCACAAGACAGGTGGGACGGGTGTGTTGAGCGGGTGAAGGAGGCGGCGAAGGTTGGTCTGTTCTCCGTCGCCGGTTCGCCAAGGTTCCGCGTGTACGGCATTGATTTCGGGTTTGGGCCGCCGGCGAAGGTGGACGTGGTGTCAGTGGCAAAGACCGGCGCGATGTCAATGGCGGAGGCGCGAGACGGGCATGGCGGCATCGAGGTAGGGATCTCACTGCCGACGAGCGGCATGGAGCATTTTCGACGGTGCTTTGACGATGCCATGCATGCCATCGGCATGCAAGAGCGGGCCTATATATAGTTGATGATGAGGGTCCGTGTCCTACTCTGGCACTCTGGAGTTGAATTCATCATCATCTTCACCAATAATTCATCCTTTATGTCCTGGTCAGGTGTGAGTAGTCCACCTCTGGACTACAATTTCGTACTAGTACAACTATTTAGCGCTCTCTCTCTCTCTCTCTCTCTCTCTCTCTCTCTCTCTCTCTCTCTCTCTCTCTCTCTCTCTCTCTCTCTCTCTCTCTCTCTCTATTTTTCGTTGTTTGATCACATGAACTTCCCAACGTATTATAACTGTCTGTATGTAATTCTTGCAATGAATCATGGATTGAAGAATAATTATTTTATGGTTGTGATTATCTTGGTTGTATATCGCTCTTGGTTTTATTAGCCTATAATCATTGGCCAATTTAGATAGACGGACGGTAGACGATAGTAGTGTACATCAGACGGAGCAGACCACTATTCGCAAACTACTCTTCCTGAGATGAAAAATCATAGAGAGATTTGCATCACTATGGTCTCTCTTTTTTGCGAGAAAAGTTTCAATCTATTCATCGTCAATCATGATAGTACAATGAATAGTCGAAACAGTAAAAATTACATCCAGATCTATGGACCATCTAGTAACGACTATAAGCACTGAAACAAGCTGAATACGCCACCATCATCGCCCCTCCCTAGAATCTAGACAGATTTGACTCACTATAATCTATAGAAGATAAAAAAGATTGCATAACTGTGGAAGTGGTTATGTCTTCAACTTTATGCCATCACAAAAAAAGCGTGACAAAGGTACTTTGAGAAATGCTTGGCATCACCCGAACATTTTCAAATACGCGAACATTATTGAGATAAATCGGCAGGCTAATATGGTGATTGGTGGCACATGAGAGGGAAGTTTAGTTTTGACAATATGTTTGACATGTGCTTTGTAATAGTGTCCCACCATGTCTGGCGAATTCAGCGATGAACGATTGTAAGAACATTCTAATTATTTAGTATGTGGGAAAGGTCGGATCAAATCTAGATATTCTTGCAACCACCGTCTCCTCCAAAACAAAAGCTAGGGTTCCTACCTCTTGTCGGCACCGCCGCAGGTCCGCCTCGTCTCCGGTGGCCCTAGGGCCATCGGAGGCGCCGTGGATCCTGTTAAGGGCCGGCGGGAGGCCTCTGTTTTTAGTCGTTTCTTCTTGTTTTGTTAGGGTTTGTGTCCTGTCCAGAAAGGCGAAACGACGGCGGCTCCCTGAAGATGGAATAACGCCTAACCTCCGTTTTGGCAGTGCGTCTAGCATCGCTAGTGGGTGTGTGAAGGTGTGTCTCCGGCGGATCTATCTTTGATGGATTTCCTCGGATCTCGTCGTTGTTCGTCTATATTCGTGTCTTCGGTTTGGATCCTTTCGATCTACGTTATTCTTCATCAGTGGCGGTTGCTATTCTGATGCGTTGGTCCTATATATGGGGCCTTAGCACGACGGCTTCCCGACTGTCTACTACAACAAGTTGTGCCCGACTCCGGCGATGAAGGGGCGATGACGGCGGCGTGCCTTCAGCTCGCTTATGTGCTTGTAGTCGTCGCTAGGTGGTCTATGGATCTGGATATTATTTTTTTATTATTTCTGGTATTCGTTGTACGATTGAAGATGAATAGATCAGAAGTTTCCCCAAAAAAAATATGGGAAGGGATTTTCAAAAGAAAAAAAAGCTTGGCATCACTTGAACATTTCTATACTCCTATATAGTGTACCAGTAGCAAGTCATATGGGCCGTTGGATCTTCCCAATTGGACAGTTCAGATTTAATGGGTTGGTCTACATGACTACGTGGCTGCATATGGACCATTGGATATATATGTCAATCTGACGTTTCACATTGCACGGATTTGCGGGGCGCTCCTTCCCTGTGCTGTCAGCACGCCACTTAGGTAAAATCGGCAGAATGCACACGTGATGCTCCCAACACTATCTAGAAATTTCTAGCAGACCAGAATGCATGCAGCAATAGGCCAGGTAGATTATTAAGAGCATGGTAAATAGTATAGCCAGCTGCTGGCTATAAACCAGTGCCATGTCATCTATAGTCTATTTTATAGTCAACATGTACAATAGTAGATCAATTCAGAATGCATTAAAATTTATTAAGATAAATGATTGAGGATGAAGCGTATTCTTTTCTTGGTATTCTACATTGTGTAAAATCAATATTACACGCATACACTATCAAATTGATTATATGTTTATAGTTATTATTATTTTGAAATGGAAAGGCACATGTCACCAATTTTATTAGAAGTTATTTGTGTAGTTCAAAGTATTAACATATGAAAAGACCACCACTGGTCGGAAAAAAATTACATGACTTCTACCACCTTTATAATAAATGATTAAATAATGATGGTACTATTTAGCTGAAGTTCGTTGGAAGCCGATGTTAAATCAGACGTTTTCTATGACAATTTGCATTGTCTCGAGGAAATGTAGTTTGTGAGCACAACAAATCCTGGTAAAAAGAACTAAGCTGAGCCGGATTTGCCATACTTGCTAACTAGACTTGCAATCATCGGCCAACATAATTGCTAAGCAAACCGTTCGCAGTTGTCGTGCTACCCGCGAACGTTCATTGGTTAAGCCAGTCCTTAACTAATTGACAAGTTGCGTGAATACCCATGATAGTTCAAATGGTGATATTTAAAATTACACCACTTACTATATGTGTTTATAACTATCTCATATACGTGCATGGCACGTGCCGTTTACTAGTTTAAATAGGGAATGAACATTTTTATATACATGTGTAATGTTTTTATGCATGCTGTACATTTCCAAATACATCATGAATATTTTTTAAATACATATTTCGGATATTTTTATGAATAAATGTTGAAAAATTTCAAATACGCATTGAACATTTTTTTAATGTACATAACATTTGTTTTAAAATTACATGAATGTTTTTTTACATTATATTACCATTTAAGAAAATTTTACAAACATATATTTGAATGGGGCAAAAAAATTAAAATTATGTGAACATTATGTTCATTTTATAAAAATATAAAATGCCATGAACATATTTTTGAAACACGTGAACATCTTTTATAAAATTCCACATGGCACCAAAACATTTGTTGTAAACTATGCAAATATTTTTTCTTTACATTGTATAATTGTTTTTGGAAATGTCATGAACACATTGTTGAAACGCACGAAAACAAATGCGCGCGCCAAGTATTTGCTTCGGCAGGCTGGGCCGGCTTTAGTTTCGGCTTCAGTTTGCTAAGCCGAATATGAAAAGGAGAAGGCCCTTCTTCCTCGCAAATAGAAACCCCCACGTCGGTTTCAAAATCAAAAACTACACATCCCTCAAAAAAGGAAAAACTCCACGGCGGTTGCCCAAAAAAAACCGACGCTGGTGAACTCTTTCCGTTGCTCCCGCGTCGATAGTCTCCTGATCCGGTCGTCTCCTTCCGCGTCGCCGGCCGCCGGCGCTCTCCCCGCCTCGGCCTCTACATGCCACCTCCGACTTTGTCGCTAAACACAAACATCTAGCGAACGTAGGACCTAGTTGTCCCCAAATCCGGTTCAATCTCTCTCCCACTCGATCCCCGTAAGACTCACAGAATCCAGCAAGAACAAACGATGATTAAATTTATATCCAACTCCAGAATTGCCGCCTGCTTGCATCCGCCCGCCACGCCGGAGTTGGACGCCGCCAATGGCCTCCCCGCCTAGATCCTCCTGGACACGAGGGTTTACTTCGCCGACCGCCAGAACTTCACCACGGCTAAAGCTGAGACAAGTAAAGGCCACGCCATCCAGCTCTCCATCTGCTTCGCCCGCCTGCCAGCCCTCTCCTATGTTTTGCATCCACTGCCCCGGCCTCCAGGATGCCGACTTCGCCGACGAGCCACATGTTATCCGCTCCGAGAAGCAGTTCCTCCTCCTGCACCTGCCAATGAACTGGTCCACCAGTGAGTACTACATTTATCAGGCCATTCCAGGAAAGCCGGCGCTCTCCCGGATTCCTCCGGTACCCGGTCGTAGTTACCTCCTGCCATATGATCTCGGCATTTACTGATGTAACAATGGGGAATACATGCTGGCTGGTCTGTGCCCGAGCCATAACTCGGGATATGAACTGCACTTGTACTCGTCCGTGTCGAACGGTTGGACCATGAAGCTGGCTAATTTGGAGAGACCACCACTTGATGAGCATTGGCCCATGGCGTCGCACAAGGTGATCCTACTTGGAGGAAGCATGCTGGGCTGGGTCGATCTTTGGAAGGGTATAATGGTGTGCGATGTGCTCTCTAATGATCAATATGTGCCGCAGTGGTTCATCCCACTTCCTGGCCCGATGCCTGGGAACGAAGCCGACGCCGCCGACCATCAGTGCGCACGGATGTTTCGGGATGTCACTTGCATCGATGGATTGCTCAAGCTTATCGAGATCAAACATTTTCAAATACCTGATGCGGTTGAAGAAAGCGTCGCGCCATGTGATCCAGATAGAACATATGATGAATGGTGCTTTGTGAGACCGCCACCAGATGATCCAGCCAAGAAGCGTTGGCCACATAAGCTAGTTGGTTGGAGGGCGGCCATATGGAATAGAGTGCTTTCCGACAGTGGTTGGCGCAAGGAGAGGGATGTTCATGTCGATGATATACTCGTCGAGAACCCACACCATTCAGCTTTGTTGGCTCAGCTGGGGGACGACATTGTTGGAAACTCGACGATAATGAACTTATTACCATCTTTCCCCACCCTGAGCATCCATGGTGACGATGTTGTCCACATGAATTCCAAGGTGAGGTTGGATGTCGACAAAGCGCAGAGGATCTCAATTGACATGAGAAACAAGACACTGAAAACAATGGCACCATGTCCCGTTGTTCGACATCATGACTAGCTTGTGTGTTGTCAGGTCATCTGAGTGTCACTCCAGGTAATTACTGACCAAGATGCATTAGGCGTTGTTTAGAACAATGGTTACTGGTGCATTTGTGGTGATCTGGTATGAATAAAGATATTATTCATGTTTCTTAGAAGAATAAAAATAGGACCTTGGGGTGTGGGGTGGTGAGGCGAGAGTGGTTGATCATTTTTAACAAAGCAAACCACTAATGTTAATGGTTAAACCCTGATGGTGTTGCCTTCTTTTCTTTTCGCTATCTTTCGAGTGGCTCGATATATACGTAGACGTAGGTAAAGGGATGTTGGCTAACTTGTGCTTGAATGTGCAATTCAAGTTGCTTGCTTGTTTTATTTTCTGAACCTCATTCATGATGACCGCTACAATGATTTTTCATGAATTTAACAGCTTTTCATTTGCCTCGTAAATGCAGCTTTGCCCCAGGTTATAGTACAAGCAAGCAACTCTGAAGATGTGAATGTGCCTTTGCACCAGATTGTTTACAATGGAAGCCATCATGAATATGGTAGTTTCGCAGACCCAGGCTATGGCAGCTACCAGCACCCACTCCTTGTTGCATTGCAGCAGCAACCAACGTACCAGCCTAACTGGCCACAATTTCCCAGTTGCATCTCATCAGGATCAGGTACTAGCATAGGTGAAGCTTGTGATGCAGTTGTGTTTCTTATTTGCATACCTGTCTTAAAACAATTAGCAAATTTGATAGAACTCAAGTAACATTAAACTGAGAGTTTAGTCATAAGCTGCATCTTTAGAAAGTACATCTATTTTATTTTACAAGGGAAAACATGAAAGAAAAAAGGAAGCATGCAGAGGCGTATGAAGTTGGTGAAACAGAGCAGAACTCTTCTCATAAGTTGTGATTAAGGAGAGAGTGACATATTGTCTAAAGACTGTGAACTTCAAAGCATTTCTTACCATCATAAAATCCACTAGTACATGCAGTTCAGTGGTTGCGATACTCAACTCCTGGTACTAACTATGCTTTTGTTGATTGTGGTATATATGCAGTGAACAACACCCAGCAGCCACATCCTGTGTTTAACACAGCCGGCTTCGGGCAGATGGTGCATCCACTGCCGCTGAACGACCGCGGCCAGTTTCAGCCTCCACCGCGACGGTCTCCTGTGCTGCAACCGCCCTTCAGCACCATGTCGCCGTCGATACCTCCCGTGGAAGCTGGAAACCTTGTTGTTGGCGGCACGCGACGAAGCCCACATCAACACTCACCCTACCGACGGCCCCGTCGAAAATTCTGGCCCCCCTTGTAGCTAGTCGAGGTAAAACTCTGATAATGTATATATGCGTGCAGTCATTTAAGATCATTTCCATGTCATGTAATTCATATGACATGGGCACTTGGATTCTGTTCAACAATGGATGTATATTTGGTCTCTGAATTTAGACACCAGTGATGCTGGCATTCTTATAAACATAATTTAGCTCGGAAATAGCTTTTCTTTTCTGAAGAAAAGAGGGGGGCCCTGCGATTGTTGTTAATAGAAACCAACACCAGATACAACAGGTTCAGCAGAAAAGAAATGTAATCAAGTACACAACAGATCTGACAAAAAGGGATAAACTACAGAATCAGAACTACGCTGGCAGACATTCCCCGGAGTCATGGAGCAGTCGGCCACCATCCTTTCACAGCATTGAAGACCTCCATTGCAATTTGCTCCATCAGCTGCTGCCCTTGCATAAGCACCAGCCTATTTGCCTCGTTTGTCTGCAATATAGCCCAAGATTGTAATGTACGACTGGCATAGGAAAAAGCATGTAAATTCAATTCTAGCCTGCAGCTCGCCACTGTATGCGACATCCACACCAGAATCCTATAGCTTTCACAGAGTAATTCTAAGAATAAAATGAGTAAACAAACTGGCCTCAGGTGCTTAGTTTCACGGAGATCTGACCCATACATAGCATAGAACAAAGAAAATTATGTGATAACACTGCTCTTAAAGTAAATGAGTTGTGATACTTACTGTTGCCATGTATGCAACATTTGTAGTATTCTTTAACTCCGTGACCCAGCAGAAGCTGCCGTGATAAGACATGTAGAGGACTGTTAAATTCTAAAGCGCTCATAATTGTCGTAAACAAGGATTTCACAACAAAACGGCATTGTCTGCAGTATTTGTAGTGTTCTTTGTTTGTATAATTTGGCAAAAAAAATGGTACGACATGCAGAGGCCCCTTAGAATTTGTAAACACTCATAGTAACTAGGATCTTATGACAAAACAGAAGAGGTAGACGCCCAAACCCAGAGAATGCAACATATCATATCATATCAATTCAGAATATCTGCCTGTTATAAAAATGGCCACCGGTCAACCAATCACACTCAATTTCTTCTTGATTTTCCAATTGGGAAGAGATACAAAACCTTATCCTAAACCTTATCCTAAATTAACAGGAAAAGCTGTCTATACTCCTCTACCCAAAACATGTAGTAGCAAAGCAGAAGTATGATTACCTAGAGCGCCTTTCAGATATTTGGATAACTGACATGGGTAAGCTGGACTGAAATATCCTCTGTCAGTGTCAAAACCGGCGGATCTTGGGTAGGGGGTCCCGAACTGTGCATCTAGGATCGATGGTAACAGAAGGGAGGGGACACGATGTTTACCCAGGTTCGGGCCCTCTTGATGGAGGTAATACCCTACGTCCTGCTTGATTGATATTGATGATATGAGTGTTACAAGAGTTGACCTACCACGAGATCGTAGAGGCTAAACTCTAGAAGCTAGCCTATGGTATGATTGTTGTATATATCTATCGACTAGCCTGGCCTCGGTTTATATAATGCACCAGAGGCCTAGGATAACAAGAGTCCTAGCCGAATACGCCGGTGGGGAGGAGTCTTTGTCTTGATCGCCAAGTCTTGTGGAATCTTCCTTGTATGCGGCAGCTGTCCGAACTGGCCCATGAGTATACGGCCATGGGGGTCCTCGGCCCAATCCAACTGATCGGGAGACGATGTGATGAGTACCCCCTAGTCCAGGACACCGTCAGTAGCCCCCTGAACTGGTCTTCAAGTTAGGGACGCTCCTCGATTCTTCCGAACTGTTCTTCATCTTCGGTTGACGGTCTTGAAAACTGGTTCAACAAATCTTCTCATCTTCGATCTTGAGGATCGCCGAAATGCATTCGGCGAGTTTACACGTCGGGTATCCGAGGAGCCCCTTTAAGTTTCCGGCCGTTATCAATGCCTTGTTATTTTTATGCCACACCTCGGGTTTGAAGTTGTTCCCGGGAGGCAGTGTCCTCTTGCGTCCGAGCTCTAACGTCGGACTGCATTCGAGGTATTTTTTGCGGCCGAGCACCAATGCCGGACCGCTTCCGAGCTCCAACGCCGGAATGTATCCGAGCTCCAACGCCGGACTATGTCCAAGCTCCAACGCCGGACTGTATCCGAGCTCCAATGCTGGACTATATCTGAGCTCCAACGCCGGACAGTGTCCCAGCTCCAACGTCGGACTATATCCGAGGTGTCATATCACCTTGGTTCAAAAAAGTTGAAGGAGTTTAGCCGAGCTTAATGCCGGAAATGCCCTCTATGGAGCCAGCCACTAGCGCCCGAGCTTTATGCTGGACTGCTTCCGAGGTGGTGCACCACCCCGACTGTGGGCCGATTTTTTGTCAATATTTTTTATTATTGCAATTTATTCTCTGCCAAGATATATGGCCAATAGCCCTCAAGGTGTGTATCTGTTTAAAATCCGAGATGCACCTGAAGGATGACGTAAGACCGCTGATCCCAGTAGCCGCTGAGACTCAGGTTGATTTGTAAAATCGGCCTGAGGATCAAGTCCTAGCTCGGCAGGATACTTCGGGACACAAAAAGCGGCGTGCTCAGTCCTCGAGACTCAGGTTGGGTGTGGCCGACCAACCTGAGGATCAAAATCTCCTCGGAAACTGTATTGCACTTTAAATTTTCTGCGTTGGATAGGTAATGCAGTAGCCCCCGAGACACTGGTCGGGTGGCAACACCAGATCAGGGGATCGATGTGCCCCTTTAACATTTGTAAATAATAAGCCCAAAGCCCAGTAGCCCCCGAGCCTTAATGCGGGCACGGGTGGCCGAATTAAGGATCAATATCCATAGTAAAATCACAAATTATGTGTAATGACTCTATGTATCCAAGTACTTTACGTCATTAATGCTCGGATCCGCATTGTACAAAACTTTGTTGACCGACCATCGACTTCCACCTCCTCGGCCAGTAGCCGAGGAGTGTTTGTCCTACTTTATAAAGCCTTTATGAGGGCAAAGATTTACGACAAACAAGGCAATCTGGCCATACGGTTTTATAAACAAAGGTACGCAGAGAGATATGTTATATTACGGTTTAACATAAGAAATGTCTTCCAAAGAAAATAGTCCCGCTATCGGTTTCTTTCTTTGGGTTGTCATGCTAAGCATGATCATGAAACCTCAGCTCTAATGTAAGAGAAAAATATCGAGGATTTTGTTTGGGAGGCCAGTTAATAGCCCCCGGTAGTGTTCGGCGACAGTCAAGGTCAAGCCGTAAACACTTCGGCCATTGTTATGAGTGGCCCGTCATTTAACACAGTCATCGGATCGCTGACCAGTTTACGCTTATTGTGACAGTTAGTTTTCGGCTTTCTCCACTGAGGTGCTTAACCGTGTGAGCTGGAAGCACAACCGCAGTGGTTCTCGCTTTGCACGCCTAGCTGAACAAAGCGGAACGTAGGAAGCAAGTGCAGGAGCCGGGCAACCCAACTATTGACCGAAGACACAATTCGAAACCGATGCATATATAGTAATATCCGAGTGAAGGAAATATGCCCTAAAGGCAATAATAAAGTTATTATTTATTTCCTTATATCATGATAAATGTTTATTATTCATGCTAGAATTGTATTAACCGGAAACATAATACATGTGTGAATACATAGACAAACAGAGTGTCACTAGTATGCCTCTACTTGACTAGCTCGTTAATCAAAGATGGTTATGTTTCCTAACCATAGACAAAGGAGTTGTTATTTGATTAACGGGATCACATCATTAGTTGAATGATTTGATTGACATGACCCATTCCATTAGCTTAGCACCCGATCGTTTAGTATGTTGCTATTGCTTTCTTCATAACTTATACATGTTCCTATAACTATGAGATTATGCAACTCCCGTTAACCGAAGGAACACTTTGGGTACTACCAAACGTCACAACGTAACTGGGTGATTATAAAGGAGTACTACGGGTGTCTCCAAAGGTACATGTTGGGTTGGCGTATTTCGAGATTAGGATTTGTCACTCCGATTGTCGGAGAGGTATCTCTGGGCCCTCTCGGTAATGCACATCACATAAGCCTTGCAAGCATTACAACTAATATGTTAGTTGTGAGATGATGTATTACGGAACGAGTAAAGAGACTTGCCGGTAACGAGATTGAACTAGGTATTGGATATCGACGATCGAATCTCGGGCAAGTAACATACCGATGACAAAGGGAACAACGTATATTGTTATGCGGTCTGACCGATAAAGATCTTCGTAGAATATGTAGGAGCCATTATGGGCATCCAGGTCCCGCTATTGGTTATTGACCGGAGACGTGTCTCGGTCATGTCTACATCGTTCTCGAACCCGTAGGGTCCGCACGCTTAAGGTTACGATGATAGTGATATTATGAGTTTATGCATTTTGATGTACCGAAGGTTGTTCGGAGTCCCGGATGTGATCACGGACATGACGAGGAGTCTCAAAATGGTCGAGACGTAAAGATTGATATATTGGAAGCCTATATTTGGATATCGGAAGTGTTCCGGGTGAAATCGGGATTTTATCGGATTACCGGGAGGTTACCGGAACCCCCCGGGAGCCATATGGGCCTTATTGGGCTTTAGTGGAAAAGTGAAAGGGGCTGCCCATGGTGGGCTGCGCGCCTCCCCCCTCCCCTAGTCCAACTAGGACTAGGAGAGGTGGCCGGCCACCTCTCTCTCTCTTTCCCCCTTGGGAATCCTATTTGGAATAGGATTGGGGGGGGGGGAGTCCTACTCCCGGTAGGAGTAGGACTCCTCATGCGCCTCCATAGGGCTGGCCGCACCCCTCTCCTTGGCTCCTTTATATACGGAGGCAGGGGCACCTCTAGACACACAAGTTGATCCACGTGATCTATTCCTTAGCCGTGTGCGGTGCCCCCTGCCACCATATTCCTCGATAATACTGTAGCGGAGTTTAGGCGAAGCCCTGCTGCTGTAGTTCATCAAGATCGTCACCATGCCGTCGTGCTGACGGAACTCTTCCCCGACACTTTGCTGGATCGGAGTCCGGGGATTGTCATCGAGTTGAACGTGTGCTCGAACTCGGAGGTGCCGTAGTTTCGGTGCTTGATCGGTTGGATCGTGAAGACGTACGACTACTTCCTCTACGTCGTGTCAGCGCTTCCGCAGTCGGTCTGCGTTGGGTACGTAGACAACACTCTCCCCTCTTGTTGCTATGCATCACATGATCTTGCGTGTGCGTAGGAATTTTATTGAAATTACTACGAAACCCAACAGTGGCATCCGAGCCTAGGTTATTTATGTTGATGTAATATGCACGAGTAGAACACAAGTGAGTTGTGGGCGATATAAGTCATACTGCCTACCAGCATGTCATACTTTGGTTCGGCGGCATTGTTGGACGAGACGACCCGGACCAACCTTACGCGTACGCTTACGCGAGACCGGTTCCCCCGACGTGCTTTGCACACAGGTGGCTTGCGGGCGACTGTCTCTCCAACTTTAGTTGAACCAAGTATGGCTACACCCGGTCCTTGCGAAGGTTAAAACGGAGTCTATTTGACAAACTATCGTTGTGGTTTTGATGCGTAGGTGAGATTGGTTCTTGCTTAAGCCCATAGCAGCCACGTAAAACTTGCAACAACAAAGTAGAGGACGTCTAACTTGTTTTTGCAGGGCATGTTGTGATGTGATATGGTCAAAGCATGATGCTAAATTTTATTGTATGAGATGATCATGTTTTGTAACCGAGTTATCGGCAACTGGCAGGAGCCATATGGTTGTCGCTTTATTGTATGCAATGCAATCGCGATGTAATGCTTTACTTTATTACTAAGCGGTAGTGATAGTCATGGAAGCATAAGATTGGCGAGACGACAACGATGCTACGATGGAGATCAAGGTGTCGCGCCGGTGACGATGGTGATCACGACGGTGCTTCGGAGATGGAGATCATAAGCACAAGATGATGATGGCCATATCATATCACTTATATTGATTGCATGTGATGTTTATCTTTTTATGCATCTTATCTTGCTTTGATTGACGGTAGCATTATAAGATGATCTCTCACTAAATTATCAAGAAGTGTTCTCCCTGAGTATGCACCGTTGCCAAAGTTCGTCGTGCCCAGACACCACGTGATGATCGGGTGTGATAAGCTCTACGTCCATCTACAATGGGTGCAAGCCAGTTTTGCACACGCAGAATACTCAGGTTAAACTTGACGAGCCTAGCATATGCAGATATGGCCTCGGAACACGGAGACCGAAAGGTCGAGCGTGAATCATATAGTAGATATGATCAACATAACGATGTTCACCATTGAAAACTACTCCATCTCACGTGATGATCGGTTATGGTTTAGTTGATTTGGATCACATGATCACTTAGAAGATTAAAGGGATGTCTATCTAAGTGGGAGTTCTTAAGTAAATATGATTAATTGAACTTTAATTTATCATGAACTTAGTCCTGGTAGTATTAGCATATCTATGTTGTAGATCAATAGCTCGCGTTGTTGCTTTCATACGTTTATTTTGATATGTTCCTAGAGAAAATTGTGTTGAAAGATGTTAGTAGCAATGATGCGGATTGGATCCGTGATCTGAGGTTTATCCTCATTGCTGCACAGAAGAATTATGTCCTTGATGCACCGCTGGGTAACAGACCTATTGCAGGAGCAGATGCAGACGTTATGAACATTTGGCTAGCTCAATATGATGACTACTTAATAGTTTAGTGCACCATGCTTAACGGCTTAGAATCGGGACTTGAAAGACGTTTTGAACGTCATGGACCATATGAGATGTTCCAGAAGTTGAAGTTAATATTTCAAGCAAATACCCGAGTTGAGAGATATGAAGTCTCCAACAAGTTCTATAGCTAAAAGATGGAGGAGAATCGCTCAACTAGTGAGCATGTGCTCAGATTGTCTGGGTACTACAATCGCTTGAATCAAGTGGGAGTTAATCTTCCAGATAAAATAGTGATTGACAGAATTCTCTAGTCACCATCACCAAGTTAGTAGAACTTCGTGATGAACTATAATATGCAAGGGATAACAGAAAACAACTCCCAAGCTCTTCGTGATGCTGAAATCAAACGAAGGTAGAAATCAAAGAAAACATCAAGTGTTGATGGTTGACAAGATCACTAGTTTCAAGAAAATGGCAGAGGGAAGAAGGAGAACTTCAAGAAGAACAGCAAGCAAGTTGCTGCTCAAGTGAAGAAGCCCAAATCTGATCCTAAGCCTGAGACTAAGTGCTTCTACTGCAAAGGGATTGGTCACTGGAAGCGGAACTACCCCAAGTGATTGGCGGATAAGAAGGATGGCAAAGTGAACATAAGTATATTTGATATACATGTTATTGATGTGTACTTTACTAGTGTTTATAGCAAACCCTCAGTATTTGATACTAGTTCAGTTGCTAAAGATTAGTAACTCGAAACGGGAGTTGCAGAATAAACAGAGACTAGTTAAGGGTGAAGTGACGATGTGTGTTGGAAATGGTTCCAAGATTGATATGATCATCATCGCACACTCCCTATAATTTCGGGATTAGTGTTGAACCTAAATAAGTGTTATTTGGTGTTTGCATGAATATGATTTGATCATGTTTATTGTAGTACGGTTATTCATTTAAGTAAGAGAATAAATTGTTGTTCTGTTTACATGAATAAAACCTTTTATGGTTACACACCCAATGAAAATAGTTCATTGGATCTCGATCGTAGTGATACACATAATCATAATATTGAAACCAAAAGATGCAAAGTTAATAATGATAGTGCAACTTATTTTAGCACTGCCGTTTAGGTCATATTGGTGTAAAGCGCATGAAGAAACTCCATGCTGATGGGCTTTTTAGAATCACTTGATTATGAATCAGTTGATGCTTGCGAACCATGCCTCATGGGCAAGATGACTAAGACTCTGTTGTTCGGAGCAATGGAGCAATGGAGCGAGCAACAGATTTGTTGGAAATCATACATACTGATGTATGTGGTCCGATGAATGTTGAGGCTCGCGACAGATATCATTATTTTCTGATCTTCACAGATGATTTGAGCAGATATGAGTATATCTATTTGATGAAACATAAGTCTGAAACATTTGAAAAGTTCAAAGAATTTCAGAGTGAAGTGAAAAATCATCGTAACAAGAAAATAAAGTTTCTACGATCTGATCGTAGAGAAGAGTATTTGAGTTACGAGTTTGGCCTTCAGTTAAAAACAATGTGAAATAGTTTCACTACTCACGCCACCTGGAACACCACAGCATAATGGTATGTCCGAACGTCATAACCGTACTTTATTGGATATAGTGCAATCTATGATGTATATTACCGATCTACCACTATCGTTTTGGGGTTATGCATTAGAGACAGTTGCATTCACGTTAAATAGGGCACCATCAAAATCCGTTGAGACGACGCCTTATGAACTGTGGTTTGGCAAGAAACCAAAGTTGTCGTTTCTTAAAGTTTGGGGTTGTGATGCTTATGTGAAAAAGTTTCATCCTGATAAGCTCAAACCCAAATCGGAAAAGTGCGTCTTCATAGGATACCCTAAAGAAAATGTTGGGTACACCTTCTATCACAGATCCGAAGGCAAAATATTCGTTGCTGAGAATGGATCCTTCCCAGAGAAGGAGTTTCTCTTGAAAGAAGTGAGTAGGAGGAAAGTAGAAAACTTGATAAGGTAATTGTACCTTCTCCCTTATTGGAAAGTAGTTCATCACAAAAATATGTTCTTGTGACTACTACACCAATTAGTGAGGAAGCTAATGATGATGATCATGTAAACTTCAGATCAAGTTACTACCGAATCTCGTAGGTAAACCAGAGTGAGATCCGCACCAGAGTGGTAATCCTGTTCTGGAGGTCATGTTACTTGAACATGACGAACCTACGAACTATGAGGAAGCGATGATGAGCCCAGATTCCGCAAAATGGCTTGAAGCCATGAAATCTGAGATGGGATCCATGTATGAGAACAAAGTATGGACTTTGGTTGACTTGCCCGATGATCGGCAAGCAATTGAGAATAAATGGATCTTTAAGAGGAAGACGGACGCTGATAGTAGTGTTACTATCTACAAAGCTAGAATTGTCGCAAAAGGTTTTCGACAAGTTCAAAGTGTTGACTACGATGAGAGTTTTTCACTCGTATCTATGCTAGAGTCTGTCCAAATCATGTTAGTAATTGCCACATTTTATGAAATCTGGCAAATGGATAAACAAAACTGCATTCCTTAATGGATTTGTTAAAGAAGAGTTGTATATGATGCAACCAGAAGGTTTTGTCAATCCGAAAGGTGCTAACAAAATGTGCAAGCTCCAGCGATCCATCTGTGGACTGGTGCAAGCATCTCGGAGTTGGAATATACGCTTTGATGAGTTGATCAAAGCATATAGTTTTATACAGACTTGCGGTGAAGCCTGTATTTACAAGAAAGTGAGTGGGAGCAATACATCATTTCTGATAAGTATATGTGATTGACATATTGTTGATCGGAAATAATGTAGAATTATTCTGTAAAGCATAAAGGAGTGTTTGAAAGGAGTTTTTCAAAGAAAGACTTCGGTGAAGCTGCTTACATATTGAGCTCTAAGATCTATAGAGATAGATCAAAACACTTGATAAGGTTTTTCAATAAGTACATACCTTGACAAGATTTTGAAGTAGTTCAAAATGGAGCAGTCAAAGAAAGAGTTCTTGCCTGTATTACAAGGTGTAAAGTTGAGTAAGACTCAAAGCCCGACCTCGGCAGAAGATAGAAAGAGAATGAAAGTCATTCCCTATGCCTTGGCCATAGGTTCTATAAAGTATGTCATGCTGTATACCAGATCTATTGTATACCCTGCACTGATTAAGCAAGGGAGTACGATAGTGATCTAGCAGTAGATCACTGGACAGCGGTCAGAATTATCCTTAGTGAAATAAGGATATGTTTCTCGATTATGGACATGACAAAAAGGTTCGTCGTAAAAGGTTACGTCGATGCAAGTTTTGACACAGATCTGGATGACTCTAAGTCTCGATCTAGATACATATTAAAAGTGGGAGCAATTAGCTAGAGTAGCTCCATGCAGAGCATTGTAGACATAGAATTCGCAAAATACTTACGGATCTGTATGTGACAGACCCGTTGACTAATATTCTCTCACAAGCAAAACATGATCACACCTTAGTACTCTTTGGGTGTTAATCACATAGCGATGTGAACTAGATTACTGAATCTAGTAAACACTTTGGGTGTTGGTCACATGGCGATGTGAACTATGGGTGTTAATCACATGATGATGTGAACTATCGATGTTAATCACATGGTGATGTGATCTAGATTATTGACTCTAGTGCAAGTGGGAGACTGAAGGAAATATGCCCTAGAGGCAATAATAAAGTTATTATTTATTTCCTTATATCATGATAAATGTTTATTATTCATGCTAGAATTGTATTAACCGGAAACATAATACATGTGTGAATACATAGACAAACAGAGTGTCACTAGTATGCCTCTACTTGACTAGCTCGTTAATCAAAGATGGTTATGTTTCCTAACCATAGACAAAGGAGTTGTTATTTGATTAACGGGATCACATCATTAGTTGAATGATTTGATTAACATGACCCATTCCATTAGCTTAGCACCCGATCGTTTAGTATGTTGCTATTGCTTTCTTCATAACTTATACATGTTCCTATAACTATGAGATTATGCAACTCCCATTTACCGGAGGAACACTTTGGGTACTACCAAACGTCACAACGTAACTGGGTGATTATAAAGGAGTACTACAGGTGTCTCCAAAGGTACATGTTGGGTTGGCGTATTTCGAGATTAGGATTTGTCACTCCGATTGTCGAAGAGGTATCTCTGGGCCCTCTCGGTAATGCACATCACATAAGCCTTGCAAGCATTACAACTAATATGTTAGTTGTGAGATGATGTATTACGGAACGAGTAAAGAGACTTGCCGGTAACGAGATTGAACTAGGTATTGGATACCGACGATCGAATCTCGGGCAAGTAACATACCGATGACAAAGGGAACAATGTATGTTGTTATGCGGTCTGATCGATAAAGATCTTCGTAGAATATGTAGGAGCCATTGTGGGCATCCAGGTCCCGCTATTGGTTATTGACCGGAGACGTGTCTCGGTCATGTCTACATCGTTCTCGAACCCGTAGGGTCCGCACGCTTAAGGTTACGATGATAGTGATATTATGAGTTTATGCATTTTGATGTACCGAAGGTTGTTCGGAGTCCCGGATGTGATCACGGACATGACGAGGAGTCTCGAAATGGTCGAGACGTAAAGATTGATATATTGGAAGCCTATATTTGGATATCGGAAGTGTTCCGGGTGAAATCGGGATTTTACCGGATTACCGGGAGGTTACCGGAACCCCCCGGGAGCCATATGGGCCTTATTGGGCTTTAGTGGAAAAGTGAAAGGGGCTGCCCATGGTGGGCTGCGCGCCTCCCCCCCTCCCCTAGTCCAACTAGGACTAGGAGAGGTGGCCGGCCACCTCTCTCTCTCTTTCCCCCTTGGGAATCCTATTTGGAATAGGATTGGGGGGGAGTCCTACTCCCGGTAGGAGTAGGACTCCTCCTGCGCCTCCATAGGGCTGGCCGCACCCCTCCCCCTTGGCTCCTTTATATACGGAGGCAGGGGGCACCTCTAGACACACAAGTTGATCCACGTGATCTATTCCTTAGCCGTGTGCGGTGCCCCCTGCCACCATATTCCTCGATAATACTGTAGCGGAGTTTAGGCGAAGCCCTGCTGCTGTAGTTCATCAAGATCGTCACCACGCCGTCGTGCTGACGGAACTCTTCCCCGACACTTTGCTGGATCGGAGTCCGGGGATTGTCATCAAGCTGAACGTGTGCTCGAACTCAGAGGTGCCGTAGTTTCGGTGCTTGATCGGTTGGATCGTGAAGACGTACAACTACTTCCTCTATGTCGTGTCAGCGCTTCCGCAGTCGGTCTGCGTTGGGTACATAGACAACACTCTCCCCTCTCGTTGCTATGCATCACATGATCTTGCGTGTGCGTAGGAAATTTTTTGAAATTACTATGAAACCCAACACCGAGAATGTTTTTGCCGAATCTATAAAGGTGTCCGGCATTGCACTGCGAGACTTGTGCTGAAAACACACAAATAGTTTAAATGTGCCAAAAAGCTTGGAGAACCAAGAAACGTCAGTAAAAACATGACGTCCGAACAAGATCAAGTGTTCGGTGCCAATCCGAAAATTGGTCTTAGAAAAAAGAAGTGCTTCTATCGTGCTTTAACATGATACATCCTATCTCAAGACATCGAGCGGGTCAGCCTAGGGCTTCAACCTCCTATCCCGAGGGCGGAGTACTTCTCATTAGGCCAGTTTAGCAAACTAAACTCTAGCGGCTTTGAGAGAGAAATTAGGCTCCCCGGCTAGTGACCGCACACTCGCGTCGAAAAAAAGAGTGATAAATAATAATAATAAAACTTTGCAACGACTAAGAAGAAGAACACTTATTATAAAACGGCTCAAATAAGCTTAACAGCCCCCAAGTGACTTAAGTAAAAGAATGATTCCATGTACCGAAGTACTTATATCATATCTATGTTCAACCAAACTTTAAACGCGTCTTAACCGACCGTCGGCTTCTCCCTCTTCGGTCAAGGACCGAAAAGTGTTATGTACTCCACCTGTCGAGAATATCGACAGTGTTTCCAATAACCAGGCAATCAGGCCATAAGGCTGTAACAGACAAAGCGCGCTCAGGGAACTTATGCTATATTACTGCAAAGTGTAAGAAGCATCTTCGAAGAAAATAGTACCCCCACCGATACCTTTCTTCGGCGCTCATTGTTATTATGAGACTTGTGCAATAGATTTTTTGTACTCATGAGTTCCATTGTGTGCCGACCATGATTGAAAACAATAAGAGCGCTAGCTTTCAGCTTCACCCAGTCTGAGGTCAGAGCTCGGAGGACCCGGTCGTGACAATCGCAGAGGTGCTCCCTTTACTCCCTAGCCGAACAATCGGGAACGTAGGGGTAAGCACAGGAGCCAGGCAACCCAGCTTGCAAATCGCTTAAGTCAATATGGTGCATATTGTGGCGTAATACACGAATAAGGAACGAAGCCGTACAAGTATAATCATATGCAAGAGGAAAAGCTTCATAAAGAAAGCCCACAAATAAACGGGGTATTTGAATATGTGTGTCACAAACAAAGTTTGGACAAGGAAATTTTTTACAAGCAACTTTTTCCAAAAAAAGTATAATGCTTGGTCGAACCGAACACAAGTTAAAAATTAAAACTTTGAGCATGAAAGCGACTTAGCTGGTTAATGTGTTCGGCAGTGATGACGTGGTCCGAGCTTGATGCGGGATAAGGTTCCATCCCCCAAGCCGGTCCCGAGGTGGCGGAGCGGAGAGCTCAACACGCCGAAGTGGTGACATAGCACGGTCAATGCAGACCGGCAGAGTGATGCCGAAGTCCTTGGATCATTTTCCTGTGCACAAAAAGTAATGCAAACCGGAGATAATAGTAATAATAATAATTAAAAAAACGGGTCCTTCCCAAATCTATCAGCTGCTTCATCTTCAGGTCAACAGCGACCAACCATATCTTTCTAGTGTCAAATTTCAAGTTACACAAGAGGTAAACAGTATCATCACAGTGACAATTTGAACTTAGAACAGGGAAAGACGTAGACCAATTCTTCAAAGCTAATTCTCCGCCGGCATTGCCGATTTGATGCCTAGAGTGGTCAATGGATATTTCCTCATCATAATGCATGCACTCCTTGATGCGGAGCATCCTATGGACATCACCATGTTCACCTTCATTGCACCTCAAGCCCCAAGTGGACCTACCAGACTTAAGGTGAACTCACTTCTCTTCAAGGTTTACATGAATATCCATAGGACTTGGTTGATACCTCACCATGGATCATTGTGTATCACTAGGTATGAGGACGACCACCACCAAGCAGTTGGGGAGCATCCCGGAGGCCAAGGAGAAGGACCCCAAGGCCACAAGGAGGAAGAAGGAGTGCAACAAGATCAACTCTGCACCTCCCAGGCGACCCCGTGCCCACGGGCCTCTAAGACCCCGTGCGCACGGACTACACAGGAAGCTAGCGCTGGAGCACCCCGTGCTCACGGGCTTGTACCGTGCCCACGGGACCCCCGTGCGCACGGGCCCAACTTACCCCGTGCGCACGGGCCCTACAGGATGGACGGTTGTGATTACTGTTTGGGCCTCCTCTTCATCCACCTCGTCCCTCACCTCCAACCACCTATATATTCCGTACCTAGACCATTTATTAGGGAGAGCAAAGTATATGAGATGATTATGTGAGCTTTGCTCCTTGTACCCACTCCTCTAGGAGATCATGACCTCCTAAGGGAGAAGATCCACTTGTGGATATCAAGACCCCACATGTGGGAAGGATCCCCGTCATAGGATCATCAAGACCTCTCTCCTCATAGGATTGGGATGAACTAGTATCTTGTATCTTTCCTTTGTTGTTCTTGGATCATTGTGACCTCTTGTATGTTCTTGGATCTAGCATATGTGTGATTGGATCTAGTCAATTGAGTGTTTCCTCTTGTTTTCTCTCTTGTGTTCTTCTTGTTCTTGGGGATTCTCCCTCCAATTCGTGAAAGATCTCTCCATAGGGTTCCACCCTACAACATCTTGGTATCATGAGCAAGGTTGATCATGAAATTGGAGCCCCCCTTTTTTTCTAGCCTAGTTTTGTTGATTTTGTCCCAATTTCGAAAATTCCCCACCAAAAATAGCCCCAATTTTTTTATGATTTGTTGGTTTGATGAGGTTTTTTTTGGATTTGATCCATGGATTTGCTTGGTTTCAAGTGGATCTAGCTTTCCTCCACCTTCCCCTACCTTCCATCCTTCGATTTTGACCTCAGATTCGAGATTACCCATGGATCCGGAGCAGTTCGTCCGCTCGCAGAGCACCCCGTGCACACGGGCCATCGGGACCCCGTGCACACGGCCCCCCGTGCACATGGGCTTCGCAGACCCCGTGCGCACGACCCTTCCAGTGCGCTTCCGCCACTGCCCCTTCATCCCCCCACCCTCCCATACCACCCCCATACCCCCAGCTAAACCCCAGCAACGAAATCCATCCATTTGGAGCCCAGATCGAGAAGAAATCCGCCAAACCCGCATGTACCAGGTGACCCCGTGCCCTCGGTGTGTGTACCGTGCGCACGGGACCCCGTGCCCACGGGCCCTAGACCCCGTGCGCACGACCCCCCTACAGCAGTCGCGTGCACTTCACCGTTTCAGCCATAACTTCCACATCCAGAGTCCGATTTTCGCATTCTTTAGCTCGTTGAGTAGCTATTGATATCCCCCATCCACCTAGATAGGTTCCATCACCATTTGACTCCATCAAAAAATTTACATTTTGGCATCTTTTCCTAGGCCCTCCACCATATCATCCGCAAAACCACCATAGCCTTCCGCAACCTAACCCTTTTTGCTCCATATAGCTTTTGTGGTTGTTTGAGTTGTGACTTGAGTCTCCTAAGGTGTTTCGGCTACTTAGGGACGGTTGCTTCTTCGTCAACCACCACCACCACTTCCACATTACCATCTCCGCTTCCACCATTTGACATTTTCCATATGAGATTTTGAGTTTGCGGTTTTTACCGTTTCCTAAGGTGTTTCGGCTACTTAGGGACGGTCTACATCATCTTGGTATCTACATCAAGACCACCGCCACTCATCATCGCCACGAGGTCATCATCGACATCGACCACTTCACCATTTTGACAACCTAACCGTAAGCAAGAACGGTAACCTCTATATCATCTTGGTATCGTGGTATCCTATCATTGTACATTCTTGCCATTACATTGTTAACCCCTTAGCCCATTTTGCGTCACTTGCCTATCGAGACTAGCCATTTGAGTATTGCCGGCAACGTTACTTGTGCACATACCAGATCATATTGGTATCATCTTGGCATCATATCATCTCTTGTGTCACAAGATTGTTCCCGCATATACAAAATCGCTATCTTGGTTTGTGCATTTCGCATGTGGCCATATATATAAAAAGAGAGAGAATAAGCTTTTAAGCAAAGAAAAGAGAGCAAAGAAGCTTGTAAGCAAGAGCCATAGCATCGCCACATTGCATACCATACTACCATATTGATCATCTTGGATCATCGTATGCGAAACATCAGAACATCATACACATAGCATACTTGGGATAGAAAGCTCATACATTTTGCTTCTTATAGGTTGTGCACAAGTGTCGTATCCGCCTATTGAGCAATCGTGCTAGCGTCTCTCTTGAGTTGTGCAACACGAGCGTTTTCCGTGGATTCCACATTTTGTGCTCATTCCTTGGTTGCATGACCCCATTTATCTATCCGTGTGTGTGTGTTTCCGTGTGCCACATATTTCTATTGGTCTACTTATTTCACTTGCAAATTTGTGAATCTTTTCCAACATTATTGACCCTTGCTAACATTTTTGCATCAAATTTTTGTGCCACTATCCTCACCGAGCTCCACCATAAGCCTTACTTGTGTAGGTGTGAGAATTGACAAGATCCGGTACCAATTGTGCTATTTCCTTGTTACATTATTGAGTGATCATTGATCCATCTTCAACATTGGATAAGGTACATTGGTCTAGTTCTTTCCTTTCTTCCACTCACATTTGCTCGAGTCTTGTGATGGATAGGCAAGGCATTTCATCTCCGGTCTTCCACGACAACGACGGCGCGAACAACTACATCACCAAAATGCCCATCTTCGGACTACAACGAGAATGTGAAGCATTGATCGACTCACCGTCGACATTCACCAACGCGAAGCACGGACAAGGGACTACATCGACACCAAGTTGGATGCACAATTGGATGACATCCGACATGTGTGGGCCAACTACAAGTCTTCTTCCTCTTCGTCATCTTCACGGCGGAGACGCTCAAGTCGCAAGTCTTCGTTACGGCCATGCGGTGCAAGTACCACGCGGCACCATCATCATCTTCGAGGCGACCACCAAGAGCATGAAGAGCGACCTTCGGGACGAGAGTTGGCTTCTCTGCCACCCCCGTGCACAGGGGCAGTGGACCCCCGTGCACACGGGACCCTGTGCCCACGGCCTCCTGAACCCCTGTGCGCACGGGCTCTACAGAACAGCACCATTGACCCCAAGGATGCGGCTTCGACAACAACTTTGGCATATTCGCCAAGTGATGTCAAGGCATCTTCGCCTTTGGACGTACGGCATCTTCGCCTACTTCCCACGAGTACGCCTACTTCAACATCATCAAGTCCAAGGCGATCACCTACGAGCGAGGGCGACACTTCCTTTTTTGGAAGCCCCTCAATGGAGATTGTTGAGCATGGGATTTTCCCTTCGACCACGGCGACAAATGATGACTTGAGTGACTTGTGCCACCATATTGAGAGTGAGAGTGACTTCACCACTAGCCCCATATATGACGAGTTGCCACAACTCCCATGTGAGGAGAACCACAACCCCCACCACTTGAGTGAGATGAGTGACTCCACCATATGTGAGTTTGAGTGCACCTACCTTGAGGGAGTGAGTGAACCACCACATAGAGAGAGTGAGATAGTTTATAGGTCATGTGAGGCCACTTTCAACTCTAACGACTTGGCCTCTACCTCTATTGTGTCTTCTCATTTGGTGCTAGGTCCCATTTATGATGATGCCCCGATCCTCGACGACTTCGTCCTCCCTATGGACAAGATGATGGCCATGGTGGAATACGATGCACTCCCCACATGGTTCCATCATGATGAAGATGACCACGACTCGATCTTCGACACCTCACCTACACCACATGAGTGGAGCTCCATAGGTAACATAGGTGATGGTGCTTCTCTTGTCCCACTAGTGGACTATCTTGCAAATGATTGCTTGCATGATGATGATCACCCTATGGATTCATCACATACTATGTCTTGTTTCGATATGCCACCCATTTATGATGAATATGATGATGAGCATGTTGAATTGCCTACTTGTGATGCTATGCTCCATAGGATACCATGTGAAAATTCTTTTGGTCACATCATGTTTGACAATCCTTTGAACTTGTCATATGCTATGAGTAAGATATCCCATATTGCATCATTTCAATCTCAACATAGTAACTATGCTTGCCCATTAAAATAAATCCTATTTGCACATATGGCATAGATGACGAGATGATGATCATTGGCTTTTGTTTCTCTTGCGATGATATTGCTATGCTTCCTTTGCAAAATTTGTGCAATTCATCTCATATGCCATGCCATGAAAATTATTGTGTTTCACATGATTACATCCCTTGTGTGCAGCACATGCATACCATTCCTCACAATGCTCTAGATATTGCGAGTGATGCATTACATCCTTTGAGTCTCCATTATGCTATACATAACAACAAACCTCTCATGATGGATGACATGTTTCTATATCGTGCAACTCGTTTATTTGAGCATTAGATATTTTGTGCTAACCAACACAAGCACGTGCGCATCATGATGGATGATGTGTACATCTACCACGCACACATAATTTTCCCTTTGTTTTTGTTCTGTGTAGGTACTCATGTATACTCGTCAACCTCTCAATCTCAAGAGTTGACGAAACGAGCTCTTGAGAGCAACGACAATTTGGGATCCCGTGGATTGTCCTTCCTACCATTCTCTTCGCGCAACGACTACGCGCATCTCTTCTACTTGGCTCTCACAAGGCTATGGGCTATATATCACTTGTTACTTTATGACCATTGTATCTTGTTCACTTTGCATGCTATGCCTCTTTACATGATTTTCCATGCAATTGTGACCCTTGCTTGCATCTACCCATGATTCATCTTTATACTACTTCTATGTGTATTTGCATGCTTGGTGGAGATTCTAGTAGCCATTGCCATGTTTTCTTTGTGCCCAATGCTTTTGATGCTTGTTGTGTTGGGAGAGTCATTATGCCCCATTGATATTTACATATGCCCTCTCGCCAATACATTGATGATGTTTTGCTCATATCTTGCTTTCATGCTTGTGCTATGTCATATGAATTATTCATGCCCACTATTTGTACACATGACATTCTAGCCATGATTCCTTCTAGTATGTTGCATCTTCGCACTACTAGCTTGCACTACTTGATCATTATGATTGCCTCGCACATGATGAACAATTGCTCTTTCTATTGTGTTGAGTGCCACTCTATATTCACCACACCCCGCGCACATTATGCTTGGATTGTCTTGCACTTGCCCCATGTGTTTAGACATCTCATTATTTTTGGTGTTGTGAATGCTTCATATGCATACCATAGACCATTTGTTGAGCGCCTTATGCATGCTTTCTATGAGTTTGAGGTAGATTCTTATTCTCTTGACACACATATTTGCATCGCTACCTCACATTTACATGCTTGTTTCCATGATGTCCTTGATTTCACTCAATTTATGTGCTTTCATGCCATGTCACAATCCTTTGTTACACCATATGCTATGCGTGATGACAACACTTGTTGGGTGAATCACCTCTCGAATGCTTGGTTTTGCTCTAATGCCAACCACATTTGTTTTTCCAAGTGCTTGTTGTCTTTGCTCCTTTTGAAGGAATTTCAAGAGGGTGCGACATTGGAGAGTGCCCATTTCAAGATACAAGAGGACGAATGCTTGGTGATCGTCAACTTATACGCGACGACATCATCTCTTTCCCATGGTGATATGGTTTATGATCCAGGGTCGGATCTTTCCCAAGGGGGAGGGAAAGTTGCGGAGCATCCTATGGACATCACCATGTTCACCTTCATTGCACCTCAAGCCCCAAGTGGACCTACCGGACTTAAGGTGAACTCGCTCCTCTTCAAGATTTACATGAATATCCATAGGACTTGGTTGCTACCTCACCATGGATCATTGTGCATCACTAGGTACGAGGACGACCACCACCAAGCTGTTGGGGAGCATCCCGGAGGCCAAGGAGAAGGACCCCAAGGCCACAAGGAGGAAGAAGGAGTGCAACAAGATCAACTCTGCACCTCCCAGGCGACCTCGTGCCCACGGGCCTCTAAGACCCCGTGCACACGGACTACACAGGAAGCTGGCGCTGGAGCACCCCGTGCGCACGGGCTTGTACCGTGCCCACGGGCCCAACTTACCCCGTGCGCACAGGCCCTACAGGATGGACGGCTGTGATTGTTGTTTGGGCCTCCTCTTCATCCACCTTGTCCCTCACCTCCAGCCACCTATATATTCCGTACCTAGACCATTTGTTAGGGAGAGCAAAGTATATGAGATGATTATGTGAGTTTGCTCCTTGTACCCACTCCTCTAGGAGATCATGACCTCCTAAGGGAGAAGATCCACTTGTGGATATCAAGACCCCACATGTGGGAAGGATCCCCATCATAGGATCATCAAGACCTCTCTCCTCATAGGATTGGGATGAACTAGTATCTTGTATCTTTCCTTTGTTGTTCTTGGATCATTGTGACCTCTTGTATGTTCTTGGATCTAGCATATGTGTGATTGGATCTAGTCAATTGAGTGTTTCCTCTTGTTTTCTATCTTGTGTTCTTCTTGTTCTTGGGGATTCTCCCTCCAATTCGTGAAAGATCTCTCCATAGGGTTCCACCCTACAACACTCCTTACGCCAATAGTTCCAAGAAATCATCCTATACCATGTTATTATCTTCCAACCAACATTGTCCCGCACCGGCTGCTCTGCCAAAAGATCTGAATCATAAACTACAAGAATGTCATCATACACCGGTTCATCAATCTGTCTTTCATAAGTTTCTACCTCAACAAGTTTAATCAAGCCATCGCTGGACGCAATGTCGCGAATGTTCCACGGACATACTCTAAGACCACCCTTATTGCCAGGCATCAGCATAGGCAACTGAATGACCTGCACCACAGGCACCTCGTCGAGCACATTGCAGAGAAAAATTCCCCTCCAGAGATCGACCCAGCCGAGTGTGCCTCCTCCAAGCGAAATCACCTTGTGAATCACATCTACCTACGTCCGAGAATTTACCTTGTCTGACATGTCCGTTGATGCCACCTTAGTGCTCCAAGCCCATGTTGTGGACGAGAAGAGATGCAGGTCATAGACCAAAGGGGCCTGTGTGAAACAGAGAGCGGCCATCAAGAAATGGCCGTCGTCGCCATGGGGCAAGAGGCCGACCTCCCAGGCTCTGGTGACGAATAGAAGGGGATCTGGGAGCAGGTGGAGTGACGGCCGCCGGGGTCCGTCTTTGTAGACGAAGTACTCGTGGAGCCCCTCCTCGTTGTAGGGGCCGAATTTGAAGGTGACCCAGAGGAGGAGGTCCTTGTGGGAGCAGATTATGCGGGGCCTCTCCGGGAAGTCGACCTCCTCGATGCCCGGGCAGTGGATGCACACGCAGGAGACATCCGGCGGGTTGGCGGTGCAGAAGGTGGCCTGGATGGTGTAGCAGCTCCTCGAGATGGCTTCGGCGGTGGTGGCGGTGGTGCGGTCAGCGACATACGCCAGCGGCTCCAGGAGGACCCAGTCGGCGGTGGCAGCATCAGGGCTGCACCAGAGATGCGGGGGCCGGCAGGAGGCGGGGCGAGGAGACTCGCGGGGGACATAGACCGACCGACACAGGCAAGTGTGTGTGATTTCGGGCTGGGGAGACCGGATTTGTCTCGCCTCTTGACTAGCTGACTGGACTTGCCTATGTGACAGTGACACATAGAGAGAAAATCTGACGTGGCACGAAGACTCAAGATTGGATTCAAAACCAGTCAACATGTGGAAAGAGTATCAGGAAGCCTCTTATAGCATGTACATGAGTCCTTAAATGCCCCTATATACCGGGGCGGACGACCCGATCAATGACCGCTCACAAAATCGTGATTTTAATGGGCTCCTTGAACCGGCCCTATACGTCCAGCCTGACTGGCGCCTCATGTTCAGTTGGGCAAATATGAGGAGGTCCGGACACGTCCGCCACGTTGGACTGACGGACGGCACCCAAGCAGGCACACATTGAAACCAATCGATACAATGAGTACGCATTTATCTCGCCACTCCGGCACGTCGCCTGAGGGGCCAAATCCGGTTACTAAGCCGGATGGGCAGCCTGAACCCTAGTGTTCTCCATTTACTCATTTTACACCCTATTTCTTGCGTTCGTGGCTCCACCATGAGCACGTCCAAGCTCGCCATCCACTCCCGATCCGCTCCAAGCTCGCCTTTCGCTGGTAGCCATGGTCCGCCAGCGGATCACGTACTACAAGATGCATACTCCACAACGTCAGCCGAGATCGAGGAGAGACGTGTGTCATCCACGCATGGCGCGCTGCTTGCATTGCAGTCGGCCTGCCTCCAAACTCTCCGAAGCAACAGGAGGTGGCGCTGGGGGCAGTAGAGCAGGATGAGGCGGAGAAGGGGGCGCTAGATGCAGAGACAAAGGATGAGGAGGATGAAGGCAAGGTGGATTCGGCGCCTCCTGCGATTGGATTCGCCATGGACAACACGTTGGCCGAGTTCGAGGCCGCCCAAGCAGAGGAGGTGACTGAGCAACATGCCATCCTCTAGTCCATCCAATCGGAGCTCGAGGTCGCGACAAACCGCAACTACCTCCACGAGGCGGACACGAAGAGTGAATCCTCTTTTTTGCAATCTTCAGCACTTATTTGAAAAGTAGTGTGGTGTAATGTTTACCCTTGGTGCCTTGAAGGGCATTCATCGAGCTGCCACGCTCCTCGTTTGTTTCCTTTGATCCTGGGATGAGGCATATGTTTTTCGAGAGATGTTGTTTTCCATACATATCTTGTTATGGACATCAGCCAATGAATATATGTATATGTTGATAGGAATTGTTGTCTTCCATGTTGCTATGTCTTTGAAAGACGCAATCTAACCAGATGTTTCCGATTGATGACCTAAAGGACTTGTTGATCACATAATCAGTTCGCATCAACATCAAAGAAGGCATGTATATTGGAAACATAAATAACAAACTCTATAACAGTTGATCTCGTCTTTTTTGACATCGTCAAATCGACTTGGAAAGTTATACAAAGAAACTTGAACTCGGTAGAACATCCTTGAGATGAGACAGACCATGGTAAAAATCAAGTAATCTTCATGTAATTACTAACTTGGCATCGGATGATTTGTCAGTATTTTTGAAAGAAACCTCATTCGACATACATGTGAGAAATCGGTGCCACTTAACTCCCTTTCATGTAAATGAACGCACGCCTAGGGATGCCAGCCGGGGAGGACCAGCACAGCAGAACAACAACCATCACCAACGACGAGAAGTGTAGATTGGATGGGTCATATGAGTAAACACACAGACGACCAGCCGAATACAAATGGATCCACCGGAGATGAACGCAGACCGGATCTAAGAAGATCCACCAAAGACCAGTGCCAACTGAATCCAAAGTGTTCCGCTGAAGACACACCTCACCACGCCCTTCGTTGGCACTAGACGCACCACCAAGACGGGGATGGAATGCGAGGAGCCGAGGACATTATTCTAACTCTGGGCCACCGCTGCCGCAACCAAACTTAAAAGTACCAAAAGCAAGAACAGGATCCCTCCTGTCAGTGGGAGGGCGGGGTCCATCTCACCTCCAAGGCCCAAAGACCATCAGACACAGGGCGGACTACTGACGGCAGTGACGAGATATCCTCCCACATCATGTGCTCATGTGGTAAAAATAGACACGACCCCACAAAATAAGTAATATGACCATCCATGAATCTTTTGTCTCTCAAATCAAACAATCCACAAGATGGTTCATCTCTTACCATGTCAAGGAAGCATTATGGTAAAATTGAGGGTCCGCGTTGAGGGTCATCCGAAGTTAATTCACAACCCCTCGCCGACAGGTTAATACGTAGCAAACTCAAGAACCTAAGGCCTTTCATAACTTCTGGAATGCACACCATAGCTTCTGGGTTACTTCGATGGAATTCACATATCGATGGATCAAGCTACAGTAGCAAGTTTGATGTTAACCACTGTGTGGAAATTTTAGCAGTCATCGTCGCTATCATACTTGAACACCGTTCATTTTGCTCTTGGTGCTGTTGGAGAAATGAAAAGAACAATTACAAAGTTTACAAAGTTGGTCAAACTTTACAAAGTTTGACCTTAGACAAATCTTATGGTAGGCTAGGAAGTCTCATTAGTGGGAGCAACTAACCAAGGAGTACCCCTTGCAAGAGCCTCTTGGTTAGTTGAGCTCTACACATGAGAAACAAAAACCAGCTCTCAAAAGTGCTCAAAACTTTGAATACTGAAATCTTTTTCTTATGTGGAGCTCTTCGAATGTTTTTTTGGTATGAAATGTTGTAAGCACCTACAGAGTTTAAGCATATTTGATGTCACGAAGTTTCGAATTTTAAAATAAATTATGCAAGGACATCGGAGTTGAAAAACCACTCTCTTGCATTATTAATTAGCAGCTATTCATTAGCAAACCATACGAGCAAACATACTCCATCATGTTAACGAGCACACAATGACACAAACATAGGTCACATATGCTCAGGTACCACACCATCACACAGCTATCAAAGCACACTCGCGCTAAGTAAGTACCACAACTGATCGAGCGAGACGGCAGTTGTCGTGGATCTGCTTGACGAGTCCGAGGTTGATGATGCCCGAGGCGGAGCGTGGCCATTGTTTCTCCTTGGCCTTGTACCTTATCACTAGACCTGGCCATGGGCAGCCCGGCCCGACACGAAAAAGCCCGACCCGGCCCGTCCCGACGCTGCACCCGGGCCGGGCTCAGGCCTAGATTTTGAGCCCGAGGACGGGCCGGGCTTAGGCTCGGGCTCAGGCAATAATATCTCACATCTAAGATGACATCACAACTATTTGTAGACCATCTATAGATGTCTTTTCCTGTTTTTTGTTCTTTTTTGTTCAGCCCACCACGTTGTTGTCTTTTTTTTGGAGAAACAACACGTTGTTGTCTTGTCCAGTAAATCGTTGCTGCTGTTGCTGCTGGACACCTCCCGTATTGAGATAAAACCTTGCCGTTGCTGCTGGGCCTTGTAGTTGTTGCTAGGCCTGACTAGTTTTATTTGTTTTTTGTTGCTCTTGTTTGGTTCGGTCTGTCTTTGCTTGTTTCTGTATGGACTCCTGATCTTTGCAGTGCAGCAAAAAAAAGGGAGAAAATGATTAATAAAAAAAGCAATGAGAAGAAAAACAGCAGGTGCAAAAAGTAAAAAAAAAACAAATGTTTTTAGTTTTGTGACTGAAAAAGCAGAAAATCAGTACAGGAGAAGGTGCCTTCTTTGTTCGCTTCTGACTGGTCCTTCTTCCTTCTTTTCTCTCATTACTGCTACTGAAGTACAGGAAGTTGAAAAAGAAAGAAAAAAATAAAGGTGGGTTATAAGAAAAAAATTGCTCTTAATTTTTACTGTGGGAATAAAAACACATCGAAAAATATTACCAGTGTTTTGAATCCCTCAAACAACAAGTTATCAGTTAGATTGACATTCACTTGTTTTCCTTCATACTCAACGTCTTGAAGAAAAATGTCCCATTTAACAAAATGTAGCGCTAGAGTGAAACCAGTTATCCTATTTAACAAAACAAAAATATAGTTGTAAACAATCATTGTATGGAATGATGCATGACACAGAAAAAAATAAATTGTATTATAGGAGTTGACCAAACAAAAAAGCAAGTTAGAATTTGAGCACATGGTATGAAAGTGATAAACAAAAGCTGGACTATCATCAAATTCAAAACTCTCAAACAAAGACTTCGTCAACTACAACTACAAAGGCTTGTTGCAAGTCGATTGTGGACTTGCAACTTCGGCACCTATATACAACTACAAAGGCCTTGTTGTGAGTCGGCGGTTTACTAGCAATTGGTGCAATTTCAACTTGAAGCCCCACTTGTGAGTCTAGGGTGACCATGTAACTGGGGCAACTACACTACTACCAGACCTAGTTGCGAGTCAAGGGTGGACTTGCAATTGGGGCAACAACTTCAAAAAAGTCGCTAGTTGCGAGTGAAGGGTGGACTTGCAACTGGGGCAATTACAACTACAAAAGCCCAAGTTGCGAGCCAAGGGTGGACTTGCTACTAGAGCAACTACAAATAGAATGTCCTAGCTGCGAGTGAACACTAGACTTGTAACTAGGGAAACTACAACTACAAAAGCCCGAGCTGCGAGTCAAGGATGGACTTGCAACTGGAGGAACTACAACTACAAAAAAGCCCTAGTTGCGAGTCAAGGGTGGATACGCAACTGGGGCAACTACACTACTACAAGCCCCAGTTGCGAGTCAAGTATGCACTTGCAACTGGGTCACCTACAACTATGAAAAAGCCCCAATTGTGAGTCGATGGTTGACTTGCAACTGGACAAATATACCTAAAAAGCTTCCAAGTTGGGATTCAAAGGTAGAATTGCAACTTGGACGGGTATCGAGTTGTGAGTCGATGGTGGACTTGCAACTAAGGTGATTATAAAAACTACGATTCCGAGTTGTGAGTCAAGAGGCGATTTGCAAGTGGGGCGATTACAAAACTATGGCTCCACTTGCAACTGGGGTGGAGTTGCAACTGGGCCGACTACAAAAGTACATGGAAAAATCCGCTAATTGCAAGTAGATGGGCCATTTGCAAATGGCTTGAGACAAAAAAAAGAACAAAAAGAACTATGACCCGAGTTGCGAGTCGATGGTGGACTTGCAACTGGGCCAAATGAAAATATACGGGTCCTAAGTTGCGAGTCGATGGTAGACAAGCAACTGGAGTGACTGCAAAAGTACACGAACCCCCCTAGTTGCGAGTTGAGGGTCGATTTGCAAGTGGCATGAGACTAGGAACAAAAAGCAGCCCTTGAGTTGTGAGTCGATGGTGGACTGGCAACTAGGGGGGTATCGATTTGCGAGCCGATGGTGGACTTGCAACTTGAGTGATTACAAAACTATGGCCCCGAGTTGCGAGTCGATGGTAAACTTGCAACTGGGCCAACTACAAAAGTACACGGAAAAGCCCGCTAGTCGCGAGTCGAGGGGCAATTTGCAAGTGGCATAAGACAAAAACAACCCTCGAGTTGTGAGTCGATAGTGGACTTGCAACTGGACGAATACAAAAACTAGACAAAGAACCACAGTTCCAAGTCTAGGGGGTTCCTTTCAACTGGCACAAAAACACAAAGAACTAC